>NC_092764.1:75271345-75606243 GCF_047496795.1 Chiloscyllium punctatum
TCATGCCAAACATTTTCCTGAAGTAAACCAGTCCCAGCTGCCTGCTCCTGGCCCATAGCCCTCCAAACTTTTCCTGTTCATGTCCTTCTCCAAATCTCTTTGATATGTTGTAATTGTGATGACATCCATTCAGGATGCTCATTTCACACATGAACCATTCTCTGATGAAAAGATTTGCCCCCCATGTCTCTTTTAAATCACTCTCTTCTTACCTTAAAAATGTACCCTCTAGGCTTGAAATTCCCCATCCGAGGGAAAAGACACCTTATCTATCCCCCTCATGATTTTATAAACCTCTGTAAGGTCACTCCCCAACCTCCTACGCGCCAGTGAAAGAAGTCCTAGCCTTTTAAACTCAAACCTTCCACAGCCAGTAGCATCCTGGGAAACGTCGGTTGAGAAAGCCCTAATTTCCAAGTTTTGTATAACTACTGTGATTACACCCCTCTGAAACACCTTGGCATGTTTTGCTCTGTAAAGGTGCTACGTCAATGCACCTCGCTATTGGGCAAGTTCAGGATTGCTTCCACATAAGTGCAGTGCCTCTAAGTGTATTTGTACAGTCTGCACTTTAATGTCACATGAGCTCTTGAAATATCATAACATTCATAGGGAAGGGCCTTGTGTTGGAAAGTGGGACTAGAGCAGACTTAGTATAGTTTTGGTCGAACAGAGTTGATGGGCTGAATGGCCTCTTCTTTACTGTCTGATTCTGCAAATGCCCTGCCTGCATAAGCTTTTGACAGTCCTGTCTTAAAGGGAGCAAGTGATTGTCTTATCCTTTTGTTTCACATTTAGTTCCAGTGAAATCAGGCGTCTAAAACAGATCTGCTGAAAGCTTTCTTTGGTTTGCGGTTGGAGTGTGTGAGGAAATGATGGGGAAACACTCACGTATTTTTGAGACTGATTAACAGCAAAGCTGATAGTGAAACGTAAGAGCTTGTGGATTGTGTGTGTGTCACGGGCTGAGGTCCTGATGGGAAGAGGGCAAGACAGGGAAAAGCTGGGGAAGGGAAAAAATAAGAAATATAATTTTGAAGTCTGAGCCACAGGCCGACATGTCATTAATTACAGGGAAAGGGAAAGGCAGGCAGCTGATGCCTCTAACGCTACACTCTTTGGACCATACCTGATCTTTGTGGATTTAATATTCTGAAAGGAATTCGAGGATGGTATTTTGCGAGCAGTTTTTGAAGTTCGATAGATGAACAAATGTCGTCGGAGACAAATTATGTTTTAAATTTTGCAGCTGAGTGATGGTAAGGAAATAATTGTATCATATAAAAGAATAATAACAATGTTGTAATTGTCTTTAATGATGTTAATTCCTGAAGCTAATTACTAGCAATGGAATGATTTGAGTGGTGCAAAGGCATAATTGCAATGTAAACTTGTTTAATGTTGAATTAGTCTGCTAAATTATGTTTTAACAAAGCTTACCCAATCCTGTCTGACCTAGGAAGCTAGGCAGTCAGAACTGCTTAATAATTAAAGAGGTGGGGGGGGGGTCTCCCTGGGAATGCACACCAGAGGCTCCTTTGGGTTCTACAAACTGCTTTCAAACGATGGTAGTTTTGTTGACCACTTGTTCATTCTCTCTCTTGCCTCTTCTCTCTCTCTTGCTTCCTTCTGATAACTCTCTGTTTCTTTTCCTTCCTCACACTCTCCTTCTTTCTCCCTCTGCCTCGTTCTCGTCCCCCTGTCCTGCCAAATCCATTGCTCCCGTTCTCTCTTCCCGGATCATTCGCTCCGGGTTTTCAGTCTCCCTTTGCTTTCTTTCTGTGTCTACCCCCTTCTCTTTAACACTCGCTCTCTCCCCCACTCAGTCTCAGCAACTTTCTTTAACGTGACAAGATGCATGGTGGCTCAGTGGTTGGCATGTGTGGAGCTTGCACGTTCTCCCTGTGTTTGTGTGGGTTTCCTCTGGGTGCTCTGGTTTCCTCCCACACTCCAAAGATATTGAGGTGGATTGGCCGTGCTAAATTCCCCTATAGTGCGCAGGCTAGGTGGGTTAGCCATGGGAAATGCAGAATTACAGGGACTGGACGGGATGCTGTTATAAGAGTCAGTGAGGACTCAATGGGCCGAATGGCTTGCTTCCACAATGTAGGGATTCTAATTTCTTTGTTTTTCTCTCTCACACTTTCCTTGGCTTATGAATTCCTTACCAAGGGATAGAGCTCTTCCCACGATGAACTTGGGTTGCTGGTTGCTTTTCCCTGTGCACAGAAAGATTGTCCACATCTGAGAGACAAGGACAGGTTCAATGGAGACTGTAGTTTGAGGTTTCTTGCAGTTGCCGACTTGGGATGCACATACTCCTGGAGCTTTCAACATGCAAACACTATCGCTACCCCTAAAACACTATCGCTACCCCTAAAACACTATCGCTACCCCTAAAACACTATCGCTACCTCTAAAACACTATCGCTACCTCTAAAACACTATCGCTACCTCTAAAACACTATCGCTACCCCTAAAACACTATCGCTACCCCTAAAACAGCCTTCATAATTCTCCTCCAATATGCTTTTCACAAAGAAAAGATGGCATGCAACATTATTACAAAGGGATCATGATCAGCTGGGCCAAAGGGCTGAAAAGTGGCAGGTGGAATTTAATTTAGATAAATGTGAGGTGTTAAATTTTGGGGAAAGCAAACCTTAGCAGGACTTATACACTTAATGTTAAGGTCCTAGGGAGTTTGCTGAACAAAGAGACCTTGGAGTGCAGGTTCATAGCTCCTTGAAAGTGGAGTCACAGGTAGATAGGATAGTGAAGAAGGTGTTTGGTATGCTTTCCTTTATTGGTCGGAGCATTAAGTATAAGAGTTAGCAGGTCATGTTGCAGCTGTGCAGGATGTTGGTTAGGCCACTGTTGGAATATTGCATGCAATTCTGGTCTCCTTCCTATCGGAAAGATGTTATGAAACTTGAAAGGGTTCAGAAAAGATTTACAAGGATGTTGCTAGGGTTGGAGGATTTGAGCTACAGGGAGAGGCTGAACAGGCTGGGGCTGTTTTCCCTGGAACGTCGGAGGCTGAGGGGTGACCTTATAGAGGTTTACAAAATTATGAGGGGCATGGATAGGATAAATAGACAAGGTCTTTTCCCCAGAACTAGAAGGTCTAGGTTTAGAGTGAGAGGGGAAAGATTTAAAAAGGACCTAAATGGTAACATTTTCACACAGAGGAAAGTGCAGAGGATGTGGTGGAGGTGAGTATAGTCACAACACTTATAAAGCATTTGGTTGGGTATATGAATAGGAAGGGTTTAGGGCCAAATGCTAACAAATGGGACTAGATTAATTTTGGATATCTGGTCAGTATGGTCAAGTTGGACCGAAGGGTCTATTTCTGTCCTATACAATCTCTGTGACTGTAAGCATCTTTGAGCTCTCAGTTCTCGATGTCTCTGCAAAGAAGGAAAGTCGGCCTTTCCACTATTTTTGTCAGCATGAGGAGGGAAGCGCAGACTGTGAATCACACAGGCAGGAAACCCCCCCCAAACAATCCCGGGGCCAATTTAAATTAGCATCGCATTCAATCCGAGCCCAGTTCAGCTCTCCCAAGGACTAACCCTACAGTGTAGGAAATGCAGATTTATGGATGAGGTTTAAACATTTGTGAGAAATGGATCAGATCTGTTTAACTGTCAGGGCTTGAAGTTATTTAAATCCCCAGCCCTTTATCTTTTTTATACCCAGAAGTGCAGTCGTACACAACTGAGCAACTTCCCCTACTTCACTACGACTTTTTATTTTGTGTTTTTTTTCCTTTAATGATGAACCACCACAAAGAATCATCCGGGAGCCAGTTCAATATGTACAAGCAAAGCCCATTATGGCCAATGCCAACCATCAAAAGTGAGGGGGATGGGGGTGGGGGGTGGGGGGTGGGGTAGAAAGGGAAGGGACTAAATGAAAATGGAGATGGAGGGGGAAATAAAGGCATCAAGAACATTGATGGACACAGTGTGCTCCATCTCCAAGGACACCTCGGTATGAACACATCCAAGGGAGAGGGGCAGGCAATCAGGTGGGAATGGAAGGGTATGGAGGTGTCCTGGGGGACTGGGAGGGAATGGAGTATCACAGGTGACTGGGAGAGTACAGAAGTACCATAGAGGACTGAGAGGGTATGGAGGTGAAATGGGGGGATGGGAGAGTACAGAGGTATCGTAGAGGACTGAGAGGGTATGGAGGTGTCCTGGGGGACTGGGAGAGTACAGAGGTATCATAGAGGACTGAGAAGGTATGGAGGTGTCCTGAGGGACTGAGAGGATATGGAGGAGTCATGGAGGACTGAGACGATATGGAGGTGTCCTGGGGAACTGAGGGAGAATGGGGTGTCATAGGGGACTGAGAGGGTATGGAGGTGTCATGGAGGACTGAGAGGGAATGGAGGTGTCATGGAGGACTGAGAGGGTATGGAAGTATCCTCGGGTACTGTGAGGGTATGGAAGTGTCTGGGGACTGTGAGGGTTTGGAGGTGTCATAGGGGACTGAGAGGGTATGGAGGTGTCATGGAGGACTGAGAGGGTATGGAGGTGTCTGGGGACTGTGAGGGTTTGGAAGTATCCTCGGGTACTGTGAGGGTATGGAGGTGTCAGGGGGACTGTGAGGATATGGAGGTGTTGTGGAGGACTGAGAGGATGTGGAGGTGTTCTGAGGAAATGAGAGGGAATGGGGTGTCATGGACGACTGAGAGGGAATGGGATGTCTTAGGGGACTCAGAGGGTATGGAGGTGTCCTGGGGGACTGTGAGGGTATGGAGGTGTCCTGGGGGACTGTGAGGGTATGGAGGTGTCCTGGAGGACTGTGAGGGTTTGGAGGTGTCCTGGAGGACTGAGAGGATATGGAGGTGTCCTGGAGGACTGTGAGGGTTTGGAGGTGTCCTGGAGGACTGTGAGGGTTTGGAGGTGTCATGGAGGACTGTGAGGGTTTGGAGGTGTCCTGGGGGACTGTGAGGGTTTGGAGGTGTCATGGAGGACTGTGAGGGTTTGGAGGTGTCCTGGGGGACTGTGAGGGTTTGGAGGTGTCATGGAGGACTGTGAGGGTTTGGAGGTGTCATGGAGGACTGTGAGGGTATGGAGGTGTCCTGGGGGATTGTGAGGGTTTGGAGGTGTCATGGAGGACTGTGAGGGTATGGAGGTGTCCTGGGGGACTGTGAGGGTTTGGAGGTGTCATGGAGGACTGTGAGGGTATGGAGGTGTCCTGGAGGACTGTGAGGGTTTGGAGGTGTCATGGAGGACTGTGAGGGTATGGAGGTGTCCTGGAGGACTGTGAGGGTTTGGAGGTGTCATGGAGGACTGTGAGGGTTTGGAGGTGTCATGGAGGACTGTGAGGGTATGGAGGTGTCCTGGAGGACTGTGAGGGTATGGAGGTGTCCTGGGGGACTGTGAGGGTTTGGAGGTGTCATGGAGGACTGTGAGGGTATGGAGGTGTCCTGGAGGACTGTGAGGGTTTGGAGGTGTCATGGAGGACTGTGAGGGTTTGGAGGTGTCATGGAGGACTGTGAGGGTATGGAGGTGTCCTGGAGGACTGTGAGGGTATGGAGGTGTCCTGGGGGACTGTGAGGGTTTGGAGGTGTCATGGAGGACTGTGAGGGTTTGGAGGTGTCATGGAGGACTGTGAGGGTATGGAGGTGTCCTGGGGGATTGTGAGGGTTTGGAGGTGTCATGGAGGACTGTGAGGGTATGGAGGTGTCCTGGGGGACTGTGAGGGTTTGGAGGTGTCATGGAGGACTGTGAGGGTATGGAGGTGTCCTGGAGGACTGTGAGGGTTTGGAGGTGTCATGGAGGACTGTGAGGGTCTGGAGGTGTCCTGGAGGACTGTGAGGGTTTGGAGGTGTCCTGGAGGACTGTGAGGGTATGGAGGTGTCCTGGGGGACTGTGAGGGTTTGGAGGTGTCATGGAGGACTGTGAGGGTATGGAGGTGTCCTGGGGGACTGTGAGGGTATGGAGGTGTCCTGGGGGACTGTGAGGGTTTGGAGGTGTCATGGAGGACTGTGAGGGTATGGAGGTGTCTGGGGACTGTGAGGGTTTGGAGGTGTCCTGGAGGACTGTGAGGGTATGGAGGTGTCCTCGGGTACTGTGAGGGTATGGAGGTGTCAGGGGGACTGTGAGGATATGGAGGTGTTGTGGAGGACTGAGAGGATGTGGAGGTGTTCTGAGGAAATGAGAGGGAATGGGGTGTCATGGACGACTGAGAGGGAATGGGATGTCTTAGGGGACTCAGAGGGTATGGAGGTGTCCTGGGGGACTGTGAGGGTATGGAGGTGTCCTGGGGGACTGTGAGGGTATGGAGGTGTCCTGGAGGACTGTGAGGGTTTGGAGGTGTCCTGGGGGACTGTGAGGGTTTGGAGGTGTCCTGGGGGACTGTGAGGGTTTGGAGGTGTCCTGGAGGACTGAGAGGATATGGAGGTGTTCTGAGGAAATGAGAGGGAATGGGGTGTCATGGACGACTGAGAGGGAATGGGATGTCTTAGGGGACTCAGAGGGTATGGAGGTGTCCTGGAGGACTGTGAGGGTTTGGAGGTGTCCTGGGGGACTGTGAGGGTTTGGAGGTGTCATGGAGGACTGTGAGGGTTTGGAGGTGTCCTGGGGGACTGTGAGGGTTTGGAGGTGTCATGGAGGACTGTGAGGGTATGGAGGTGTCCTGGAGGACTGTGAGGGTTTGGAGGTGTCCTGGGGGACTGTGAGGGTTTGGAGGTGTCATGGAGGACTGTGAGGGTTTGGAGGTGTCATGGAGGACTGTGAGGGTATGGAGTTGTCCTGGAGGACTGTGAGGGTATGGAGGTGTCATGGAGGACTGTGAGGGTATGGAGGTGTCCTGGAGGACTGTGAGGGTTTGGAGGTGTCCTGGGGGACTGTGAGGGTTTGGAGGTGTCATGGAGGACTGTGAGGGTATGGAGGTGTCCTGGAGGACTGTGAGGGTTTGGAGGTGTCCTGGAGGACTGTGAGGGTATGGAGGTGTCCTGGGGGACTGTGAGGGTTTGGAGGTGTCATGGAGGACTGTGAGGGTATGGAGGTGTCCTGGGGGACTGTGAGGGTTTGGAGGTGTCCTGGGGGACTGTGAGGGTTTGGAGGTGTCCTGGGGGACTGTGAGGGTTTGGAGGTGTCCTGGGGGACTGTGAGGGTTTGGAGGTGTCCTGGGGGACTGTGAGGGTTTGGAGGTGTCCTGGGGGACTGTGAGGGTTTGGAGGTGTCCTGGGGGACTGTGAGGGTTTGGAGGTGTCATGGAGGACTGTGAGGGTTTGGAGGTGTCATGGAGGACTGTGAGGGTATGGAGGTGTCCTGGGGGACTGTGAGCATGTGGAGGTGTCCTGGGGGATTGTGAGAATATGGAGGTGTCCTGGGGGATTGTGAGGGTATGAAGGTTTCATGGAGGACTGTGAGGGTATGGAGGTGTCCTGGAGGACTGTGAGGGTATGGAGGTGTCCTGGGGGATTGTGAGGGTTTGGAGGTGTCCTGGGGGACTGTGAGGGTTTGGAGGTGTCCTGGGGGACTGTGAGGGTATGAAGGTGTCATGGAGGACTGAGAGGGGTGGAAATGTCATGGGGGAATGGAAGAGTCTGGAAGTACAATGCATGTAAGAGAGAGCATTGAAGTTGGATGAGAGATGAGGGCTAGAGGACCTTACAGCCCTTCATAAAACTCAACCAGTAACTCAGAGAAGCGATTGAATCCTTCTAACCACCCTGCCTCACCCACCTCAAAGGCGGTCTCCTAATTGCCTTTGGAAGAGACAAGTCTGACTCGATCACAAGCGCCCTGAGTGAAAACTGTGTATATGGCCATTGTATCCATGGAGATAGGCCTTGGATGTGGTGATTCCCCAGATCAAACCCACACTCCCCCAGAACCTCCCCCCCACTGCCCCCACCCCTCAACATGATGGTAAAAATCCAGGCCAGAGTGTCTAACTGCAGCTTTATTCCTTCTTTTCAGCATTCCCTTCATTCTCACTACTCGTTTGTGGAGATCCAGCCTCTGCCACTCTTGGCTGTTGAATAATTGATTCCCCCTTTTCAACATCTGCCTGAGGACCTTTTATCTCACAAAGCAGTTTGATGCTCAGTTTACCCCAGTCCCCACAGAGTCCCTCTGCCAGTTCTCTCCCCTTCCCATCTCGATGTCCTCTGGCTTCACAGAGCAGCACCGTCAGATCATGTTGGACTTGTTCCTGAAGGTCGACCAATTACCATTTGCTAGTATGGCATTTGATCAAGATAAAGGTGGTCACGTGACAGTTGGTCATGTCATTTTTGCCGATTGTTTACAAGTGCTTTGGCATTTACCTTGGTTGACTCACCTGACACCCTCAAGGGCTGAAGAAACCTTTTGCCCTTTGATTCTGCAGATCGCAAACATTTCCCTAATGCGGTCATTTATAAATCAAAAGAAAGGTGAAAAGTAAAGGGAGAGAGATTTAAGGAGACGATGGAGGTGCCTTGAGGCGATTGTTCCTTCAATGAAATTCCCAGGATTCCTTGGTGAGTTGGCAGCCATATTTTGAGATCTAATGGGGAACGGTCTGTGTCTCAGGCTTTTTAGCCGTGGTACATTTAAGGACGGCACACTCTCGAACTTCCTAAATGCCTTATGAGGAACACACATGGTGAATGAAGGCACCTCCGAGTGAAATATGATGTACAGTGCCAAAAATGTTCCAGCTCTTGCATTTTAAGTAATTTCCAATGTATTGCACTCAGCTTATGGACATTTTCTAGTCAATCATTTATAAGACATCCCTGGAGCAGATGGGGCTTGAATCCCAGGTCTTCTGGCCCGAATGTAGGGACACTACCACAAAGCCACAAAATCTCCATGGAATGGATTTTACAAATATTAAGACAATTGCCAATGTACTGATGGACCAAAATATACAAACATAAAAAGCAGGTGCAGGAGGAGGCCATTCGGCCCTTCGAGCCTGCACCACCATTCAATATGATTGGGGCTGATCATGCAACCTCTGTATCCCATTCCCACTTTCTCTCCACACCCCTGGATCCCTTTAGCCACAAGGGCCAAGCCCAGCTCCATCTTGAATATATCTCATGAACTGACCCCAGCAGCTTCCTGTGGGAGTGAATCCCACAGGTTCACGACTCTCTGGGTGAAGAAATTCTTCCTCCTCTCAGTCCTGAATGGCTCACCCCTTATCCTTAGACTGCGACCCTTAGTTCTGGACTTCCCCAACATCGGGAACGTTCTTCCCGTGTCGAGCCTGTCCAGTCCCATCAGGGTTTTATATGTTTCTATGAAGACACCCTCCCCCTCCAAACCCGAAATTCTTCTAAATGTCTGAGTACAAGCCCAGTCGATCTAGCCGATCTTCATGCCAGTCCTGCCATCCTGGGAATCAGGCTGGTGAACCTTTGCTGGACTCCCTCAATAAGCAAAGATGTCCTTCCCCAGAGTAGGAGACCAAAACTGTACACCAGAGTCGGATGGGGAGGGGGTGCAGGTTAACCTTAATTGCAAATTCTCTAATATTCAGGTTGAAAAGCTTTGTAACATGTTTGTGACAAATTTCATGAGTGGGTATGTTGGGAAAAGGTTGCGTAGTTTGAGTCTTCAGTTCACCACCTCCTCTTGAACTTTGCCTGCTTCGGTGTTCAGGGTCCCAGATGCTTCTTCTATGACAGACAGCACTCCTGTGAGTTTGTCTGAATCGAGCAGTGGTTTTCATCTGGGGAGCACACTTAGACAAGGCGAAAGAGCCTGTGGACCACCCACTGCTCTGACATCTCTGCCAGCGACCAACCCCCCCCCCCCCCCGCCATGTTTGTTTACCGCCACACAAGCAAAACATTGGAATTAAGGGGACGATCCAAAAACAAATGCAGTTCCTGTCTCCAACCTCTGAGGTTACAACTCAGACCCCCCACACACACAGACATACTTACACTCACAAATGCATGTACCTCCTCTCTCACACAAACACATATACACAATACACACACAATATACACGCGAACACAATTCTCTCACACACACACACACCATGCAGATGCAAACACACAAGGGCTGAATCCAAACAAATCCTGCAGTCACACAGACACAGACAGACGCACCTTTGCACATGCACTGACACTAGGTCACATTGTTGTCCAGCAGCATAGTCATAGAGATGTACAGCATAGAAACAGACACTTCGGTCCAACTCGGTAAAAACAATGACTGCAGATGCTGGAAGCCAGATTCTGGATTAGTGGTGCTGGAAGAGCACAGCAGTTCAGGCAGCATCCAACGAGCAGCGAAATCGACGTTTCGGGCAAAAGCCCTTCATCAGGAATAAAGGCAGTGAGCCTGAAGCATGGAGAGATAAGCTAGAGGAGGGTGGGGGGTGGGTAGAAAGTAGCATAGAGTACAATAGGTGAGTGGGGGAGGGGATGAAGGTGATAGGTCAGGGAGGAGAGGGTGGAGTGATAGGTGGAAAATGAGATAGGAAGGTTGGACAAGTCCGGACAAGTCATGGGGACAGTGCTGAGCTGGACATATGAAACTAGGATGAGGTGGGGGAAGGGGAAATGAGGAAACTGTAGAAGTCCACATTGATGCCCTGGGGTTGGAGTGTTCCGAGGCGGAAGATGAGACATTCTTCCTCCAGGCGTCTGGTGGTGAGGGAGCGGTGGTGAAGGAGGCCCAGGACCTCCATGTCCTCGGCAGAGTGGGAGGGGGAGTTGAAATGTTGGGCCATGGGGCGGTTTGGTTGATTGGTGCGGGTGTCCCGGAGATGTTCCCTAAAGCGCTCTGCTAGGAGGCGCCCAGTCTCCCCAATGTAGAGGAGACCGCATTGGGAGCAACGGATACAATAAATGATATTAGTGCATGTGCAAGTAAAACTTTGATGGATGTGGAAGGCTCCTTTAGGGCCTTGGATAGAGGTGAGGGAGGAGATGTGGGCACAGGTTTTTGCAGTTCCTGCGGTGGCAGGGGAAAGTGCCAGGATGGGAGGGTGGGTTGTAGGGGGGAATGGACCTAACCAGGTAGTCACGATCATGCTGACCAGATATCCTAAACTAATCTAGTCTCATTTGCCAGCACGTGGCCCACACCCCTTTAAACACTTCCTATTCATGTACCCACCCAGATGCCTTGTAAATGCTGTAATTGTACCAGCCTTCACCACCTCCTCTTGCACCACCCCCTGCTTGAAAAGGTTGCCCCTCAGGTCCCTTTTAAAAATTTCCCCTCTCACCCTAAATCTATGCATTCGGTTTTGAACTCCACTACATTGGGGAAAAAAATTTTGGTACTTTAAAAAGAAGTCAAAAAATGCCTTTGAAAGTATATGGCTAATAAAATGAAGAAATTTCCGAAACCAACAAATCATTAGAGAGGGTGTAGAAGAGATTTAATGATATGTTTCGGGGATGAAGAACCACTGTTACCCAGATCGGTTTGACAAATTGGGACTGTTGTCCTCGAAGTGGAGATCTGAGGGAAGTTCTCAAAATTATGCATTGATCTAAAGAAATATTCAAACTCATGAAAGGATCAAGAGGACACAGACTACATTTACAATAAAAGCAAGCTCACAGTACAGTGGGATCTTGATCAGATTGGCCAATGGGCTGAGGAGTGGCAGATTGGGTTTAATTTAGATGCTGCATTTTGGAAAGTCAAATCAGGATAGGGCTTATACACTTAATGGTGAGGTCCTGGGTAGAGTTGCTGAACAAAGAGATCTTGGAGTGCAGGTTCATCGTTCCTTGTAGTGGAATCATAGGTAGATAGGATAGTGAAGAAGGCATTTGGGATGCTTGCCCTTATTAATCAGTGCATTGAGTATAGGAGTTGAAAGGTCATGTTGCAGCTGTACAGGACATTGGATAGGTCACTTTTGGAATATTGCATGCAATTCTGGTCTTCCTGCGATTGGAAGGATGTTGTGAAACTTGAAAGGGTTCAGAAAAGGTTTAAGGATGGTGCAAAGGTTGGAGGGTTTGTGCTACAGGGAAAGGCTGAGTATGCTGGGGTTATTGTGATAGTGCTGCCCTTTTAACAAGGTTATATTGTCCTTGGTGTTTTTCAAGATGGGGTCATAAAGGCAGAGGTTCGGATCTGTCTGGAAATGGCGACTTGAAAATAATCGAGGAGGAGTGGCCAGTTCTCCCAGTTCAGGTTTTTCTAGTTTGGTTTAGTTTTAGCAAGCAGTCGAAAACTGCTCGGAACCTAGAGAGGCAGCTAAAGAGAAAAGAGGTTCCATGCTTCAACAGGTGCTTCTTACCTGAACTTTCTCTCTGACATCTCTGCTGCCTGTGTTTAAATGTACCTTTTGCCAAGCGGTGTATTTATGGGACGTTACGACAATTGGAACAGCTACGTTAATTGCGATAGAGTTGGTTCTGTTATCAAATAAATTAGGTTATCCTAAATTCTGTTTTCTTTTGTTTGCGCTTAAACCCTGGTGTATAAATGAGTTCTGTCGTGCTTGAAGCAGAGTGGTTTGAGCAGCTGCATCACTCCTGAATATCCATTCCACATCTTTAAACACAAAAAAAGTTAGTGTTTGGGCTACCCTCTTAAAATGTTTGGAGGGAGTTGGGCCTTGTCCATCATATTATTTTCCCTGGAGTTTTGGAGGCTGAGGGGGTGACCTTCTAGAGGTTTATAAAATCATGAGGGGGATAGATAGGATGAATGGACAAGGTCTTTTCCCCAGGGTGGGGGAGTCCAAAACTAGAGGGTATGGATTTAAGATAAGATGGGAAAGATTTGAAAGGGAACCAAGGGGCAACTTGTTCACACAGAGGGTGGTGCATGTTTGGAATGAGCTGCCAGAGGATGTGGTGGAGGCTGGTACAATTACAACATTTAAAAGGCATCCGAATGGGTACATGAGTAGGAAGGGTTTAGAAGGACCTGGGCCAAATGCTGGCAAATGGGCCTAGATTAATTTAGGATATCTGGTTAGCATGGATGAGTTAGACCGAATGGTCTGTTTCTGTGCTATACATCTCTATCAATCAATGACTGTATGACAGAAGCGGATTTGTCAGTAGTTAAGTTCTGGAACGCACTGATTGGGAGTGTGGTGGAGGCAGGTTCAATCAAAGTATTCAAAAGGCAATGGTTTGTAAAGGGGAAATGTGCATGGTTTAGGGAGAAGGCAGGAGAGTGGAACCAAGAGCAAGTTTCCTCTCCCTGGCAAAAGAGGTGACGAGAAAGGGAAATAATTGGGAGAGGTAGCTCCAGGCAGAAAGAAACCAACCCTCTACTACCATCTCAGCAAATAAGTTCCAGCTGAGAAGTTCCACAGATGTCACTCTGATTCTCCTAATAATTGAATTAGAAATCTCACTATCATAAACATGATCGTGTCCTTTTGCAGAATATATGAGGCAGGCAATGACGAGCCAAGCCTGTTCCCTTCGATCTGTTAGAAACCAGTCACACTCTGAGAGTCCCAGTCCATTCTGCTTTTATTTCAGGCAGTAGTAGACAGACACTGGAGGTCAGTCAGAGGGCCCCCTGAGCTGAAGGTTTACACCAGTTGACCAGGTATTCCCGGATTGTGGAAAAGTCGAATGAGGAAGTCAGCCTGTCAGAGTCTGCTGCCTGTGATCATTCGAAAGCACTTTCTGAGGTTAGGGATGAGCTGCCGTTAGACAGAGCACTGACTTCATTTGGATTCTTGGAGAATGTAAGTAGAAAACTGGGGATAAGATTCTCAATAGCTGCTGAGGACTTGATGGGCTCCTATGATATAATGAATGGGGTAATAACACTGACAATCTGGTAGCTGGCTCACCAACACCTGAACTGCTCGAATTCAACAAGCTTACAAAATAGGCTTTGGACAACCGTAGGAGGCATACAGTCCATGACAAGATTTGATTGTACATGCTTGGTCGAAAAAAAAATGGCACTCTTGCATAGAGAGTCCTGATTCGGTTTCAGGATGTCTTGTGCAAAATACCTAGTGTGGTTCACCTGATAGGTCCGAACCTCGGGTTCATGAACCTGAAAGTGCATTTCCTGTGACTAACTCTGGACTACACCAGCTCTGGCTTTGCTGGTGGCCTCTGAGTCAGTGGGTTGTGTGCTTAAACATTATTCTGAGGTTTACGCACAAACTCCTGGCTGACACTTCAGTGAGAGCTGAAGGACTGCCACACTGTTGAAGGTACCACCTCTGGATGAAATATTATACTGGGACTCAAGGATGGTTGTCAGAATTCCCATGGTAGCACCTCAAGGAAGACCATGAGAGGCTGTCCTGGTGCTTTGGCCAGTTTTAATACTTCCACTAAAGCAGACAATCTAGTCACTGTCACATTGCACAGTAATGGGAGCTTGCTGTGTGCAAATTGGCTGCTGCATTTCCTTCATAACCTGAGTAAACACATTTCAAAAGAGGACTTCATTGTAAAACCCTTTTGGAGAAACCTGAGATCGATTAAGGTGTTGTACAAATGCAAGTCATTCTTCCTCAACTGATTGTCATTTCAATTGGGAAAGTTGACCTTGGTATTCTACATGCAGGTCTTGAGTGTTAACAAATGGGGTGGCACAGTGGCTCAGTGATTAGCACTGCTGCCTCACAGCACCGGGGACCTGGGTTCGATTCCAGCCTCAGGTGACTGTCTGTGTGGAGTTTGCACATTCTCCCCGTGTCTATGTGGGTTCCCTCCCACATCCCAAAGATGTGCAGGTCGGGTTAATTGGAAATGCTATAGTGCCCAGGGATGTGCAGGCTAGGTGAAACAGTTACGAGAAATGCAGAGTCTGGGTGGGATGCTTTTCTGAGGGTCAGTGTAGACATAATGGGCAGAATGGCCTCTATCTGCATTGTAAGGATTCTATGACTCATTCCATCAGCTGAACCAGTCAGTTCACCAACATCCCCGCTGCCTGAAGATGGCTCTTCTGAAGAAAGGTCACTGGACCCGAAAAGTTAACCGTGCTTTCTCTCCACAGACGTTGCCTGACCTATTGGAGTTTTTCCAGCAATTTCTGACTGCTTCCCCCATCAGTTGATTCAGCAATATGGCTGGGTGCAGGTGAATGCAGAGACACAAGAGGGCAGCGATTCGGCAAACACTCAAGCAGGGGCCACTTTCGTGTTACAACTACATCGGTAACAGTTGAGGAACTACATGGAAACAGAGCTCACTGTGGCTAAGAACTGGGAAGAAGTGACAAATGAGCCCTGACTGGAGTGTGCGATTTTCAGAGCACATTAAGTATGAGAAAGGCTGGTCTGTCAGTGAAGACACTGCTGTTATCCTGCTCGAAAATAGAAGGTGGGTAGTGAATTGCTTGAACGATTCATTCAATTCTTTTATAGGCCAAAGATGGGATTGTATTGGAGTTGGAGTTTAAAGAGGGGTCTATTCAATCCCCTGTGATTCCCATGTCCCTTGGACGCACATGGACGGGGCTCTGGGTTTTGATGCATAGGGTGGTCTAGCGAGTTTTGAGAAGATTTGTAGCTCAGGTTGAGGTTCTGGATTTAAGTTTGCTCGCTGAGATGAGCATCGTTTTCAGATGTTTCGTCACCATACTAGGTAACATTATCAGTAAGCCTCTGGCGAAGCGCTGATGGTATGGCCCACTTTTTATTTATGTGGTTAGGTTTCCTTGGGTTGGTGATGTCATTTCTTTTTCTCAGAGGTGGTAAATGGGATCCAAGTCAATGTGTTTGGTGATAGAGTTTCGGTTGGAATGCCATGCTTCTTGGAATTCTCATGTGTATCTCTGTTTGGCTTGTCCTAGGATGGATGGGTTGTCCCAGTTGAAGTGGTGTCCTTCCTCATCTATATATGAGGATACTAGTGAGAGTGGGTCATGCCATTTTGTGGCTAGTTGATGCTCATGTATCCTGGTGGTTAGTTTTTTCATTAGTGCGGTCTACTCAATGAAATCCGTTGGGAGGCCTTGTCTGAATTAACATTCCATTTATTGATATCCAAGTCCATGCCATCAGCTTTTTCAATGTAATCCCCCTGCTCAGGCAGTCAATTTGTTGTTCCTGTAAGATGGTGTTGGGGGTGTGGCGCGGTTAGTGAGGTCTATCACCTGATACAGGCCAAAGCCTCTAATTATAGTTAAAATCCTGAGTTGCTCACTCATTGTGAGGATTCGAGGGAACGCCAGGGTGGTAAACCAGGGGGCCACTTCCCATATTCAGTGTTTGGCCTGAAGGGGTGGGCTTGGGAGTACTGCCAAGGGAGCATTCACAGCTTGGGCCTAGTTGAAATCTGGTCAGTCCAGTTACATTCCCCGAAAGGGCATCCTATGGAAACTCGCTAACCCTGGACCGGTGACAAAATGGGACTCCATATCATGGGGTGAAAAGGTGGGAGGGCAGGGCGAGGGTGTCCCAGTCTTGCAAAGGCCCATCCGGCACACCCCCACTCCATAACCCACAACCACCTTTCCTAGTTCCATGGGAATTTATTCCCGCAAGTTCCCCTGGTCGTTTCTTTGTTTCGCAGCAGTCACTAGGGTCCACCCACAATTCCTCAAAATTTCAATCAGCTTCCTGACCTACGGTTCAAGGCAGGCACTCTTCAGTCCACCTGAGGGAAGGGGCCTTCAAAAACAGCTCCCAGGGTTGAGGGGAGATATGGTGGCTTCGTGAGAATACCACTAGGAATCAGAGACTAATGCTCTGGGGAACATGGGTACAAATTAACACAGGGGAGCTGATGGAATTTAAACGCAGTTAATAATTCTGGAATATAATCCTGGCAACCATGAAACAATCAGCGATTATTACAAAATACCCATCTGGTTCACTGATGTCCTTTAAGGAAGGAAATCTGCCACCTTTCCCAGTCGGGACTATATTTAACTCCAGCAATGGCTCTCTGAAGTGGCCAAGTTCGAGGGTGATTAAGAATGTGCGATAAATTTCTGGCCTTGCCAGCGAGGCGCATATCCCATGAAAGCGTAAATAGTTTAGCAATTTGAGGCTGCGTGGGAGGATTGCAACCTCTAAATTCCCTTGGGCAGGAAATCCAGTGTTGAGAACAAACTGCTGAAAGATGGATGTGACATTTATGAGCTATCTTCAGCTTGGTGAGCATTCCCTGCTCTCCCAGGAGCGAGCTGGTGTTTTGAATTTGGTCTGGTAGCATGGGGACGGATAATCCCCTAGTGTTTCACCCAAATGCTCTGGCCACGGCTCTTGGTGGCATTTTCAGCTAGGAAGTCAAGTGTGACTCTTCATTGATATTCACATATCTTCTCTTTCCTATAGAGGACACAAAGTCTAGCAAACAGTACCAGGAATTTTGACTCTGATTGGGACGGGAAGCTGACAGGAACATGTGTTGTTCCTGTAAATATGAGAGATAATTGTAGATCTGGGTGAGGACAGGCCGGGGGGAGTGAGATCAAAGGCTTGAACACCAGGGGCTCACTAACCTTGACAGCAACATGGTCTGCTGACAGAACTTGGATACCTTCCCCTAGACTAGCCTCCAGTCTCCATCGCACGGTCGGACTGTGAAGGACTGGCTCACATTGGCAAGCGTCAGGTGACCTCTTAGTCCACCCTGAGGCCCACAGTGAGATGCGAGGAGGTGGGTGGAGGTGGGGTGAGGGGAGAGGAGAGCTAGCCGCATTTGACAGCGGGCAGGCAGAAGGGGAGAACAGGAGTGGGCACCAGGATCTCGGAGAAGATGGGCTGGTAGTCTTCGGGGGCAGGCTGGGAGCTCTGCTCCAACATCTCCAGCACCGTCCCACGCACGTCTTTGGACACATCGCCCCGAATATCCAGCAGGGCCGAAACATGCTCATCACTGGCAAAAGAAGACCAGGAGATTGCCTTGTTATTCAAGAATGGAAACAAGTCATTGAGTCACACAGATGCACAGCACAGAAACAGACCCTTTGGTTCAACTCATCCATGCCGACCAGATATCCTGTATTAATCTGTTCCCATTTGCCAGCATTTGGCCCATATCCTTCTAAACCCTTCCTATTCATGTACACATCCAGATGCCAGTATTATCTACCAGTGGTGATTTCATTGTTATCATTCATCAAGATGTGGAGATGCCAGTGTTGGACTGGGATGGACAAAGT
Organism: Chiloscyllium punctatum; assembly: GCF_047496795.1. Lineage (NCBI taxonomy): Eukaryota > Metazoa > Chordata > Chondrichthyes > Orectolobiformes > Hemiscylliidae > Chiloscyllium > Chiloscyllium punctatum. The sequence goes on from NC_092764.1 coordinate 75,289,396, forward strand.
TAAAAATCACACAATGCCAGATTATAATCCAACAGGTTTATTTGGAAGCACTAGCTTTTGGAGTGCTGCTCCTTCATCAGGTAGCTGTGGAGTAGGATCATAAGACACAGTGTCATGCAACTGAAATGATGTATTGAACAAAACTAGATTGCTGTTAAGTCTTTCATCTTTTAGAATGGGTTGCTGGTTTCGATTTATTAATATGTAAATCCCAGAACTTCTTTCAAGTCACATTCCTGAGACAACTTAAGGTTTTATAAAACAAAGGGTGACATCTCAGTTCAGACAATGCATTAAAGGTGTGAGGTTAGAGTCTGTATGTAAACTAATCTTGATTCAGACTGGTTCTGTTTCCAAAGTAGGAATTTATAAAATGTCACATGGATTGACTGCCTGCATTGACTGTCTGTAGATTGTGTGCTTTTTGAGTAAAATAGATTGTATCTGCAATTATAATTCTACAAATGCAAATTCACCCCATAGACGTATGTGTGTCTGCGTGCATATGAGGGAGAGAGAGAGAGTGTTTGTGTGTATGGGAGAGAGAATGCATGTGTGCATTTGACTGTGTGTGTGTGAGAGTGTGTGTTTGCATGTGTGCGTACTTGGTAGTGTGTGCATGAGTGTGACGGAATATTAACCTGTGAGAGGGTGTGTGTGTGGGTGTGTGAGGGGAATGTCTGTGTGTGTGTTTGAGAGAGAGTGTGTGTATGAGAGAGGGTCTGCATGAATGTGTGTGTATGTAAGCGTGTGTGTGTGTGTGTGTATGTGTGTGTGAGGATGGACTCAACCAGGACCTTGGGTTCATGTCACACTACAGGCGACCCCACTACACTATACTCTCTCTCTCACACACACAAACTCCTACATACCCACACACATAAACCCTCACACTCACACCCAAGCACACCCTCTCACAAGCTTACACTCCATCATACCCACGTACCAGGTACGCAGACACACAAACACATACTCTCACATGCACACACACTCACATACTCACATGCACGCACTCACACTCACCCACAAACGCAAAAACACACACACACGCACACTCTCTCCCTCACATGCACGCAGACACACATATACATCTATGGGGTGAATTTGCATTTGCAGAATTGTAATTGCAGATACATTGTGTTTTTTCTCAAGTCCAAGTAACATGTTATAAATTCCAACTTTGGAAATAGAACCAGTCTACTCAAGATTGGAATACAGGCACACCCCAACCTGATACCTTTCATGCATTGTCTGAGCTGGGATGTCACCTTTTTTTTTATAAAACCTTAAGTTGTCTTGGAAATGTGACTTGAAAGAATTTCTGGGATTTACACATTAATGAACTGAAACCGGCAACCCATTCTGAAAGATGAAAGACTTAACAGCAATCTAGGTTTGTTCAATATATTGTATCAGTTGCACGACACCATGATCTTGTGTTATAAATTCTGTGTCTTATGATCCTGACCCACTAGCTACCTGACGGAGTAGTGCTCCTAAAGCTAATATATTCCAAATACACCTGTTGGTCTATAACCTGGTGTTGTGTGATCTTTAAGCTTGTCCACCCAGTCCAAAACCGGCACTTCCTCATCATGGTATGGTTACAGTCACAAAAGGACCATTCACAACACAGCCTGTCAGACTATTAATAAAAACCCATCGGGTTTGCTAATGTCCTTTAGGAAAGGAAATCTGCCATCCTTACCCCGTCTGGCCTACGCGTGACTCCAGACCCACAGCAATTACTACTTCTAACTGCCCTCTGGGTATTTTCTCTTTATTCACAGGATGTGGGCATCTCTGGTTAGGCCAATGTTTATTTACCCTGCTTAATTAGGGATGAGAATTAAATACCGGCATGGCGAGCAGTGCCCATGTTCTATGAAGAAATAAATATTTTTTTAAAAATCAGCCTGAAAATTCATTCACTATTCTTCACGGGTAGATTGACAGACACAATCAGTATTTCAATACGGGGGTATCCAAAATTATTGATGGGGAGAAATTGTTTGCGGTTCCAAGGGTAAAAAGCAGCAGAATCAGAGAATTACAATTGCAAAAGGAGAAATCTATTGTTCTGAACAGGAATTGTACTGGACTCGAAACATTAACTCTGTGTTTCTCCACAGATGCTGCCAGACCTGATTAGATTAGATTAGATTCTCTACAGTGTGGAAACAGGCCCTTCAGCCCAACTAGTCCACACTGACCCCCTCCAAAGAGTAACCCACCCAGACCCATTCCCCCTAACTAATGCACCTAACTCTACAATTTAGCATGACCAATTCACCTGACCTGCACATCTTTGGACTGTGGGAGGAAACCGGAGCACCCGGAGGAAACTCACGCAGACACAGGGAGAGTGTGCAAACTCCACACAGACAGTCGCCTGAGGCTGGAACCTGCTGAGCTTCTCTAGCATTCATTGAGAAATATGTTCATTTGAGAAATCTGGTGTTCTGTTGGAGGCTTAGGGCAGTGGGACTATTTGGCAAGTCTTTCAAAGGGCCAGAACGGGTAATGACGGGCCAAATCACCTCCTTTTTGTGCTGCAAAATTCTGAATCGACTTCAAGAGAAGAGGGTGTGCCTTGTTGCTCCTTCCCCTTTGACCTTTCTTCCTCCCAGCTCCCTGACCTCACCCTTTTCCCTGCTAAGTACTTGCTTAAGAAGTGTTAACATTAGTGGGCGGCACGGTGGCACAGTGGTTAGCACTGCTGCCTCAGTGCCAGAGACCTGGGTTCAATTCCTGCCTCAGGTGACTCTCTGTGTGGAGTTTACACATTCTCCCTGTGTCTGCGTGGGTTTCCTCCCACAGTCCAAAGATGTGCAGGTCAGGTGAATTGGCCATGCTAAATTGCCCGTAGTGTTAGGTAAGGGGTAAATGTAGGAGTATGGGTCTGGGTGGTATGCGGGTCAGTGTGGACTTGTTGGGCTGAAGGGCCTGTTTCCACACTGTATCTAATCTAATTTCTCACATCTTGCCAATTCTGATGAAAGCTTAGGAATTATAGAAGAGTTACAGGATGGAAGGAGGGCATTAGGCCCATTGCATCTGTGCTGGCCCTCTGCAGGAGCAATTGTGCTTTTTCAACCTCTTTTCTGCAAATGATCGAAACCCCTTTGAAAAACCTTGACTGACCCCACTTGCACTGTCCTCTCAGGTAATGCCTCCCAGACTCTAACCACTCACTGTGTGAGAAAGATCTGCTTCATGTTGTCCTCGCTTCTGTTGACAATAATTGTAAACCTCTGCTCCCCCAATGCTTCCATCAATGGGGACTGTTTCTCCTTCCCAACGCTCTGCAACATGTGTCCATCCACCCTACCCATTGAGTCTCTCCAGCACTTTTTGTTTAAATTGTTCACATTTGCAGTCTCTCGCTGCTTGGTGTTCCCAGGGGGCTGTCACTTTAATGGATTAGACTCCACAACCACCTGATGAAGGCGCAGCGCTCCGAAAGGTAGTGCTTTCAAATAAACCTGTTGGACTAAAACCCCTGGTGTGTTTTTAACTTTAATGGGAGTGGACGTGCAAAAGAAGCTCTGGAGTTGTGTGGTCTCCGTAGTCTGGCTGGATGGGGTGGGGGGGGTTAATCTCTGTCCCACACTCTCTGATTTTCTGGGTGGTTTAAACGGATGCACGATAAACCATTTCCCCAGAGACCTGTGGTGCTCAGAGAGTACCAGCCCAGCCAGCTGTGGAGTCTGACTTTAAATTGTATTCAGACGCGCCTGCCCCCAGGCTGCTCTACTCCTCACTGTGAGGGTACATCACTGCAACCTAGTGGCGGGGTTGAATACAACTCCCACACAGAAGGTTCAGCACCAAGGACTTCATTTGTATGGTGCATGTTGCGCAGCAAATAGAATCACTAAAGGTCAGAAAGAAGCCATCAATTCTGCACTGACCCTCCGAACAGCACCTGAACCAGCCCTCCACCCTACTCCCACATTCACCATGGGCAATCCACCCTCACCTACACATCCTTGGACACCACAGACCAATTTACCACGGCCAATCCACCCTAACCTGCACATCCTTGGACACCACAGACCAATTTACCATGGCCAATCCACCCTAACCTACACATCCCTGAACACTATGGCACAATTTACCATGGCCAATCCACCCTAACCTACACATCCCTGGGCACTACAGGACAATTTACCATGGCCAATCTACCCTAACCTGCACATCCTGGACACCACAGGACAATTTACCATGGCCAATCCACCCTAACCTACACATTCATGAACACCACAGGACATTTACCATGGCCAATCCACCCTAACTTACATATCCCTGGACACTACAGGACAATTTACCATGGCCAATCTACCCTAACCTACATATCCCTGGACATTACAGGACAATTTACTATGGCCAATCCACCCTAAAGTACACATCCCTGGAGACCACAGGACAATTTACCATGGCCAATCCACCCTAAAGTACACATCCCTGAACACCACAGGACAATTTACCATGGCCAATCCACCCTAACCTACACATCCCTGGGCACTATGGGCCAAATTACTATGGCCAATCCACCTAACCTACACATTCCTGGACACTGCAGAACAATTTACCATGGCCAATCCACCCTAACCTACACATTCCTGGACACTACAGACCAATTTACCATGGCCAATCCACCCTAACCTACACATCCCTGAATACCACAGGACAATACAGCATGGCCAATCCACCCTAACCTACACATTCCTTGACACTACAGGACAATTTATCATGTCCAATCCACCCTAACTTACATATCCCTGGACACTACAGGACAATTTACCATGGCCAATCTACCCTAACGTACACATTTATGGATACCACAGGACAATTTACCATGGCCAATCTACCCTCACCTACACATCTATGGATACCACAGGACAATTTACCATGGCCAATCCACCCTAACTTACTCATCCCTGGACACTACAGGACAATGTACCATGGCCAATCTACCCTAACCTACACATCCCTGGACAAACAGGACAATTTACCATGGCCAATCCACCCTAACTTACTCATCCCTGGACACTACAGGACAATGTACCATGGCCAATCTACCCTAACCGACACATCCCTGGACAAACAGGACAATTTACCATGGCCAATCCACCCTAATCTACACATCCCTGGACACCATAGGACAATTTATCATGGCCAATCCACCCTAACCTACACAGTCCTGGACACTACAGGACAATTTACCAGGGCCAACCCACCTAAACTATGCACAGGACAATTTAGCATCACCAATCCAACCACCTAAATTACACATTTTTGGACAGTGGGAGGAAACCCACACAGACACAGGGAGAAAAAGCAAACTCCACACAGACAGTCACCCAAGACTGAAATTGAACCCTGGTCCCAGGCGCTGTGAGGTGTCAGCGCTAACCACTGAGTCACTGCACCACTCTAACTGTCCCAAGGTGATTCACAACAGCACTCTAGAAGAAAATAATCAAGCTCCATAAAGAGGAGTCAGGTCAGGTGACGAAAGGCTTGGTAAAAGAGTGCCTTAAAGGGGGAAAGTGAAGAGGAGAATGAAGGATATGTGTTGGGGGGTACCTGCAGAGCTGATGGCCTGGCCACTGACAGCACAGCAGGTAGAATGATGAACATCGAGGATTCCAACAGGCCAGTCTAGAGCAGTACGGACAATTGGGAGGGATATGGAAATCACTGAGGTAGGAAAGGGTAAGGCCATGGGTGAGGATTGGAAAACCAAGACTCTGCTTGACTGGGAGCCAGTGTAGATGAGTGAGCTCAGGGACGATGGGGGATGGGACTGGCCGCGAGTGAAGGCACAGACATCAGGATTTTGGAAGATGCTAAGTTGACGAGATGTGGAAGAACAGCCTTGGAAGAGTTGAGACGTGAAAGAGGTTTCAGCAGCAGATGAGCTGAGTCTGGGCAAAATCTGAAGACGCTACAGAGCTGGACCATAACCAATTGCTTCCCAAAACACAGAAATGTCTGCTCTCCAATACTGGGTATAATTGGATGATTTAGGAACAGTGGTGAACTTTGAGAGGGCTGGTGGGGAAGTGGAACTGGGCACCATTAGCCTTAGAGTAAAAACCAAATCTGATGACGCTGATAAGGGTCAGCACAGACTGGTCGGACTGAAGGGTCTGTTTCCATGCTGTATGACTCTGTGTCTCTACGACTCTGTGTCAATGAGGAATAGAAGACCAAAGATCGATTTTTGATGAATACCAGAGGTAACAGTGCAGGAGTGGGAAGAGAAACCATTGTCGGCAATTCTCTGGCTATCATTAGAGGGTGGTGTGATCGATGGCGTCAAAGAATTTAGACAAGTCAAGAGGATGAGGAGGCTATGTTCACTTTGCTGTGAAAAACAGAAAGGTAGAGTATTATTTAAATCATGATATATTGGCAAACGTGGTGTTACAAAAAGGTTGGAGGGTCATAGAGTCATAGAGATGTACAGCACAGTAACAGATCCTTCGGTCCAACTTGTCCATGCTGACTCGATATCCCAAACTAATCCAGTCCCATTTACCAGCACCCGGCCCACATTCCTCTAACCCCTTCCTATTCATATACCCATCTAGATGTCTTTTAAATGCTGTAATTGTACCAGCCTCCACCACTTCCTCTGACAGCTCACTCCATACACGTACCACCCTCTGCGTGAAAACATTGCCCCTTAGGTCCCTTTTAAATGTCCCCCCTCTCAACCTAAACCTAAGACCTCTAGCTTTGGACTCCCCTACCCTGGGGAACTATTCCTCCTGTCCATTCCCCTCACAATTTAATAAAGTTCTATAAAGTCACCCCTCAGCCTCCAAAACTCCAGGGAAAACAGCCCCAACCTGTTCAGCCTCTCCCTATCCTTGCAAATCTTTTCAGAACCCTTGCAAGTTTAACCACATCTTTCCTAAAGTAAAATTTGAATGCATAACTTCAAAATTGGCTTAACCAATGTCCTGTACAGCTGTAACATGACCTCCCAACTCCTATAGAGTCATAGTCATGGAGATACACAGCATGGAAACAGACCCTTTGGTCCAACTTGTCCATGCCGACCAGATATCCTAATATTTGGGCCATATCCCAAGTATTTGGGCCATATTCCTCTAAACCCTTCCTATTAATATACCCATCCAGATGCTTTTGAAATGCTGTAATTGTCCCAGCCTCCACCACTACCTCTAGAGACAAAAAAAGCTGCAGAGGCTGGATTCCAAGTAGACACTCACAGCAAGTTTACCAATCGCCTTCTTTATTACCCTGTCTACCTGCACCTCCACTTTCAAGGATCTGTGAACCTGCAAGGTCTCTTTGTTCAGCAACACTCCCCAGGACCATACCATTAAGTATATAGGGCCTGCCCATCTTCTCAACGCAGCTCTAGATAAGCTGTCCCTTGTTATGAGGCTGTGACAGACTAAGTCCACCCTCTTCAGCCATACTGTAATGACTCAAAAAGGCCAAAGATCAACTTCCCCAGGGCGACGAGGGATAACAGCTTAAAAATGTGTTGCTGGAAAAACGCAGCAGGTCAGGCAGCATCAAAGGAGAAGGAGAATCGACGTTTCGGGCATGAGCCCTTCTTCAGGCTTATGCCCGAAACGTCGATTCTCCTGCTCCTTGGATGCTGCCTGACCTCCTGCGCTTTTCCAGCAACACATTTTTAAGCTCTGATCTCCAGCATCTGCAGTCCTCGCTTTCTCCTAACGAGGGATAGCATTTACAGGGAGAGGGACTTGAGGGTGACAATGGTAGATTTAGGTGATAACAGGTGGGACGAATCTTAAGTAGAACGTAAACACCAGCATGGACAAGCTGGGCTGAATGGCCAGTTCCGGTGCCACATACCCAACGTAATTCCATTAGAACAAATACTGGACCTGTCAGCACCACCCACAGAGGTAGAGTGAGTATTTAACACACTCCCTTTCATCTGTTTTAGTCAGGGAGGAAGGACTGCCTTTCTATTGGGAATGTTTCCCTGTTTGCTCAAAATACTGAACAAAATATCCCTCACAGAGTGAGGGCTATCATGGCTGCAGATAACAGCAGCTCTTCACTTTAATCACTCACAACACAGAAGAAGCTCCACCAGCCCCCACTGGTTGTATACATCTGTCCCACACTCCCAGCCAATAAGCCACATTGGCTTAGGAGTGCACACGTCAAATAGTATTGGGATCCAAACGAGCAGTACAACATCATCGATCCCAGCAGTCCCTCTGTTGGAGGTGGATCAGTTGGGCCGGGCTGAGGCACTTGGATATATCCTGGAAGAAGAGTTACCTGATGTCGGGATAATTGGCTACAAGGCAGGAGACCTCCAGGCTGAGGAGGGAAGTATCCTTCAGTTTCACAAGCTCCGATACAGAAGTAATCACACTGGTGAGGTGATCAGGTTCTTCCAGTCCCTGTAGGGAGGAAAGGGATCGAACCATTCACTGGAAGGGGGATAGTGTAATGTCAAGCTCACTCCATGCACTGTCCGCAGCTGTGACCAGAGGAAGGCTGAACCTTTTGGGTGTCTCAGTGTTTGTGTAAACTGGATCTAAATGTGTGTGTATATATGTGTGTGTGAGTGCTTCTGTATGTGCGTGTGTTTGTGTGGGTGTGTGTGAGAGAGTGTGTGAGAGAGAGTGTGGGTGTGTGTTTGTGTGTGTGAAAGTGTGTGTGTTTGTACGTGTGAGAGAGAGTCGGTGTGTGTTTGTGTGTGAGAGTGTATGTGTTTGTGTGTGTGTGCACATACGTGTGTGTGAATGTGTATATGTATGTGTGTCTGTGTGTATATGTGTAAACATGTTTACCTGTGTACATGTATCTTTGTAAACATGGTCATAGATATGGGTATGTGGTTATAGATATGGGTATGTGTTTATAGATATAGGTATGTGGTCATAGATATGGTTATGTGGTTATAGATATGGGTATGTGGTCATGGATATGGGTATGTATTTATAGATATGGGTATGTGGTTGCTTATCTTTGTGTTTGTATGCACTATATGTCTTGTGAAGTATATATGTCTGAATGTCTCTGTGCTAATGTTCGAATGCAATCTTTGCGTGCCTACATGTGTCTGTTTGCATATTTATGTCAGTCTGCAGTTGCTTGTGATTGTCTGTGTGACTATATGTATGTCTCTGTGTGTGCCTGTATTTCTATGTATCCCTGTGTACATGCATGTACAGTACCTTGTAAGAACATGTTTATGATTTTACATTACTTTTGTTTTCAGCAAAATGAAAACTAATGATTTTAATTTCAGTTAAGCACTCTGTCCTTGCTCCTCAATCATGCTGAAAATATTATAGCATTATAAACTTCAGGACCAAGATAGGCCCATATAAAAATATAAGTTACATGAAGAAATATTGAGGTTGAGGTATTATGGTGGATAGGTACGGTACAGCCTTTTCACCACACTAGGGGGCAGTATAAGGCCAAACTTTCAGCTTGGTGAAAGTCAAAGATTGGAGTTGACAGTATGAAAACTTTCATCGATTTGACAACTGTGTGGCCACAAAACATCAGAGTGGCATGACACCCTTCAGGAATGGAACCAGGAAAGGATGTGTTGGAATAGTCATTATGAAAGTAAAAATAGAGATTGAGACTGATGCTGCCTTCGAGACGAGCTGGGTTGGTTAGGCTTGGGGAAACCACCTTCATAGCTCCATGTCAATGTTCCCTCTACGCTGTGTGTGGGTACGTAGCTGTGCAGGGAACAAACATGTTTGGCGCATCCAGCTGCCCCTTTAAGATGAGCCCACATATAGTCAGGCAACAATCTTGAAGGGACTGGGTATTGTAACTAATGTGTAATGAGGAAGAATTAGAGGGCTGCGCCTCATTGATATCTAGAGTTGTCAGTGCTGTGGTGCTCGGTCGTTTAAAATCAAAGTTTTCTCAGTAACAACTGATCAAAATATTAGGACTCACCAGATTGCAGAAGAGTTTGTGCAGTTTCTCTGCATCACGGGCCATTCTGTCTGACAGCCTCTCTCGTTCCGTGGGGTTTTTGCAGACAATCTTCCTCAGCACCAGCGTGCGGACGTAATCAATGATTACCAGACGGAGGCCTTCAGACAGCATGAACTACGGAGTCAGCAAACACACAGAGCGAGGTTACACCTTGTGCCTGACCAGGTAACGGCCTACACACTGGGGGATGTACTAAAACCTGGGACAGCTGCTGCTGCTGTACCATTGTAAGCCAATCTCTTTCAGGTCTAATATCACAAGGGTCTAGGTGCTACCCCTTCAGCCCGTGGGCTTGGCAAGGAATGTACATTATAGATACCCTATTTGGGCTGGCACGGTGGCTCAGCACTGCTGCCTCCCAGTGCCAGGGACCCGGGTTTGATTCTTGCCTCAGGTGACTGTCTGTGTGAAGTTTGCACGTTCTCCCCGTGTCTGCATGGGTTTCCTCTAGGTGCTCTGGTTTCCTCCCACAGTCCAAAGGTGTGAAGGTTAGGTGAACTGGCCATGATAAATTGCGCATTGTGTTCAGGGATGTACAGTCTCGGTGGATTAGCTAGGGCAATAGGTCAGGTTGGGATACTCTTCAGAGGGTCGGTGTGGACTTGTTGGGCCAAATAGCCTGTTTCCACACTGAAGGGATCCTATTGCAATTATATTGAGGCACCTCCACTCCCAGAGATTTTTCATTGTACCTTCTGCACTCTTCAGTTTGAAATATCTTGAATTTTACTGTTACAAATTTTAAGAACAAAGTATGTTTTTGGAAAATGAAACAGTGGGCTTCATATTTTCAGGCCTGATTCTCCCTCTTTAAGGTTTATTCATCACCTGTTTAATATTCCCTCCCTCCTGACCCTTGCATGTTTTCTGGAAATACTTTGTGTAAATCACATGGGTCCAATAGTACGATACTCAATTCTCAGTTTGTGTGGAGTCGGCAGGGTGGTCACAGAGCCTCAGAGTGCCTGCGGTACAGCTGAGTGAATGGAAAGCATTAAAAAACAGAGCCCAGATTATTCGGGCCACCTCTTCAGTTCAAGTAGTCATAGAGTCACTGAATCATAGACCTGTATAGCATGAAACAGACTCTTCAATCCAACTTCTCCATGCTGACCAGATATCCTAAATTAATCTACTCCCATTTGCCAGAATTTGGCCCATATCCCTTTCTATTCACGTACCCATCCAGGTGCCTTTTAAATGTTGTAATTGTACCAGCCTCCACCACTTCCTCTGGCAGCTCATTCCATACATGCACCACCCTCTGTGTGAAAAAGTTACCCTCAAGTCCATTTTTAAATCTTTCCCCTCTCACCTTAAACCTACGCTCTCTAGTATTGGATTTCCCTACCCCAGGGAAAAGACCTTTATATTGTGTGTGTGTGTGTGTGTGTGTGTAAAGCAATTGAAGCATATTTGTGTTCACTTGTGCTTTTCTGAGCAGCAGAGCCTTTATAAGCGCGAGCGAATGTGTGCCCACAGCAGTACATGAGCCGAAGTGTAGTTGTATGAGTATATACAGGTGTAGGTGTACAGGTGTATACAAGTGGGAGTGTGTTGGATTATTCTTGCCTGGAGTGGGTACCTGTGGTAGTGCCCCTGAGGTGCTTTTCCTCACAAACCTTTGGAGTACAAGTCAGGAATATCTGAGAAATAACCTGACTTTTGCAGAACTTTCTCCTTCTGAATTACCCCTACAGTGTTGGGACTGAATAGAAAAGGCATTAAGATAATCTTTCACTGATAGCTCTTTGCCACAGACACTGACGATAATATTTTCCCTTTGAGCACCTTTGAGGAACATGAAAAAAAGGGGAAATTAAATGCTGATGTAGCAGCACATCTCTGCCAGTAGAGGATGCTATTGCACCGGGGTTACAGTTCACCCAAGGAGTCCAGGTTGCCATGGTAACATTAACATTGTAGTCTGGAGTTTTCTTTTCTATCTCAAAGAATGTCTCTCACTTTCTCCTTCTGTTGTAAGATTTAACAAGTTGATGCTGTTTGGGCTACATTATGAACACTCTCTTTAACCATCGGTGTTCTGGAGTGGGATTTGAACCCAGACCTCCCAGGTCCAAGGCAGTGCCACTACCCAGTGCATTCCAGAAGTGGCCTGAGCAACAAACACTTGGGCCGATTGACAGGATCTTTGCTGTGGGCCCAACTTCTAATCTCTTGCAGGAGGCTGTATTATTTAGTTAAAGGAGATATGAAAGGAGGGGGAAAGGCAGTGAGTGAAATAAAAAAAGGTTGTTGCTCACCTGAAAGATGGGCTCCCTGATGTGGCCGAAGTGACCACAGTGTGTCTCCATGACAGTGCAGATAGAGTCGATAATATCAGAGCCACAGAACCAGGACGTAGACCACAGCTGGAGGAAGTGGGGCTGGAGGAAACATTCACAACAAGTTTAATATCTAACATTGTGCCAACTCTCATAAAGATTATTGAGATGAAAGAGCTCAAGATTGGGCAATGGAACACACTGCTATTTTCCGTAACCACGAACTGGAACAAACACTCCCAGGGCAAGGACAACAGGAGATTACATACAGGGAAGTGCTTCTTCAGTACTGTCCCCATCAAACAGGGACAGCATGGGGATAGATACAGAGTAAGGCTTCTTTTCTCATTTAAGATTAAAGCAACTTTGCCTGTAGGCTTTTAAGATGAATGTAAAGCTATATTTACTCCTCTGAAAGAAATGTAAAGCTCCCTTTAGCCTGTCCCCTTTCAAACACTTTCAAGACAGAGACAGCACAGGGGTAGGGATAGAGTTAAGCTCCCTTTACTCTTTAAAACCCTGAAGCAAAGCTCCCTCTATACAGTCCCAATCAAAAGCCCCCAAGACAGAGCCAGATACAGAGTAAAGCTCCCACCAGGTTGTCCCAGCAATGTTCCATTTGCCAAGTTCTGAAGAGTTTTCCCTTTACTTATTCCCAAAATTGCTCGGTCAGTATTTATTTAACAGTTAACAGTCAACCACGTTGCTGTCAGTCACATGTAGATTAGATTCGATTCCCTACAGTGTGGAAACAGGGCCTTTGGCCCAACAAGTCCACACCGACCCTCCGAAGAGCAACCCACCTAGACCCATTCCCCTAACTAATGCACCTAACACTACCAGCAATTTAGCATGGCCAATTCACCTAACCTGCACATCTTTGGATTGTGGGAGGAAACCAGAGCACCCGGAGAAAACCCACGCAGACACGGGGAGAATGTGCAAACTCCACACAGACAGTTGCCCGAGGTGGGAATTGAACCCTGATCCCTGGTGCTGTGAGGCAGCAGTGCTAACCACTGTGCCACCATATAGGCTAGACTAGATAAATTTGGCAGATTTCCTTCCCTGCAAAGCATTAGTGAACCAGATGGGTGTTTCCCAACAATTAGAAACAGTTTCATGGTCATCATTCCTGACTTTTAAAAATGGAATTTAAACTCCACAGTCTGTAACAATGGGATTTAGACCCAGGTCCCCAGTCCTAACCTGGTGAGTTTGGATTAATAATATGTTGATAATACCACTGGGCTAACAACCTTCCCTCTAACTCCATGAAACTAATTCCCACTCTATTCATTACCTAGGTCTCTCATGAGGGAGAATCAGTTTTGTACAACTTGTCTCCTGGCCAGTACTTGATTGACAAGGCCACAAGTCAATCCATGATGCATCAGGACAGGGGTTAGAACGAGGGAGGTGAGTGATCAGAGTGGTGGCACAATGCATTGATAGCACATCCTACACCCCCAGACTCTTCACTTGACCAGCAGATCGCAACTTCACCTCACCACAGTGAGGGGACCGAAAGGCTCGATATCAGACCTCTTCTGAAAATAACTGACAGCTTCTTTTAAATACAATTAAACCTTGAGATATGGGCTTCATCGGCAAGGCAGGGCTTTGCTTCATACAACTTTGTGGGTTGCCAAGCCCTTCAGTTGATGTTGATGAGGGACTCAAATCACAGGCTGGGTAAGAGGGCAAAAGGGAACCAGTTTGATTTTGACACCAACTTCAATTGATGATAAGCTTTCAAATGTCCTTGAACTCACAGTTCTCTGGATGATTGATCTGGATTGCTAACCGTGCGGCAGGAAACATTATGTTGCTGTATACAATAATTGAATTCTGGTTCTCTAACATCCAGCCCACCCCAATCCTCTCAGGTTCCTGTACAGTTCAGTACCTGGAGTTCTGACAGCATCTCATCTATCAGCAGCCTGCAGCCTTTTTTCATTGCTCGGTCCAAGGCCGTATCAATGGGTTGAGGTAACTTATTGCAGCCGTCGCCATGGGAACCCTGGTTGCCTTGCTGCTGCAGCCACTGGATGCATCTCCTGAGACACAAAGTAGGGATGGGAGGGAGAGGAGTCATGTAAACGTTGCAGCATCTGTCCATGTAGAATGAGGTTGGTCCCCACCCACTTCCTGATGTGGAGGAACAGCCTCCTGTGTTTTGTGTGTGAATGCTAATAGACCACTGATGGTATCCCAGCAGGACTATGGATGTTCGGTCATTGACTAATTACAAGACTGAGGTTCATCGGTTTTATATAAAGATAAAGAGCGGGGGGATAGTGTGAGAATGTGAGATGAGGTTGACATGAATGAGAGAGCAGATTTGAAGGGATGAATGGCCCACTCCAGTGTCGTTGCACCTGCAAAAGTACAGTGCAGTTGCGATCAGTGGTACGGGAGACTCAGACAATGTGTGACTTAGTTAGGAGAACTCTCACCTCTGAATCATAGGATTTAAGTCCCACTCCGTGGACAAACAGAACGGAAATAATTGCCGACACGCTAACACGGAACTGTGGGAGTGCGGTGTTGCTGGAGGAGCAGTGTTTCAGATGAGACATCAGACCGAGTTGCTATTTACCTGCTCAGATGGATATAGAAGATCCAATGGCATTTTTTACCCAGCACCCCCCCCAGTGTCCTGGAAACTATTTATCCCTCAAGCCATATCATCTATCTGATCATAGAATCCTCACAGTGTGGAAACAGGCCCTTCAGCCCAACAAGTCTACACCAACCCTCCAAAGAGTAACTCACCTAGACCCATTCCCCTACCCTATATTTAACCCCTGACTAATGCACCTAACCTACACATCTCTGAACACTATGGGGCAATTTAGCATAGCCAATTCACCTAACCTGCACATCTTTGGACCGTGGGAGGAAACTGGAGCACCCGGAGGGAACCCAACGCAGACACGGGGAAAACGTGCAAACTTCACACAGACAGTTGCCCAAGGCAGGGATCAAACTCAGGTCCCTGGTGTTGTGAGGCAGCAGTGCTAACCACTGAGGCACCATGCCACTCTGCTGTTCACTGTGTTCAAATTGGTTGCTACTTTCCTGACTTTTCAACAATGACTTAACTTCAATAAGAGCCTCGTTGGGTGTATAGTGTTTGGAGATGTCTGGTGGCCATGATGAATGTGAGTCTTTCCTTCCCTCTGCTGGTCACATACCTGATTGCTATACAGTTGTTAACAACAGCCAGCAGATACAGCAAGTAATACTTGGGCTGGGAGGGCTTCTGTCGTTCTTTACCATAACTGATCACCGCCTCTCGGAACCTGTGAGAAGGGTACATCAAGGACAGAGAAGATGAGAAAGGTTCAGGGAGAGCTCCCATCACTTTCACCGTCCCCAATGTTCGCTGGGCAGCCACCTATATCCAGCACCAACCGACAATGCAGGAAATACTCAGCAGGTCTGGCAGAATCTGTGGGGACGTAAGCTAACAGAGAGGAGCTAACGAACCGCAGTCCACTCAGGGCCAGAGCAGTTTCCCTCTATTAGCGAGAGATCAGGGCACACAGAAAGGGTGGTATTAGGCAGAAATTAATTCCCGTGTTACCTGACATGTAGTATCTCCATCCTCCCACAAACAACCTGCAACCTCTGTCCAGTATTATCTGCTAGATAGAGTTAGTGAATAGTTAAAAGGTGTGGATTATCTGAGTTTTATGGTACCTTCCTCCTCAGGATAGGTCACTCAGTATATCCTTGGATGGGGAATGATTTGGTGCGACGTGATACCACATTTGACTCATGGTAAGGACTTCAAGACACAAATCCTGGAAGGTCCTGGAAGGGCTGGGTCTCATACAGTCAGAGAGCACGGAAACAGACCCTTCGGCCCAATTTGTCCACTGCCATCAGGCATCCCAATGTCCAAGTCCCATTTGCCAGCACTTGGCCCATATCCCTCCAAACCCTTCCTATTCATATACCCAAGCAGATGCCTTTTAAATGTTGTAATTGTACCAGCCTCCACCACTTCCTCTGGCAGCTCATTCCATACACACACCACCCTCTGTGTGAAAAAGTTGCCCCTTATGTCCCTTTCATATCTTGCCCCTCTAACCCTAAACCTATGCCCTCTAGTTCTGGACTCCCCAACCCCAGGGAAAAGACTTTGGATTTTCACCCTATTCATTATTTTATAAATCCTCTATAAGGTCACCCCTCAGCCTCCAACACTCCAGGGAAAACAGCCCCAGCCTGTTCAGCCTCTCCCTATACCTCAAATCCTCCAACCCTGGCAACACCCTTGTAACACTTTTCTGAACCCATTCTAATTTAATAACATCCTTCCAATTTGGTTTTGGTTTTCATAGAATCCCTACAGTGTGGAAACAGGCCATTCGGCCCAACATGTCCACAGCCAGACCCATCCCCTACCCGAGTCCTGTAACCCTGCATTTTGCATGGCTAACCCACCATGCCTCCACACTATGGGCCAATCTACCTAACCCGCACATCTTTGGACTGTGGGAGAAAACCGGAGCACCCAGAGGAAACTCTTGTAGACACAGAGAGAATGGACAAACTCCAGACAGACAGTTGGCCAAGGCTGGAATCGAACCTGAGTCCTTGGTGCCGTGAGGCAGTGGTGCTAACCACCGGGCCATTCAGGTTAGAAATTGTGAGGGGCTCGCTCAAGATGAGGACCATGCAGATCACCGTGCTGTTGTTGATCGGAACAGCGTAAGTGTTCCACATGTTCACGGCGAGAGATTGCTGAGTAGGTGGATTGTAACATCAATCACAGCCCAACTCTGGTGTTATGGAGAGAAAATACATAAAGCTAGACTTGCATTCAGCTGGAAGTGCCAACCTTCTCACCAGCGCTATCTCCTGGCATCACCGGCTAAGTTGCACGATCGTTGTGTTTGACGACCTCATGGTTGACAGGAAGGTTATTGGAGGATCGGTGAAAAGTTGGTTCAGTCAACAGCCTCCTTGAATAGCTGACCTGGTGTGTCAACCAGGAACTGCAGTGCGGGTCTCTGAAAACCTGGAGGCTTCACCATCTCACATGTTGCACCCTTTTCGAGTTCTTCCTGAAGGTCTCCCAACGTTTCCCACACAACACAGCTCCAGACCCCTGCAGCAGCCAGTATGCACCACACCTTTCGGAGGTGCAGTCTGTTTGACTTCAAGTGGCACAGGCTGGCGTTAAGAGGTGTGTAGGGTCACATCAATTTGTGTTGCAGCCCCTCCCCCTGCCTCCCTGGCTGAATTGCACAGTCGTTCAGCACCGCGAATAGCATTGCAAACACAATCACGGAAATGAGCATAACCTTTCAGCCCAAACATTGACCACAAGTCCAAATTGAATGGCTCACAGTTGCTTGGGTAAACTTGCACTAGTGGTCTCTTAATCTGCAATTGCAATGATCATCAGGTATCCTGGAGAGATGCCACCATTGGCTGATCTTACCAGGATTTCAGGGAATGAGATTTGAAAGAGATTGGCAGAGCCGCTAGTGGATTGAACAAACACGCACTGGTGAACAAGTTCGATACCATCACAGTTTGGCTATTCAAGCTGTCCAATGTCCCTTGCAAACACCACTTTTTTCAACTTTATCCTTCACCAAAACACTACTATTCAACATCAACAAATCTGGGTCAGGAAAATGTGACGTTCCAGGACACATTTCTCACATTTTGATGGTCACGATAATGAGCTGTTAAGGTACAAACCACTGCGTCATTACCTATGTTCACCGGTTACCTGCACAGGAAGGACTCCAATTCCTGCAGGGCCATTGTGACCATTTGGTCCCTGAGAGAGTCACTGATGACCATCGCCACTTGGACATTCTCTTCCAGCATCTGGATAGCAAAGGTCAAAGTTCAAAAGTCAAGACAACCATTCACGAAAGGCACCACAACATACAGCAATCTTCGTCAACGTCTCCCATTATCTGATCATTTATTCACTTTCTTTAAAACTTCAGTTATTATCGCTGTGACTAAGGATATATGCAGGAACTGTGCTATGGAGTACTTTTCTCTCATTGGTAAGGTTATACACACGTACACTAAATACTGAGTGTATCACTAATTGAGGTAATGACCTATACTAATTATGTGATCACCATCTCGATTCTAAGTTAACCCTTGAGAAGATGGACATTGTTGGCTGACCCAGCATTTATTTGTTGCTAATTCCCAATTGAGAAGATTGTGGTGAGCCACAGCAGTCTGAGATGGAGGGACATTCCCAGTGACATTAGGCCTGGGGTTCCAGGATTTTGACCCATTGACAGTGAGGGAACAGTGATATATGCCCAAGCCAGGACGCTGAGTGGCTCAGATGGGAACCTGCAGGAGCTGGTGTTCCCATGTATGTGCTGGCCTTGTCCTTCTAGATTGTGGGTTTGAGAGGTGCTGTCAATCTCCCATCAGTTTACTGGTCTTATTTAGGATACTGGTGGGGAATGGAGGAACAGAAGACGACTTTCTCCTCCTTTCCCTGTAACACCATTCGATATCGAGATTGATTAGTTGCTAAACACCATCAGTGTCAACATTTTCACTCCATTTTTAAGGAAGGTAGGTTCAGATTTCCACTACTGTAAGTGAGTGAAAGGCTGCGTGCGTATTGTAGAATCCCTACAGTGGGGAAAGAGACCATTTGGCCCTTCATGCATTAGTCAGGGGTAAATGTAGGGGAATGGGTCTAGGTGGGTTACAGTTTGGAGGGTCAGTGTGGACTTGTCGGGCTGAATGGTCTATTTTCACACTGTAAGGACTCTATGATAAAGACTGTGTCTTTTCAGTTGACCTCAATGCACTGATCCTCCTCTTCCTAACATCAGCCAGGAACAAGAGAGTTCTAAATCTGAGGTAGAATAGATCTCCTTATTCCAGAAAGTTCCACCAGAGGAAATAGTTTTTCTCTTTCTAGTCTACAGAATCCTTCTCAAAGAAAAAACACCGGGGACTAAAACGTTATGATGAGTCCAGAAGGGTAGTGGTGGGGAGAGGGGAGGAGTGGGGTGGAGGGGGGGGGAAGAGTAATTAAGAGGGGAACCCATCATAGCTGGGGCCTTTCCTCAGGGGCTGGATTAGTTACAGTCTACCCCATATCCTTAGACTGTGAGCCCTGATTTGGACTCCCTGGTCAATGGGGAACATCCTTCCTGCATTTGCCCTGTGTAGTCCCTTTAGAATTTTATAGAGATTCCCCTCATTCTCCTAAACTCCAGTGAATATAATCCAAATCGATCCTGTCTTTCTCTATCCTGGGACTTAGACAGGAATCGCTGCACTTTTAAGAAGTGAGTTCCTCATTAAGGGTTGTGTTGACACTGTTGCTTTATAAGCAGTGTGGGAGGTGTAAGAGAAGACAACCTTGCACCGGGGTGTGTATACAGAGAAAGATTCGGCTGGCAACAGGTTGCTGATTGGTTTGTGGAACTGTGACCAGCTGTGGATGGCAAATGGCATCTGCCCGACGACAACTCTCTGATTGGTTCCTGAAAAGCCTTTGGGTATGAACGACGCAGTTTGGATCTTTGGAAGTGGGGGTGGTGTGTTTTTTTTTCTCTCTCTCTCCAGTAAAATACCTTAAGTTAAAGGAAACCAGTTGTTTTCTCCCACCCAGTTGCAATAAGCTGTACAACAATGAGTCGGACACTTTGAGCCAGTTGCTCTGTGGCTCCTGCGAAGAAGTGAAAAGACCAGAGAACCAAAGGACTTGGTAAACAAAAGGAACACCCTATTGAATTCTGAGAAATAATACAATTGAACTCTTTGAAATATTTGTTTTTCCTCCACCCATAACACCAACTTTTTAAATCTTTATGTGAATGTACGTACGTGTGTCAGGGCTTCAGAAATAGCTCAGAGTTGTAACTAGTAGAGCTTACATTGATTGTTTATAACTGTCTTCTTGTGATTAAAATGACCTAATTTGTAATGGGTAGTAGTTCCGTTTAAGTACAGGAACCTGGTCAGTGTCTTCTGTTGACCTGGGACTATCCAACAGATAAATTTGTGTCTTCACGTACCTAGATAAAATTTTGTCATGACTCCAGGAACAGTGCTAACCAGGTGAGAGACTGATGTAGCAGACTGCCTGTGGTTAGGCCCCACTCCTGAAGTCTGGTCTTGGGATGCACTTTTTACCCTAACGCTGGAGCCTCTAAGGGTGGGGGAAGCTACAGGCCGATACCACTTGGTTTCGATATCCCTGGGTTAAGAGTGGGAGCGTGTATCAGAGAGGGTTTCTGCTCCATTCATCCGTAACTGTGCATGGATATTTGGGTGAAGATGGAACGGGTTCGGTTATGCTGCCTGATGTGGTAGAATAGCCTCTTTTCACCCTCCATCTCCCTGTCAAGGATTGCATGGGTGCGTCAGGGAGTGAAGAAGGGGCCACTGAAGTCTTAGAGGGTACAGGGTATGTACCTGGACCTCAGATCACCAGATCAGGAGCTCCATGATCTTCTATGAGTCCAATGTACTCTGATGTGCCTGAACATCCTGTGTGGAAGGGGCTCGTTGAAGACTTAACTTCAATTCAAGGGTCTTCTGTTCATAGAAACATGGGAATATTGGAGCCATTTGGCCCCTCACGTGTACTCTGCCATTCTAGATCATACCATCATCCACTTCAGTGCCACATCCTTGTGCTCCCTCCATGAATAACAAGCAACCACAGTCTATTAATGGGGGTCACCATTCCTTGATAACGAAAATAAGGAGACCATTTAGATCAGGAACAGCAGCAGCCCTTACCTGGTTGCTGATCCCCAGCGGTATATATATAGCACACCATGTTCCACATACAGAGCCCGACACAGAGCAGTGGAAATGGACTTGGGCTCACATACTGACCTGGGTCACAATTACCGGCAGACTGGAGTGGTAGTAACCTTCATGGTCAGACTCAGGCTCCTCCTCTCGGTACCAGTCGTTCACCTCTGCCTCCAGGGCTTTCTGCATCCAGTCCGACACCGCCACCTTGGGTGAGCAAACAATGACAATCCGGTAATCCATTTGGATCGTTCAACTTGGACTCAGTGGACAATTTGGGCTGGCTCTCTCCCAACTGAATCACCTACTCAGAGCAATCCTTCCACTTCCGATAGAGAGGGCAAATGACCTGACCTTTCCTTCCATCTCCTTTAATGACTTGGAGCAGGAGTAGGCCATTCAGCCCCTCGAGCCTGCTCGCCCATTCAATATGGCCGATCTCAATTTGGTCTCAACTCCACTTTCCTGCCCCTCCCCATAACCCTTCCATCCCTCAGTAATTAAAAATCCACCTATCTCCCCTTTCAGGTTATTCAGTGTCCCAGAATCCACCACACTTGTGCGGTATTGAATTCCACAGATTCATGACCCTTTGAGAGAAGTATTTCTCCTCATCTCTGTTTTAAATCTGCTGCCCCTTCGCCTAAAACTATGACCTCTCATTCTAGATTTCTTCATTAATCACCTTTGGCATCTCATATATACATCAGTTACAAAGAGTCAGAGAGGTGTACAGCAAGGAAACAGACCCTTAAGTCCAACTTGTCTGTGCCAACCAGATATCCTAAACTGATCTAGTCCCGTTTACCAGCATTTGTCTCATATCCGAGAGTGAGATGCTGGAAAAGCACAGCAGCTCAGGCAGCATCCAAGGAGCAGGAGAATCGATGTTTCGGGCATAAGCCCTTCATCAGGAATCCCCTTTGTTTCATATCCCATTAAACCCTTCCTATTCATGTACCCATCCAGATGCCTTTTAAATCTCGTAGTTATACTAGCCTCCACCACTTCCTCTGGCAGCTTGTTTCATACTCGTGCCACCCTCTGCATGATGCCAACCTCTCTAGTTCTGGACTCCCCCACCCCAGGGAAAAGACCTTGCCTATTTACCCTGTCCATGCCCCTCATGATTTTATAAACCTCCATAAGGTCACCCTTCAGCCTCTGACGCTCTAGGGAAAATAGTCTCCCCTCATTCTTCTAATCTCCAGATAGAATAAGTCTAAAATTCTCTTCATAAAACAAGCCCCTTATGTCTGGAATCAAAATCGTATCTCCTCTGAACTGTCTCCATAGCAACTACATCCCACAGCAAATAAGGGGATCAAAAAGTATGCAATACTTCATGTTTGATCTCATTAATGCCTTGGACTGGTGTAGCAACTATCTCCCTAGATTTATACTCTATTCTTTTAACAAAAAATGGCAAAATTCCATTTGTCTTCCTTATTACTTGTTGTACCTTGCATACCAGTTCTCTGTGAATCATGCACAAAGATACCAAGATCCCTCTGCGCTGAAGCATTCTGAAGTTTCTCTCCGTTTCGATAAGACATTGTCTTTCTATTCCTCTGACGAAAATGGATAGCCTCACAATTATACCAGAATGGATGTACCGAAATAGTTATGGCTTTTGCTTGACCTTACTCTGGGACAACTCAACCACCATCCCAACTGAACAACAGCCTATTAGATGTGTTCTGCTGGAGACGGAGTTAGGAACCCGCTTCTGACAGGTTGGAGGCCGTATAGTTCCAGCAGGTCATCAGGCCGAGCTTTGTGAGAATATCCAGTCAGTGACAATCACTGCTGAGTTTCACAACGCATGAGGTGGTACACCCAGCCAATCATTTGGCTGACATATCAATTAGATGCCATGTCAACAGCGTTCGATAGAGGGTGGCCAATATGAGTGTTGACCGATACTTGACTCAGAGGCACTAGCGCATTTGACAACCAGTACTCTGTAGTTACCGGAGGAACAAGGGTATTGACTGCACCAACCACATAGTGAACAGTACACCGAGGTGAAATCCATTTTGAATGCTCCTCCCTCTGGAAGACCCGAGTTCAAGTCCACCTCAGGATGGGCTGGTCAAGGGGATGGGCAAACAGGCTG
Organism: Chiloscyllium punctatum; assembly: GCF_047496795.1. Lineage (NCBI taxonomy): Eukaryota > Metazoa > Chordata > Chondrichthyes > Orectolobiformes > Hemiscylliidae > Chiloscyllium > Chiloscyllium punctatum. The sequence goes on from NC_092764.1 coordinate 75,312,592, forward strand.
ATGAGAAAGGAAACCTGGATGTGGTTGTGGCCCTACGTCTGGGCCAGAAGGGTTGATTAGTAATGGAGAAATAGTGAGGGGATCCAGGGATAAGACAGGCAGGTGGTGGAAAGATTGCTGAAGAAGGAGAGGATGAACTGGTTGAGCCAACATGTTCTTCCTTATGTGTAATTCACTGAGTGAGACTCCCTCCTCCTATGGCATGTTCTCTATACAGTTTTTCTTCTCTCCCCAGGAAATTATCTGCAGGGGCCAAGCCCAGACTGATCTGTGCTCTTTTGAGTCCTATAGCCATGCCTGCTCTCCCCTTCCGCCCCCAGCACATCCCAAGACTCTGGGTTAGACAATGGAATCCAATTTTGAGATTAAACGATTCCGGACGTCAACTGAGAATTGTACCTATGAGCTCAAAGTGAGCCACCGCCTTATTTAATCTCAAACTTACAAGGACACTTAGATAAATACATGAACAGGAAAGGTTTGGAGGGATGTGGGCCAAGAGCAGGTAGGTGGGACTTGTTTCCTTTGGGCCGAAGGGTCTGTTTCCGTGCTGTATGATTGTCCTGTACTTTTGTTTCCCCCTTGAAGTTCAGATTTGCGCTTTGCAGCTGAAAAGTGTAAGTTTCAGTGGACCCTACCAAAGTTAAAAGTCCTTTAAGGAAAGGTCTCCAACTCACCCGGACAGCGCCGACATATTTATTCTGCAGCTGCTCCAGTGCATCTTGGGAAATCAGGGGTCCCGGTGACACAATGTCGACATCAGGAGAGAGGTCAGGGTGAGCCAGAATCTTCGGACGGCTGTGTGGACGGGTGGGGGAGAAACAAAAAGGAATGGAAAACAGGAAACCAGGTTGTGATAACACCACGACAGGAAAAACATCACAAACGATTAACATTCCTCAGCAATGTACTGGACGTGATGATGTCTTCAGAGGTGGGGCTCTTCCCCCTTGGATAGGAGGAGGCTTCCTGTCAACACTGAACAAGATTATTTTGTGGTTAGGAGGGCAAGACGAAGGATGATTTGTCTGGGAGTGACTTTTAATCATTAAAAGACATTTGTTTGTGCTGGCTCTCCCGATTAGTCCATCCCTCCATAAACCTGCAGCTCTTTTCCATTTTAAGTATTCCCTTTGGGATTGTTACTGTCCAATCCGCCTGCATCACTCTCCCAGGGTGTACAGGCCGTTACAACTTTACTTTAGGTGCAATGATCCATTTTACGAGGTCAGCTTTATAACAGCAACATCCAAAGGTTTGAAGTGTACAACGGCTTTTGTGTGGGGAATGTGAAGGCTACCTTCTTGAAAAAAAATGGTTATTGACCCGTAGGATGTGGGCATCGCTGGCAAGACCCAGGGGTTAATGTCCACCACAGATTGCCCCTAAGAAGGTGGTGATGAGACATCAGGAGATGCAGCAATTGCTGCAGTCTATCGTGGTGCTAGACTCTCATACTACCAAGCGGCTTGCTGGGTCAGAATCAATCACTTTATTGTGGGGCTGGAGTCACACATAGGCCCGACCATGTAAGGAGGACAGAGTTCCTTCACTAAGGGACATTATTAAACCAGATGGATTTAGGGTCACAGCTCCAGATACTAACTTTTTATTCCTAATTTATTTAATGGACTGAATTTAAATTCCTCTGGTAAGATTTGAATCCACATCTATAAGATCGTTAGTCCAGTTGTCTGGATAACTAGTCCAGTAAAATAAACATCTTTCTAATGAACATTAGCTTAGAGTCCCTTAACAGGCAGATATAATCCCTATAGTGCACGGAGAGGCTAATTGGCCCAGGAATCTGCACTGACCCTCTGAAGAGCATCCCACTTACCCTATCCCCATATTCAGCATGACCAATCCACCTAACCTGCACATCTTAGAACTGTGAGCAAACTCACGTAGAAACGGGGAGAATGTGCAAAGTGCGTACACAGTCATCCAAAGCTGGAATTGAACCTGGGTCCCTAGCACCGTGAGGCAGTAGTGCTAACCACTGAGCCACCAGGATTTAAGGACCATGACTTAATGACAAAATGTGCTGCTTCCAATGACGCTGTACTCTCTCAGGTTTACATTGATGTCAGCCTCAAATGTTTGGTTATATTGTGGTCTGGGTAATAAATGGTGATTTCTGTTCTGTATGGTGCTGATGGGAAGGCTCAGAGTTTCAGGACTCCAGCCCTGGGTTTTCTGTTGAAAATATTGCAGACGAAAACCCTTCCAGAAATAGACCCTTTCTCGCTGGTTGGTAACTGTCAAATAGCCCAGCCTTAAGAGCAACATTTTTAAGAGTGACTTTGTAATCGTCAGTGCTATCTTTGCAGTTAACTCAGACCTTCTTTTGCCAATTAAAATCCAGCTTTCTACATCTTTGTTGACACCTTCTGGGCTCAAAACTGGCTTTCTGTGCTACAGACCCTTGAAGCAACTCTCTTTGTCACATGACATGGACTAGGGTCAGCTCAGGAACATCCAAGTCTGGCTCAACTCTATTCAGGAAGATCTATTCTGTGCAGTGAGATATCAACAATGTCTCAAGAAGGGAGCATTTGCAAGAATAACAACATGGAATGGATAACAGAATTTTAGATACCGCAGAGGCAGAACAGGGTTTGACAAATAAATCTATTTTCCTTTGCTGTCGTCCAGCTACTGCTGTTCTCCCTAGTGACTGGCAGCCACCATTTCAGCCAAATTAAACAGGAACACCGTGAGCGATGTTCCCTGTCATTTACTGGCAGGCTACCAGTATGTGCAACCCTCAGCATTGAAGGGAGGACTCCCATTCAATACAACAGGCATTGAGCCATGCAGTACCTTGTTTTACAATGAACCTCCAGCACCAAGTGACCTCCAATGGAAAGATGCACAGGAATAGGTGCAGGGAGACTTAGCCAACCCACCCTGACAAATTATGGTCTGATTTAACTACTCTGCTGTCTGGTCAGGTGGAATTGTGGGGAAAAAAAAACATACATTTTGTTGAAGCTTTTCACCTTGAAACCAATCACCACTGTTTCCATACAGAGTAAAATCTTTCTCCTCCCTTTACAGTGTTATATTGATGACTGCAAGATGCAAAACATTGGCAAAATGTCTCTTTCAACATCCATTAATCTCACAAAAACATTGAGGATATTGGTAAAAACCAGTCAATTGAGCCTATTGGGGTTAGAGGCTGGTACAATTCCAACATTTAAGAGAGATTTGGACAGGTACATGGACAGGAAAGGTTTTGGGGGATGTGGGCCAGATGCAGGCAACAGGTTCAGTTTAGGGAACCTGGTCAGCACGGGTGAGTTGGGCCGAAGGGCCTGATTTTGTACTGTATACCTGCATAACTCTACAGATCTTGACATTGGTATTTGAGGAATGGCGAATGGTGCGGAACATTGTGCAATCATCAGCGAACATCCCACTCGTGGCATTCTGATGGACGGAAGGTCCAAGTTAGTGCCTAAGGCACTACCCTCAGGAACTCCGGCAGAGATGTCCTGGGGCTGTGGCGTCCAACAAGTGCAACCATTTTCCATTGTGCGAGCTTTCCTCGGATTATCAGTGACATTAAGGTCACTAGGGGCTTCTTGTTGCCTTCAAATGCTAGGGCAGTCACTCTCATGTCCCTTCTGGAATCTGTGTCACTTATTCACATCTGAAATAAGATCAGGAGCTGACAGGTCCTTACATTACACTGATCAACGTAATTATGCATCTTTCTTGTTCATTAGCTCTTGCCAAATCAATACTGTCCTTTCAATCCTCTGAACCAAGCTTTTTCTCCAGTGTTGCTATGGTCTTCAAATGCCTCCATTTTCCTTTCTTTTCTGAACACCTTCAAATTTCTGCCTCTCCTAGTATTTTTTCCACCCTGATGATACTTTCTATTATTCTCTCCTGGTCCTTCCTCCTTGATTTACTCATTTATACCCTTGTCAATATGCTACAAGGAACTCAGTCCCAGCTCTGTTCAGGTGTAAACCATCTGGCTTGGTGCCAACTTGCCCAGAGCAAGCCCCAGTCTCCCAGGAATTCAAAGCTCTCCCTCCTGCACCATCTTTCCAGCCATGCATTCATCTGTCTTGTCTTCCTGTTTCAGTAACTAACTTGCACGGGGCACTGAATAACTCTGAGAACACTATGTTAGAGGTCTCGTTGCTAATTTACTCCTTAGTTCCCTAAATTCTGATAGCAGGACCACAAGCTCCTTACTGCAGAATTGTTAGGACTAACATGGACCCCGATCTCTGGCCCTCCCTCAGTAGGGGTTGTGCAGCTACTTTGTAAATGTCCCTGACTCTAGTACAAGGGAGGCAATGTACCATCACGGAAACGTGTTCATAGTGACAGAAACCCCTGTCTTTTCCCTTAACGAAAGAATCTCTATCAAAACTGCTCTTGCACTCTTCCACCTCCCTTCCTGTGCAGCCAGGCTAGCCATAGTGCCCTGGTTTAATCCTGCAGGAATCCATTATTCTCATTGATTTGTTGGAGGGAAAACGAATTAGCAAGCGAGACCTCTGGGAGACTCCTGCCTTTCCTGTGAGCCTGCCTGGTGGTCAGCCATTGCCTTGCTGCCCGACTTACCCCTGCCTGGCTGCGCTATCTGTTCAGGTCTCAGCCTCTCAGATGTACCTCAGTGAATCCACTCGATCTCTGAAAGTGTGCAGTTGGTGACCTTTTCTGCACAGAGGCACATCTAGGTCACAGGAAATACCCACAAGACACTGCTTGTCAGAGGATTGACATTCCTTGGCCTGTATTATAGTCATTTAAACTTTCAAGTTATTCTACTTACAGGAACTTTAATTACATTGACCTTATCCTTAACTGAAAACTAGAGATTAGCAGAACCTAGAAATTCTTAGCCCTTACTCACAAACTAGCTCCCTCTGTGTGTTTATAAATTCTCTCTTTGCCTTGTACTCATTTAGAAATGTATACTTTTTAAAATGACTAATCATAGAGTCATACAGCTCAGAAACAGACCCTTCAGTCCAACCAGTCCATGCTGACCATAATCTCAAACTAAACTTGCCTGTGTTTATCTAATATCCCTCTAAAACTTTCCTATTCATGTACCTGTCAAAATGTCTTTTAAATGTTGCAACTGTACCTGCATCTACCACTTCCTCTGTCAGTTCACTCCAAATGCAAACCATCCTCTGTGTGAAAATAATTTTCCTCTTGTGTCCCTTTTAAATCTTTCCCTTCTCACCTATGCCCTCTAGTTTTGTATTCCCCCATCCTAGGGAAAAGCCCTTTGCTATTCACTTTATCAGGGCCCCTCATGATTTTATAAACCTCTGTAAGGTTATCCCTCAACTTCCCACGCTCCAAAGAATAAATTCTTTTTCAAATTAATTCACGGGATGAGGGTGTCACTGGCTAGGCCAGCATTTATTGCCCATCCCTAATTGCTAAGAGGACAGTTGAGAGTCAACCACATTGCTGTGGGTCTGGCGCCACACATAGATCAGGCCGGGTAAGGATGGCAGTCCCTTTCCTTGAAGGAGACCAGAGAACCAGATAGGCTTTAAACCAGTAACTGATTAGATTAGATTACATTACAGTGCAGAAACAGGCCCTTTGGCCCAACAAGTCCACACTGACCCGCTGAAGCGCAACCCACCCATACCCCTACATTTATCCCTTACCTAACACTACGGGCAATTTAGCATGGCCAATTCACCTGACCTGCACATCTTTGGACTGTGGGAGGAAACCGGAGCACCCAGAGGAAACCCATGCAGACACGGGGAGAACGTGCAAACTCCACACAGTCAGTCGCCTGAGGTGGGAATTGAACCCGGGTCTCTGGCGCTGTGAGGCAGCAGTGCTAACCACTGTGCCACTGTGCCGTCCACAGTCACTAACAACAGCTGTTCAACAACCAATGACCTCACAACCTTCCTACAATGCCCATCTTGGATTTCTATTCTCTTCTCTTTGTGTTGTACCTGGTGTCTGTGTTCTCTCTCTCTTGCAATCTTATCTGATGGTTACTGCCTCCTGATCCTGCGCTCTCTCATTTGTTTAATTGCTGGTGATGTGTCTCTATTTCCTCCTCTCCCTCATGCTGCTTTCAAAAAGCTGTTCAACGTGGAGGAGGGGTGCTGATATGTCAGCCGGGGGAGGGCATCAAATGACCTGGAGTTCAGGGTTTAGGAAGTGAGGACCCTGAGGCTAACTGCTCCCTTGCTATGTAACCACTGTGTCACCACTTTGAATGGGGCTGCCTTGCTGGTGTGATAGGAAAGGTGATGGAGGAGTCTGGAACATGGTTTGAATTCTGTGAGCACGACGAGTGTGTGACACACAAACCTGCCAACCATTCCCCGGATTTCAGTGAGCAAGCCTTTACAGGATAAATTGCATTGTGCTTTTGTCACGTCTGGTGCCTAGGTTGGAATTCCTTTCATAGTTGTCTAATACAACTGAGCAGTTTACTAGATAGAGGGCAATTAAACACAAAAATGGGATCACATTTAGGCCATACTTGGTAAGAATGGACAATTTCCTTCCCTAAATGACATGAGTAAACCAGATGAGTTTTTACAGAAGCTTCATTGTTGCAAAATATTAGCTTCCCCCCCAGTGATTTACTTAACAGAATTTAACTTCCCTAACTGATATGGTGGGATTTGATCTCATGTCTGGGTTACTAGTGCTGAAACACAACCACTACGCTACCATATCGAAAACCTTAATTTTGTATATTCTTGTTACAATATCAGAGACCTGCAGAAACAGACTACCACAATTTATAAATAAAAACCAAAAGAACTGTGAATGCTGTAAATCAGAAACAGAAACAGAAATTGCTGAAAAGCTCAGCAGGTCTGGCAGCATCCATGGAGAGAAAGCAGAGTTAATGTTTTGGGTCCAGTGACCCTTCCTCAGAACTGATTTTGTACCACAATTTATAATGAGGGAAATCTCCGTCAAGTCACACCTTTAAGTCATCACTTGTATGAAAAGGTCTCTCAGCAACTTCTTGTAGCTATAACTGTAATAGAGTTATAAAGCCATACATCACAGAATCAGATGCTTCGGTCCAACCAGTTCTGGCTGAATGTAATGCCAAACTCAATTAGTCCCAGCTGCCTGGTCCTGGCCCGTATCTCTTCAACACTTTCCTATTCATGTACTTATCCAAATGTCTTTTAGACGTTGCAATTGTGCCCATCAATTCTTCAGGAAGCTCATTCCACATGTGAACCACGCTCTGTGTAAACCATTTGCCCCACATGTCTTTTTTAAATCTCTCTCCTCTCACCTTAAAAATGTGTCCCTAGTCTTGAATTCCCCCATCCCAGGGTAAAGACATTTACAATTAACCCTATCCATGCCCCTCAATTCTGTAAAGACGCCTCTCATCTCCTATGCTCCAATACTTGCGTCCTATCTCGAGCTGCTCAGACCTGCCCATTATTATCTGAAGAAGATATTGCACATGTTCAGCTCTCAATCCTTCATGAGCTGGCTTTGGGAAATTGACACTGGTTGCTCCTGATCAGTTTCTGTTTCTTGAAGTGTGTTGGGACTGTGTTTTGGAGTTGTGGATTCCTGTACTTCACCTACTCCCATCTCCTTTTGTGAAACTGGGGGAACTGGTCACATCCACCATTCTCCGCTTGTACAGCACAGTCCCTTTCAGAAGATAGTTTTGGAAAATAGTGGTCAGGGCCTATGTTTTTCCTCATCTTGTCATGTATGCCTCTACCAACCACCCGACCCTTCTTCCAATGGAACAGTTTCTCCCTACCTGCTCTTTCCTGGTCCCTCATGGTTTGAGCACCTCAATCAGAGCTCGGCAATTTATCCAAGTAAATTGAAGTTCATCATCTCTGGGTCCGTGCCAGTAAACATTTCCTGCATCCACTCTAAATGCTTTACATCCTTCCCAAAGTGTGGTACCCAGAACTGGACACAATATTCCACTTGAGGCCAACCCAGAGTGTATAAATCGCACGACTTTGTTGCTATTCTATTCAATGACTCGGTTTTTGAAGCGTGGAACTGTATGTTTTTTTAACAACCTTCGTGAACCAGCTCTGATACTTTCAGTGATTTATCCACATATTCTCCAAGGCCCCTTTGTTCCCGAATCCCTTTTTAGTTGCACCATTCAGTTCACATTGCCTCTCTGTGTTCTTCCCACCAAAATGCCCCCCTTCAAGCTTCTCTATTTTTCAATTTTAACTGCTCACAGCTACCTATGCCCTCAAGGTCTGCCCCCAGCTCACGGTTCACAGTTCACAATATTTCTAAGTCTTGTGTCATTTTGAAATTGTCCCCCACCCATCCAAATTCAAGTAATTAATATATTTCAAGAAAGACAGTGGCCCCACAACTGATACCAATCTTGAAGGAGGACTTTGATTCTGCACAACAGAAGTTGAATAAAAAATGAACAAAAAAGGCAGAGCACTGACCAATGTAATGTTGCACGTTCAGTGCAGGAGGGACCAGCAGATGCCAAACATACGTCACAAATAGGATTCACAAATGAAACTTTTGATTAAACTCTGGAAAATTAAAACCAATGCATCTACTACCTCACCTTTCAGACCCTTGGCTGAAGCCTATCAGGATCCAGAGAATTCTCAACCTATAGCTCCATCAGCTTGCTCAGTAATCCCTAGGGATTATCATTTCATCATTACTGAGTTACAGCTATTGTTGGGATCTGTTTGTATCCTCAAGCGAAGACGGAAGTGAAATATTTACTCACTCCATTCATCATTTCTTTATGTATTATCTATTACTATTCCCCCATACTCACTTTTTAGAGGCAAATATTCACTTTACTTAGTCATGTCCCTTTTAGACTCCTATAGAAACTCTTACAATGTGTTTTTGTATTCCCAGCTGTTGCTGTCAAACTCTAATTTGTTAATCTTTTAACCATTCTCCGTCAATCTTTGTGTTCTGAGCAGTCGTCTGTGAAATAACTCCACAGAGGCTGGTATCCTGTCAACAAGTCCCCCTTTATTTCCACATGGAGAGTGCTTGACACTGACCCAGCTCCCTCAGAGCCAGCTCTCAGAGTGAACGTTACCTCTGACACTCCTGTTTATACCTGTCAGCCAGGGCTCCCTGATTGGACCAGATTAACAGCCCCAATCAGGGAACTCCTATTCCATGAGGTCCACTTGGCTGACCTTGTTACAATCACTGCGGTCTAAGTAGCAACCCTCAGCTTTGAATAATGATATGCTCTTTTCCTTACGTTTGATGCTCTCCATAACTGCTTTAGTTAACCACAGATGGTGGGCCCTATCCTTGCGTCTTTATAGGGTGAAAGTGCTTATCCTGAAACATCCCTTTAAAAATCTTCACAATCTAAATTTGTCCAGTTTATGCTTGGATTAATCACCAATAATTATTGTCATCCTATTATGACAGGAATCTAATATCTCCTCTTCATTACTTCTCGTGGTTACCGTCAGGGACATCGGAATCAATTCTGTTTGGAACTCCCTACCCCCATTACTCCTCATCCCCACCCCATCCTAAGCCAAGGTCATCGGTGACTATTCAACTGATAAACCCTTCGGTTAAGTCTGCTGTCTCCCTGCCTTGACCTAACTTCCTATTGTTCTTGAATATCTCATGCTCCTCAATACTCAGGACACCAATTCTGCAGCCATGTCTCTGAAACGGCTCTTGTGAACATATTTATTCAATTCAGTTTACACGATCAATTCACTGACGTTGTTCTGAATGCTATGTGGGTTCATATACAGGACCTTATGGCTTTTGTTTGGCAAAGTGGGAGTGATGTGAAGTTTGGTGGAGTCATTCTTGCCGCTAGGCTGAGTGAATTTTTCTTGCTAAGTCTTATCAAACTCACTGTATTAGTTGCTGTCCCAGCCCACAGTTTGTATCATGTCTGGTTTTCAACCTATCTTATGTGCACCATTCCTGGAACAACTTGCCACTCACCAGATCTCCTGACGGTGTCTTCTTTAAAAGCCGACTGTGCACCCAGACAAGCACTGTCGGTCTGGGGCTGCCCTACACAACTCCTGGACATTATCCCTGGACATTGCGGATGGAGGGGATTGGGGACACGACTTTGAGACAGGGACCTGGAAGTCCTGCTGAATGGGATAGCATGTGGGCAAGACCTGCTCTTGCCCTGGCACCAGCATTGGAGACTGTGACACCAAACCATGCCAGCCTGGTCCGAGGTTGCCAACTGGGTCAGTGCAGTCTCAGCCATGCGTAGGTCAAAGGTCAACATCCTCCTCTACTCTGGTGAAGGTCCACCGTCTTCTCTCCGATACCACACTCCCTCCCTGCTACCGCAACCATCTCCCATCAAGGCTCATGCCCCATCGCTCAACACATTCCCTCGTTGGCCGACACCTACCCATTCTCCAATACCACTAACTCCACGTGCCCTCTGTGCTGCCTACTCACTTGCTGGGGACACCTCCCCACCTGCGCCAATATTCTCCATGTGCCACCCACGTTCACCTCCTGCAGAAGCTGACCCACCCTCTCATTCCAGATGGGAGATGGCCCACAGTAGGCCTGGAAGAGTCAAGAGGGCTGGTGGATTGCCTGACTTTCAGCTCCCTTATGGGGACAGGATCCCAACTTTGACCTCCATGAACAGGGCCTGGGCTGGAATCAGAGGCCCACCCTTGACATACTGTGTCGGGGAGGCCCCTGGAAAGCAGGTCATTCCTCCTCAAGCTGACTCGGGTCTGGTGTTCACTCTGACAAGCCTCCAGGCTTCGGGCCCACGCTAACCTGCAAGGCAAGATCAATCCTAACACTACCCCTCCCTGCAGCCAATAAAACAACATTGTTGACCAAATAAGGCACTTCCAAATGCCATTCTCAATCAGATCAGCGTGCCACACCCATCTGTGAGTCCCGTTCCCCTGCCACCTACCTGTGGTAAATATGGCGTATCCAGTTCAGCACTGTGTAGATCTCACTCTTCTCTAAGTCCCAGGAGATTATATCCTGCAGATGCCCCGAAAGGCAACTGTGATGCAGCATCACGTAGGTCTGGAGGATGTTGTAGTGGGGAGGACAGCACTGCACCATTAAGTGCTTGACCACTTTGAGGTCACTGAGAATATTGTTATGCAAGGCCGCCAGGTGACTGGCCAGGCCCGGTCCCTTCGTATCAGTCTGCCTCGCCCGGAACTGTGCCCTGGTGGACTGCTCAATAACTTTGAAAAAGGTCTGCCGCAGGTTCTTCGGCCTCCCGGGAGGGAGGAAGGCGTGTTGGCTTTGGCTGTCCGCAGCCGCCCGGTCCATCTCCTCTTCCCGCTCAATGATGCGGATCGCTGAGACAAACAGGGATGGGTCCTGCTTGACCAGGGCTAGGCCGGAGCCCACGACATCCCAGAGTTCCTTGATGAGCTCCTCATTGAGCTGGCCCACGACAGCAAAGTAGGACAGGACGATCCGCTCCCCTTCTGTGTCCTGCCTCCCGGCACGGTGGAGCTGTTGAAGGATGTTGTCTCGCCAGCCTTCCATCTCCATCAGCTTGGCATGGGCGTCCAGGAGCCTCCTTTCCTCTATCAGCTGCCGGGTCTCCCTCACAACCTCAGGGACTGCAATCAAAGAAATCAGGTTTGGGTCAGTCAGTTCGTGCATTCGAGACAGCAACTTCCCCTACTTTTTTACAAGCGCTCCAGAGTTTATTTCCCTTATCCCTCCTTTTCTCCCAACTTTTCAGCCCTTCCCAATCGTCATTCCGGAAGGATACCTCAGTTGGGGCCTTCCCTCAGATCGTAGCCAATCAGGAGGCACTGAGCTCTTCACTGAGGTTGGACCCACACCCCAACGTGCCTTAAACAGACACAATTAATAATGAACTTTACTACACATAGTTAAGGGGACATGTTGGATTAGTGGTATTATCATAATTAATCCAGAGACCCAGTCAACATTCTGGCAACCCAGGTTCAATTCCTGCTATGGCAGATTGAGTGATTTGAATTCAACAAAAATCTGAAATTAAGAGTCTAATGATGATCATGAATCCATTGTTGATTATTAGGAAAAGTCCTTCTGCCCTTTAGGGAAGGAAGCTTACATCCTTACCTGGTGTGGCCTACATGTGACTCCAAACCCACAGCAATATGGTTGACTTTTAGCAGTTAGGGATGGGCAATAAATGCTGGTCTGGCCAGCAAATCTCATCCTGTGAATGAATGAGGAAAAAACATAGGGCTGGACTTTACTTGTCTCCCCTGGGTGTGTTTTTGGTGGAATTGGGCACAGGTATGTAAGATAGGGTGTGCACCCAATTCAACAGTTCTCTTTCCAGTCCCAAGCTAGCCTCCCACCACCCCAACCATAACACAGGTCGTGAGCGACTGCCAAATCTGTCGGCTGGGCTGCCATCTTTCAACAGATAATTGAGTCGAATAGGCCAGCTGTCTTCAATGTTACCATGCCTACGTTATAATAGGGTCGGAGGGCTCTTGTGGTGCAGTAGTAGTGTCCCTAACCCTGAGCCAGAAATGTCAGGCTTGAGTTCTAACTACTCCCAATAATTGATCTGAACAGCTTGATTAGAGAGTATCGATGATGAGAGTTGGTGGGTGACTGGGTGAGAAGAAATGGCTTTTAAAAACTGGGGTCAAACACCACAGGCAGTACTCCCCTCCCTTGTTTACCCCCAAAACCCTTCCTCCCAAGGGTGGCTAAATCCCCCTCACCCAATACCCTTAACTTGCCTCACTCCAGGGATCCATTGGGCCTACTTGATAGGATCGGTTGTCACCCTGGCCACTTCCACTATCAGATTGGATTGTGGGTAGCTCAATGGTAGTACTGCCTCCAGGTTAGGGGTGGGGAGTGTTGGTCCCACTCTGTTGACTGACTGCTGACTTTAAAAAAGCTAAAGGATTCTTTTCTAAACTAATATTATTACCAGCATCCCCAATATAGAGCTGGGCACATGGTCTTTACTCAGCCAAAAGGATGCAGGCAAGATAAGAGAGGCAGAGTGAGCAACTAACCTTTCAGGTTAACCCCAACCTAATTCTCATACAACAGTCCACAGGCATTATATTATTAAACACTCGATTGATAGTTCACTCCGTTGATCCATCTTGACCACATCAGTGGTGCCAAGTTATCACAGAAGCCAATCTGAAACCAATTTGATTCACTTCACATAATACCACAAAGCCTCTCAAATTCCAGCAATAGCACTGAAAACTTGTGCTCCAAATTTTCTTTTATTCCAATATAGCTCCAATATTGGTGTCTGCCTGGCTATGTGGCAAAATTGCCCAGGTATGTCCTGTTCGCAAAAACAGAATAAATCCAACGTGGCGAATTAACGCTCTACCAGTTCACCATCAATTATCGGCAATTAGTGGAGGTATTGTTGACAGCGCGGTCAAACAGCACTTAACTCAGTGACGCCCAGTTTGGGTTCAACCAGGGCCACTCAGCTCCTGATCTCATTACAGCGTTGGTTCAAACACAGACAAAAGAGTTGAATTCCAGAGGTGAGGTGAGTGTGACAGCCCTTGACATTAAGGCTGCATTCAACCAAGTGTGTCATCAAGGAACCCTAGCAAAACTGGAGTCAATGTGAATTGGGGATAGCTCTCTGCTGGTTGGAGTCATGCCAGGCACATAGGAAGATGGTCGTGGTTGTTGGAAGTCAGTCATCTCAGCTCCAGAACATCTCCGCAGGGTAGTGTCCTAGGCCCAACCATCTTCATCAAAGACCTTCCCTCCATCATGAGGTCAGAAGTGGGGATGTTCGTCGAGACTTGCACAATGTTCAGCACCGTTCATGACTCCTCAGACACTAAAGCAGTCCGTGTTCAAATGCAGCAAAGCCAGACCAATATCCAGACTTAGGCTGGCAAAAGTGCCAAGTGACATTTGTGCAGGACAAGTGCCAGGCAATGACCATGTCCAGCAAGACAGAGTCGAAAGATTGCCCTTGACATTCAATGGTGTTATCATCACTGAATCCCCCATCTGGAGGTATCATTGAACAGAAACTGAACTGGATTAGCTATATAAACACAGTGGCTACTAAAGCAGGTTAGAGGCTAGGAATGCTGCAACAAGATTGACTCCCCAAAGCCTGTCCGACATCTACAAGGCACAAGCCAGGAGTGGGATGGAATACTCCCCACATAGCCTGGATGGGTGCAGCTCTAACAACACTCAATAAGTTCAACCCCATCCAGGACATAAATAGCATGGTTGATTGGAGCCATATCCAACGCTTTCAACCTTCACTCCTTTCATTACAAATGCATAGTGGGGCAGCGGTGTGTATTCTCTGCTGCTTATTTATCTCTCCACAGCAATGAGCTTCACTAATTCAGAAGAAATGAGAAATGTTCTATTACTCTTTCATATTCAGTTGTATTTCTTACATTGTCTGCTGCAGTTTCATGTTGTGTATCAGATGTTTGATTGTGGACTGTGAGGAGTGTGAGGTTATTGCATGCTGGTGTACCTGCAATCACTAATCCAGCCATGTCTATGATGTAGAATATCTACAAAGTTCAGGGGAATTAGTTCTGTTTGCACTCCAACACAACTGATCTTGCACATGGAATCGATGAACCATTGTGCGCTGAAAGTTTCACATCCATAGGTTTGGTCATGGCTTGCCCTGCCTGTGGGTACACATCTTTTGGAATTTGCAGGATCACCATAAGACTATAACGCACAGGAGCAGATGGCTGGGCCGAGGACACTATCCTGAGGAACTTCTGCAGAGATGTTCTGGAGCTGAGGTGACTGACCTTCAACAACCATGACCATCTTCCTACGTGCCAGGCATGACTCCAACCAGTGGAGAGCTATCCCCAATTCCCAATGACTCCAGTTTTGCTAGGGTTCCTTGGTGCCACACCTGGTCGAATGTAGGGTCAAGGGCTTAATGTCAAGGGCTGTCACTCTCACCTCACCTCTGGAATTCAGCTCTTCTGCCCATCGAGTCTACTCCACCATTCAATCATGGTTGGTAAGTTTGTCAACCCTATTCTCCTGCTTTCTCCTCATAACCTTTGATCCCATTGACAATCAAGAACCTGTTTTAAATACACTCAATGGCCTGGTCTCCACAGATTTCTGTGGCAATGAATTCCACAGATTCACCACTCTCTGGCTGAGAATTTTCTCCTTATCTCTATTTCTAAACGGTCTTCCCTTTACTCTAAGGCTGTGCTGTTGGGGCCTCGTCTCTCCTACCAATGGAAACATTTTCCCAACATCTACTCTGTCCAGGCCATCCAGTAGTCTGTAAGCTTCAATCAGAACCCCCTCTCTCACCCTTCTAAACTCCATCAAGTGTAGTCTCAGAGTCCTTAAACGTTCTTCATAGGCTAAGCCTTTCATTCCTGGGACCATTCTTGTGAACGTCCCCTGGACCCGCTATAACGGCACCTGCACCTTTGTCAATCTTAGCAATGATAACTAGTCACCAGTTTTCAAAGGTCCATTAATTCGAATTTTTAAAAATTATGTGATGATCTTGCAGCTTTCCACAAGATTATGTTAAACATGTGCTCATCCACATTTTGTCTTATGGTGTACAATGTCAAATTCTGGTTTCTCGATAGTTTCAAGCATTTGCCTCTGGCAGGATATTTATTCCTTCTTTACTCTGGCTGGAAGGTACTCCTGGTACATGGTGCATTTGGGTCAGCAGAGGACTCTGCAGCTTCATCAGCCTTTGCTCTCGGGAACTAACTCTGCCAACGGCACATTGCTGCCACATGCCTTGAAAAGTGGATAGAAATCTGGGCATTTTCTTGGTGCAAGTTGCCACCTTCCACACGTTTTTCTCTGTCTGGTTGTTCAAGCGATTGAGTCGACCATTGATTTCGTAGCCGGGCCCCGAAAACTTGGCCGATCTGCAAGGGTTGCATGGCACTTACCTCCACCATCCGTTGGCTCTTTGACATCGTTGACTCTTCTCGCAAATCTCTCTGGGAAGCTTCAATGGGGTTGGATCTAAGCATCAACTCAACAATCCAGCCTGCTGGCTCCCCATCTGACAAATCAGAGAATCAGGCCATTTTCTCTGTAACTGCTGAGAGAAGTCTATGGACTTCAAAGGCTGCTGAATAAATGATGTGAATTCTGATGAACGCAGAACTGCCATTGGATTCTGAATTGGGTTTTCAAATGCAGTCCTTATTGTTCGGGGATCTTCTAACACCTCAGCGGAGAATCCTGCCATGGTCAGTTCTTTGAGGGGTGGCACGGTGGCTCAGTGGTTAGCACTGATGCCTCACAGCACCAGGGATCTGGGTTTGATTCCTGCCTTGGGCAACTGTCTGTGTGGAGTTTGCACATTCTCCCCGTGTCTGCGTGGGTTTCCTCCAGGAGCGCTGGTTTCCTCCCACAATCCAAAGATGTGCAGGTTAGGTGGATTGGCCATGCTATATTGCCCATAATGATAGGGTAAATATAGGCCCGGGGAATGGGTTTGGGTGGGTTACTCTTCGGAGGGTCGATGTGGACTTGTTGGGCTGAAGGGCCCGTTTCCACACTGTAGAGAATCTAATCTAATGTGCCCCAGACCTTGGTTCCAAATCACAAAGCATATCTAAAAGGCTGGTTTCTCTGCATCGCACACTCCCCAAAGTGGACATCGTCACTCCGAAAGCTGTTTAAAAGATTTTTGGTTCAGTTCAGACATTTTTTTTGTCCCTCTGGGGATGTTGTGGACAGTCTGACAATGTACCCTTCAACCTTTCCTTGTTGCTGCTGTCAACTTGGCCCACATCGCAGTCACTTGCCTTTCTCTCATGAGTCAAACCGAACTCTTGATGTGGATTTGGCTGCATGTGAGCAAGCTGTGTTTTCAACACGCACTGACACTGTAATGAACAAGGACTTTCTTGTGCACTTTATTGTGAATCTCCTGTTCGGAGATGTTATTTCGCACGCCTGGAGCAGCCAACACTTGAGCTTGACCCTCCTGGCACACTTTAAGACTGTTGACCACGTGCTTTACCCGAAGGTGAACTCCAAGCACAATAAGCCACAAGAGCGCAACGTTTTCCATTGCCTTTCACCGTGTCATGTTAAAGATAATGGTCTAACAAACAGGGGTGGATTAACTTTGTGGGGTAGCTTATTTAAAGTGGTCAAATATATTAAATGTTGTAAAGCAAGCCAGCAGATGAGTGTGTGTTGCAGACTAACTGCCACAACATTGTTTACACACAGCCCTTGGAGTCTTTAAAGGTGCCTTAAATTACACATATAGCAGTGCCAAACCTACAGTGAAGTACATGGGCATTGAGAACTTATATTCCCTCGCCCTTTAGCAGCACCAAATTTGGACTAGTGTCCATAACATTACACTTACTGAAAGAGAAAAAAAGGAGATACAATGCAGTGGCCTGGTAGGGTAATGTTGGTCTCGTAAACCAGAAATTGAGGGTTCAAGTTCCTGTCTGGGGACAGCTTGCTGGATTTACTACGGTGGCTCAGTGGCTAGCACCGCTGCCTCACAGCACCAGGGACCCAGGTCCGAGTCCAGCCTCAGGTGACTGTCTGTGTGGAGTTTGCACATTCTTCCCCTATCTGGGTGCTCCAGTCTCCTCCCACAGTCCAAAGATGTGCACATTAGGTGGATTGGCCATGCTAAATTGCCCCATAGTGTCCAGGCTAGGTGGGATTAGCCACAGGAAATGAGGGTTATCGGGATAGAGTAGAGGGGTGGGTCTGGGTGGGATTTCCTTCAGAGGGTCAGTGTGGACTCAATGGGCCAAATGGTCCCACACTGTTGGGATTCTAAGATTAACATTAATATAAAGCCTTTCAGAACATCTGGATGCTTCAAGTATTTCATAACCAATGAAGTTTTATTTCAGGTGTAGATATTGTTGAAAATGCAGTGGGCAATTTATCTGCAACAGGGTCTCATGGGGTTGAAACTAGTAAGTGGGCCATCGGTTGGTCTTTTGCCTGAGTGACACATGGTCAGCAGGACATTGGTTTGAACTGCCCTGCTGTTGCTTTAAATAGTGCCTTTTTTCTCACCTCTGAGAGCAGGAAGGAGCTCAGTTTAACTCCCCTGTAGGATGCCACGGCCAGCAGTGCAGTAATGCACTGGAGGTTCAGTCTAAAGTAATTGTTCAAGTCCATACAATGTAGGAGCAGATGTAGGCCATTCAGCCCATCGAGTCTGCTCTGCCTTTCAATGAGATCATGGCTGATCTTATTATCCACAACTCTGCTCTCCTGCCTTTTCCCTGTAACAGTTGATTCCCTTCATTGTGGGAGTGTTCCTAACCCTGGACCCAAGCCCTGGCTGTGCAAGAGCTGTGTAATAACGTCTCTGAACAGGTTAATTAGCAATTTGATCGATTAATTGATTTGTCACCTGTACCGAAGTACAGTGTGAAGCTTTGTTTGATTACATTAGATTCCCTACAGTGTGGAAACAGGCCCTTCGGCCCAACGAGTCCACACCGACCCTCCGAAGAGTAACTCACCCAGATCCATTTCCCTCTGACTAATGACCTAACACTTTGGGCAATTTAGCATGGCCAATTCACCTGACCCACACATCTTTGGACTGTGGGAGGAAACCAGAACATCCGGAGGAAACCCACGCAGACAAACTCCACATAGACAGTCACCCGAAGCACCAGATCAGATCAACATTAGCAGGATCAGCATTTTTTGAGGTTAGAGAGTCCATTCATTAGTCTAATGACAGCCAGGAAGAAGTTGTTCCTAAACCTGCTGGTGTGTTAAATACATGTTAAATTAGGAAAGCAATCTGTCCATCATAGCCTTGACATCCAGCCCTCTATAGTAAAGAATTCCAAATCGTTGAAGTGTAGGTTAACTCAGTGCTTTATGTTGTTGACTCTATCATGAGATGTCCATTTGAATTGAATAGCTGCTGATTCTCTTACGACAGCCAGCTGAGGGCTGTCTTTCAGTGACCTCCCAGCTGGTAAACCTGTCTCCATACCTTTTCATTGCCCTGAAGAGGGTAACTGAGGTAAAAGAGTGAGCAGCACAGATGGTCAGTCTTTCGGAGTCTTCGACTCGCGACCTTAGCGGGATTTCTGACCAATTCTAATTCAGCGAGATCCAACTCATGAGCAATTAAGCCCAGAAAAGCCGCAGAGCAAATTAGATTCCAGTTGAAATGCTTTTCCAAAGGCTTTCCTGCATGTGGCATCGGATCAAGGCTGCTAAGACATTCCAGTGACATTGACAATCCAATCCCTTGGGGCTTCATCCTTCAGTGGGATTGCTGTCAGCAGCACACACCAAACACAGCAGGTTAAGTTTCAAATGGCAACTCAATGGTTAATCCCTGGCAATGGGAGAATGGGGAAAAGTTCACAGGAGTGGGATTATTTTCCAACAAATGTGATCCTTAGAAATTTAGAGTGAAAATAGTCACTTGGAGAGGAGAGGGAGATTCCTATTGTACGTGCTGATTAGTTTTAGAATCATAGAATCCCTACAATGTGGAAACAGGCCCTTCTGCCCATCAAGTCCACACTGGCCCTCCAAAGAGTAACCCACCCAGACCCATTCCCCTACTACTCTACAGTTATCCCTGACTAATGCACCTAACCTACACATCCCTGAACCTTATGAGCAATTCAGCACAGCCAAATCGCCTAACCTGCATATGTTTGGGCTGTGGGAGGAAACCCGCACAGACACGGGGAGAAACTCCACACAGACAGTCGCCCAAGGTAGGGATCGAACCCACGCCCCTGGCGCTGTGCGGCAGCAGTGCTAACCACTGAGACACCGTGCCACCCCAAACATTTTGAAAAAGTTATTAATTTATTGAGCTCATGCACAGGGATAGTGTGCTTTGCTTACATAAACCAGAAGAAACTCTGAACCCTCAGGGAGGTAAGAATATAAATGCATTTCTGTTTGCAAGTTTACACAAAATGATGCCATTCATGTCATTCCCTTGAGGAAAGACTAAAATAATTTAATAAAAGTCCTTTGTCTCTCTCACAGAACGATCTGCCCACAAGCAAGACAATCTGCTCCGGGCGAATATTTGTTTCTTTATTCTAAAACAGGAAAAGCAAAGGAAGCGCAGACCGCAAGGGCATCAGATGAACTTCCAGCAATAAATCACTACGTCCAGAATGGTGTGGAGTAAACAACTGGACAGATTTCAGAGGGTTTCCCGAAAACAGAACAGCTCAGCAGGTCCAACTGCATCCATGGAGAGAGAAAGAGAGAGAGAGAGAGAGAGAGAGAGAGAGATGAACAGAGTTAACCTCTCAAATTGATGACCTCTTATCAGAACATGGAAAAAGTTAAAGGTGTGTTATGTTGAGGTTGAGGACATTAATGCGGCCTCTTCTGGAGTACTGTGTCCAGTTCTGGTCACTCAGCTAGAGCAAGGATATTATTAAACTGGAGAGGGTTCTGAGGGGATTTACCAGGATGTTGCCAGGTATAGAGCATTTGAGTTATAAGAGGCTGGATAGGTTGGAACTTTTTTCACTGTAGTGTAGGAGGTTGAGGGCTGACCTTGGTGGCACGGTGGTTGAGTGGTTAGCACTACTACCTCATAGTGCCAGGGACCTGGGTTCGATTCCAGCCTCAGGTGACTGTCTGTGTGGAGTTTGCACATTCTCCCCTTCCATGGCCCAAAGATGTAAAGGTTAGGTAAATTACCCATAGTGTTAGGTGCTTTAGTCAGAGGGAAATGGGTCTGGATGGATTACTCTTTGGAGGGTCAGTGTGGACTTGTTGGGCTGAAGGGCCTGTTTCCACACTGTGAGGATTCTACTCAAACTTTATAGAGGTTTATAAAAATGATAAGGAGTACAGATAAGTGTCGTTTCCCCAGATTTCAAGACTCGGGGGGCATATTTTTAAGGTGAGAGGAGATGTTACCGTAAACAATTCCTCATTCTCAATTTGCGTATGTGTTCTCTCCTTCTGCCCCTCAACTCAACCTGCACCAGTTCACCTCGTGTGCATCCATGCTTCGACGCTGTGCTTCACCACAAACACGGAAACCAGTTCAGTGAAGAGATTGATTCTCCAATGAGCACAATCCCAAAGTCAAAACATTCAGAGACCGGATGAGGAGCCGGAGGAATGGCCTCAGGTTCATGGCCCGGGAAAGGAAAGTGGGAAAGGACAGAGGCTGCCTGAGCTTTGCCGCTACCACGCGCTCTCTTTTAGGATCAGACTATGCCACAGGGTGTCCCAGAGACGTCCAAGATCAGAGTTACCACACATCGAGGCTGATGTGCACCAGGGTTAGGAGGCCTACCTTGAAGATTGGCGGAGGTCAGTCATCTCAACTCCAGCACATCCCTGCAGGAGTTCCTCAGGGTATTTCATCCTGTTTGGTAGCTTCGCCAGGTTGACACCTCATTTTTAGGTTTGCCTGGTGCCCACCTGCACGTTCCGTTGAGCCAGGGTTGATTCCCCTGATTTGATGGTAATGGGGGATGTGCCAGGCCATGAGGTTACAGATTGGGCTGGAGCACAATTCTGCTGCTGCTGATGGCCCACAGTGCCCCATGGATGCCCAGTCTTGAGCTGCTCGATCTGTTCAAGGTCCGTCCCATTTAGCACGGTGATAGTGCCACGCAACACAATGTGAGATGTTCTCAATGTGAAGGCAGGATTTTATCTCCACAAGGACCGTGCGCTGATCGCTGTTACCAATACTGTCATGGATAGATGCATCTGCAGCTGGGAAATCGGTAAGGATGAGGTCGAGTATGTTTTTCCCTCTTGTTGGCTCCCTCACCCCCTGCTGCAGACCCAGGCTAGCAGCTATGTCCTTTAGGATCTGACCAGCTCAATCAGTAATCCTGCTGCCGAGCCACTCTTGGTGGTGAACATTGAGGTCCCCCATCCAGAGTACATTTTGCGCCTTGCCACCTTCAGTGCTTCCTCTAAGTACTGCTCAAAATGGAGTAACAGCAGGAGGTTGCATCCAGAGTGAATGTTGAGGATCTCCAGGAGGGCATTCCTCCCAACTGTATCACACTCTGCTGTCATCTTTGGAGCATCAGTGATAACAGTGGGGTAGGGCCTACCCAGGAATGGTTTTGGTGACATTTGCAGCATCGTTGGGAAGGCATGATGGCCATGTACCTGGAGTCATGTGTAGGTGAGTCTCGGTAAGGGTGGCAGATTTCCTTCGCTGAAGGGGATTACTGAACAAAGTGCGCTTTCACAAAAATCGACATTTACGGGAAAGGGATAGCGTCGTGGTAAGGTTACCGGACCAAGAATCCAGAACCCCAGCCTCATGTTTTCATGAGGTTGGCTCCTATATCCTGCTATGGTAGAAGGTAAAATTGGGATTGAATAAAATGGTGGCCCAAGTGGCAAGCATGTAACTATCATTACTGTCTGTAAAAACCCATTGCCTTCACTAACGTCCAATGGAGGGAAATCTGCCATCTTTACCTGGTCTGGCCTACATGTGACTCTACAGCAAAATTGTTGACTCTTAATTGCCCTCAGGGCAATAAGGAATGGAAATAGATACCCGGTCCTCTCCTCTGATACATTACTCATTTTACAAATGGCTCCCCTTCAAAGTATTAACAGTAGCTCAGTGGTCAGCATAGACCATAGTTCAAATCCCCGAGTTGAAAGTTGAGAACAAAATCTGGTGGAGGTGTAGAGGGGGTGCAGCGGTCAGAGAGGTACATCTGAACCCTTTGAGAGGAGATCTGAACCCGTCTTCTCTGGAGGAAGTAACTTATCCTATGGCAAATGGTAGCAGGGGGAGGTCATTTCAGCCAAAATATTTGGGCGGCACAGTGGTTAGCACTGCTGCCTCACAGTGCCAGGGACCTGGGTTTGATTCTAGCCTCAGGCAACTGTCTGTGTGGAGTTTACACACTTCCCCTGTGCCTGTGTGCAGGTTCGATGGATTGGCCATGCTAAATTACCCCATAGTGTCCAGGGATGAGCAGGTTAGGTGGATTGGCCATGGGAAGGGCAGGGATATGGGGACAGGGTCTGGGCAGGATGCTCTTCGGACAGTCAGTGTAGACTTTATGGGCCGAATGACCTACTTCCACACTGTAGGGATTCTACAATTCTATATTCTCCCGCCTGGGATAGCGAGGTTATCCACAGTTCACCACCACTGGAGTGTGCACATTATGCTTTTTAGCATGCAAATGAATTAGCCAGTAACATTGACAATGTGGACAGGGCTTCCTTACCTGAGAATACATGCTGTAGATTGTGCACTGCAGTAGCCAACTGGACATGGTCAGAAACCAGGCTGCGTAAATGCCCCAGGCCTTCAAACCCATTCACTTTCTTCTGCCAATCCTCACAGACATCAACCAGTGTGCGGCGCACTGCTCTGACATCATCAAGAGACGCCTTCAGCTGCCCAAGGCCTGTTGCGACCCCTTCCAGATAGGACTGAACGGCAGACTGCAAACAGGGAGAGGAATGTTGACATGGGACTTTATTTTACACTTGAATGCAGAAAGGCTGAAAAACCACATTCCACCTGGGGATCAGTGTCTGACCACATTATCTCGCGGACTGTACACAACCAGCTCAGAGGCCGAGTGACCAACTATGCCAATGTAAGACGTGATGGCAGCCTAAGCTGTAGATGTGCCACTCTCAGGAAACATACGTTGGCATATCAAGCCCCTCTGCCCAAAGTCAGCTAGTCGTAAAGCGCACAAGGAAGCCATCTCACCCAGTGTGCCGCATTGGCCATTAAAATGCTAACCAATTAGTCTTACTCCTCTGCTCTTTCCCAATAATCCTGCAAGTCTTTCTTTTTCAAGTGGAAATATCCCTTTTGGATGGAACTGTTGAATCTCTGGCATCTTTCCAAAGTAAGAAACAAATTGCCTTTCCCTCTGGTGATCTGGCGAATTATTGTTAAGTCTGTGTCCCTCCAAGCCAGTGGAAACAATTTGTCCTTATCGGCTCAATCCATGTCCCTCAGCATGGTGAACACTGCTATTTAGATCTTCCTTGTCTTCTTAAAGGTGAACAATCCTGGCTTCCCCAGTCCCTCCACATTACCATTCAGTGCCATTGGAGTAAATCTCCTCTGTATCCCATCCAATTCCTGCAGGCCCTTCTTAAAGTCATGAAGTTAAATCATGTCGAGAGTTCAGTTCAGGGATTGACATTGAAGGGAAAGGCCCAAAGATAGCAAGACTGACTCTTAAACCAACTTAATCAATGACATTTGGACTAATTTTTCCTTCAGGAAACAGGATGTGGATTACTGTACCATCTTTCACTGAGAACTCTTCTAAAAGATTTCTCATTGTCGAGTTGAGCTCGTACGAGGTTTGAAAATTCACATTCCTGATCCTGAGGCAAAGCAGGTCAAAGGTTGGGGGTCATAGGCCTAGCATTCCTCAAATTGACGCCTGCACTGTGAGGCCCTCATTGTCTTTATGGCCTTGGAGTTTTCTAACCAGTTTCTTCTATCATCTACGAATCAGACAAAGACAGTTATAAAGTAACTGCAAAGCACTGGGAGTTCTCCTTTAATTGAAGTGTTAACACTTTTTAAAAGCAATTATTTTTCCTTCTCCCAACAGGCATTGATTCCTCACTAGGATCCAGTACATTGCCCGACTTTCATGTTGACTACTTTAGGAATCGGCAGCCATCTTTGATAGGATTGACAGGGCCCATTGACCAGGGATGATGGAGTTTAGCTCCACTGTTAGGATGGAAATCCTGGAATTGTTCTGTTTGTGATTTGACAGTTGTTATAAGATGATGGTTTGGTTAAAGTAGACACAATAAAAACAAGATCTTTGTTCAGAATTTGGGCAAAGCTGCATGTCTTTGTGGATTGAGCAGGAGAATAGGGCTGACTGGATTGCTCTGCAGTGCTTAGAATGGGCTTGATGGATCAAATGGCCTTCTTCTGCACTGTACATAACTTCACTTTCCATCAGGGCAGCAATTGAGTGCAGATATCTTGGTATATGTTTTCTGTTCTTGACTCACAATTGCAACACATCCTGCCCTCCACATTATATGAGGTCAGCTAATCAAGCATAAAGAAGAGATGATGCCCAAGACCTTGAGTGTCCTTGGGCTATTCAACCACTGGGGCATCACAGCCTCATCCAATCTGATCCTTGGTTAACTTCCATGCACAATCACATATACAGAGACACATGCATATATACACACAACTCTCACACAGTCATATTTAAACACACACAGTCACATTAAAACCCAACACTTAAACACTCCCACACATGCCAACATTCCCACCCAGTCACACTCAAATGCACATACATACTCTCACACAGCCTTACACAGTCACACACACACACACACACACACATACACACACACACACACACACACACACACACACACCTATCTCACAGGATTGCAAGTGTGACTGGAATACCCTTAAGATAGAAAAAATATTTGAAAAAGAGGAAGTAAGAAAACACGAGGTGCATATTTTGGAAGTAGAAATGGAATTGAAGATAAGGGAAAGCTCAGTCCGAGGTTAAACTCTCATGTTCACAGTCAGCAACATAGGTTTCACTGTCAGCACATTCAGAAACATCAACCTTATGAAAGAGTCAGAAGGGAACTGAAATATATTCCCGAGATACCTGAGATAGGAAATGACTTTTCAAAAGCTAAGCCTGGGCTGTGGGGCTCAGGTCAGTCTGGCTTATGGAGATCAGGTCAGTCTGGGTTATGGAGATCAGGTCAGTCTGGGTTATGGCGATCAGGTCAGTCTGGGTTATGGAGATCAGGTCAGTCTGGGTTATGGAGATCAGGTCAGCCTGGGTTATGGAGCTCAGGTCAGTCTGGGTTATGGAGATCAGGTCAGTCTGGGTTATGGAGATCAGGTCATTCTGGGTTATGGAGATCAGGTCAGTCTGGGTTATGGAGCTCAGGTCAGTCTGGGTTATGGAGCTCAGGTCAGCCTGGGTTATGGAGCTCAGGTCAGTCTGGGTTATGGAGATCAGGTCAGCCTGGGTTATGGAGCTCAGGTCAGCCGGGGTTATGGAGCTCAGGTCAGTCTGGGTTATGGAGATCAGGTCAGTCTGGGTTATGGAGATCAGGTCAGTCTGGGTTATGGAGCTCAGGTCAGTCTGGGTTATGGAGCTCAGGTCAGTCTGGGTTATGGAGATCAGGTAAGTCTGGGTTATGGAGCTCAGGTCAGTCTGGGTTATGGAGATCAGGTCAGTCTGGGTTATGGAGCTCAGGTCAGTCTGGGTTATGGAGATCAGGTCAGTCTGGGTTATGGGGCTCAGGAGTGTCTGGGTTATGGAGATCAGGTCAGTCTGGGTTATGGAGCTCAGGTCAGTCTGGGTTATGGAGATCAGGTCAGTCTGGGTTATGGAGATCAGGTCAGTCTGGGTTATGGAGATCAGGTCAGTCTGGGTTATGGAGCTCAGGTCAGTCTGGGTTATGGAGCCCAGGTCAGTCTGGGTTATGGAGCTCAGGTCAGTCTGGGTTATGGAGCCCAGGTCAGTCTGGGTTATGGAGCTCAGGTCAGCCTGAGTTATGGAGCTCAGGTCAGCCTGGGTTATGGAGCTCAGGTCAGTCTGGTTATGGAGATCAGGTCAGCCTGGGTTATGGAGCTCAGGTCAGCCTGAGTTATGGAGATCAGGTCAGTCTGGGTTATGGAGATCAGGTCAGTCTGGGTTATGGAGATCAGGTCAGTCTGGGTTATGGAGATAAGGTCAGTCTGGGTTATGGAGCTCAGGTCAGCCTGGGTTATGGAGCTCAGGTCAGTCTGGGTTATGGAGATCAGGTCAGTCTGGGTTATGGAGCTCAGGTCAGCCGGGGTTATGTAGCTCAGGTCAGTCTGGGTTATGGAGCTCAGGTCAGTCTGGGTTATGGAGCTCAGGTCAGTCTGGGTTATGGAGCTCAGGTCAGCCTGGGTTATGGAGCTCAGGTCAGTCTGGGTCATGGAGATCAGGTCAGCCTGGGTTATGGAGCTCAGGTCAGCCGGGGTTATGGAGCTCAGGTCAGTCTGGGTTATGGAGATCAGGTCAGTCTGGGTTATGGAGATCAGGTCAGTCTGGGTTATGGAGCTCAGGTCAGTCTGGGTTATGGAGCTCAGGTCAGTCTGGGTTATGGAGATCAGGTAAGTCTGGGTTATGGAGCTCAGGTCAGTCTGGGTTATGGAGATCAGGTCAGTCTGGGTTATGGAGCTCAGGTCAGTCTGGGTTATGGAGATCAGGTCAGTCTGGGTTATGGGGCTCAGGAGTGTCTGGGTTATGGAGATCAGGTCAGTCTGGGTTATGGAGCTCAGGTCAGTCTGGGTTGTGGAGATCAGGTCAGTCTGGGTTATGGAGATCAGGTCAGTCTGGGTTATGGAGATCAGGTCAGTCTGGGTTATGGAGCTCAGGTCAGTCTGGGTTATGGAGCCCAGGTCAGTCTGGGTTATGGAGCTCAGGTCAGTCTGGGTTATGGGGCTCAGGAGTATCTGGGTTATGGAGATCAGGTCAGTCTGGGTTATGGAGATAAGGTCAGTCTGGGTTATGGAGCTCAGGTCAGTCTGGGTTATGGAGCTCAGGTCAGCCTGGGTTATGGAGATCAGGTCAGTCTGGGTTATGGAGCTCAGGTCAGCCTGAGTTATGGAGATCAGGTCAGTCTGGGTTATGGAGATCAGGTCAGTCTGGGTTATGGAGCTCAGGTCAGCCTGGGTTATGGAGATCAGGTCAGTCTGGGTTATGGAGATCAGGTCAGTCTGGGTTATGGAGATCAGGTCAGTCTGGGTTATGGAGCTCAGGTCAGTCTGGGTTATGGAGCTCAGGTCAGTCTGGGTTATGGAGCTCAGGTCAGTCTGGGTTATGGAGCTCAGGTCAGTCTGGGTTATGGAGCTCAGGTCAGTCTGGGTTATGGAGCTCAGGTCAGTCTGGGTTATGGAGATCAGGTCAGTCTGGGTTATGGAGATCAGGTCAGTCTGGGTTATGGAGATCAGGTCAGTCTGGGTTATGGGGCTCAGGAGTGTCTGGGTTATGGAGATCAGGTCAGTCTGGGTTATGGAGCTCAGGTCAGTCTGGGTTATGGAGATCAGGTCAGTCTGGGTTATGGAGATCAGGTCAGTCTGGGTTATGGAGATCAGGTCAGTCTGGGTTATGGAGCTCAGGTCAGCCTGGGTTATGGAGCTCAGGTCAGTCTGGGTTATGGAGCTCAGGTCAGCCGGGGTTATGGAGATCAGGTCAGTCTGGGTTATGGAGCTCAGGTCAGTCTGGGTTATGGAGATCAGGTCAGTCTGGGTTATGGAGCTCAGGTCAGTCTGGGTTATGGAGATCAGGTCTGTCTGGGTTATGGAGATCAGGTCAGTCTGGGTTATGGAGATCAGGTCAGTCTGGGTTATGGAGATCAGGTCAGTCTGGGTTATGGGGCTCAGGAGTGTCTGGGTTATGGAGATCAGGTCAGTCTGGGTTATGGAGCTCAGGTCAGTCTGGGTTATGGAGATCAGGTCAGTCTGGGTTATGGAGATCAGGTCAGTCTGGGTTATGGAGCTCAGGTCAGTCTGGGTTATGGAGCTCAGGTCAGTCTGGGTTATGGAGATCAGGTCAGTCTGGGTTATGGAGATCAGGTCAGTCTGGGTTATGGAGCTCAGGTCAGCCTGGGTTATGGAGATCAGATCAGTCTGGGTTATGGAGATCAGGTCAGTCTGGGCGATGCATCAGCTCATGCCCCACCCTCTAGTGGTCCTAGTGCATACTTGCCTTTAACCTGGACTGAACAGAGGATGTTCTTTGTGTCTCTCTCTTGCGATACTGGCCCAGTCTCTCCAGTTGATCTGGGTGATAGAAGATTCCCGAGGCCCACTTCAACGCCGCTCCTCGGGCCAGATTTTCAGCTTTCTCAAACTCGGGCCACATCTCACCTGGAAGATCAGAGCAGACAGCAGCTTCAAAGCAATCCTCTCTTTCCACTTATAGAAATAGCTCATTTAGATTTGAAACTCCCTCATGACTCTCTTGATTAACTGGAACCAGCGAATAATATCAGCCTTACTTGCACAAAGCAGAGGAAGAACACCATCAGTCTCCAAGGTCACTAACAACTAACGCAGTATGACTAAGATCAGCCGATACTCCATTGTACTGAGTGCACAGAACCCAATGTCCCAAAAGTATAACAATGTAAAATATTCAAGTGCGTAATTTTTCTCAAAACTCTGTATGATTGGGATCATCCAGTTGCACTAGGTGGTTCCACTTTGATGTTTTTTTCCTTTTACAAGTTGAATACTGTCTTTGATCATGTCCTCAAGCTACACCAATAACCTGTTGGGTGATGATCAGTTTGGCTTCTATGATGGCTCAGCAGTTAGCACTGCTGATTCACAGTGCCAGGGACCCGGGTTTGATTCCACCCTCAGGCCACTGTCTGTGTGGAGTTTACACATTCTCCCCGTGTTTACATGAGTTTTCTCCATGTGCTCCAGTTTCCTCCCACAGTCCAAAGATGTGCAGGTTTGGTGGGTTGGCCATGCTAAATTGCCCGTAGTGTTCAGGGATGTGCAGGTTAGGTGGGTTAGCCATAGGAAATGGGGGGATTGGATGGGATACTCTTCGGAGACTCCGTGTGGACTTGATGGCCTGCTTCTACACTGCAGGCATCCTATGATTCTGCCAGAATCACTCAGTTCTAGTCAATCTTTGATCCAGACACTGAGGGATGAGTGGAAGACTGCAAGAGGGGTGAGGGTCTATTGAACTGGTACCTGCCAATGAGTGGCAGTGAGGAGCTCAATTCGAAATGTTGGGTAGGTGAGGGGAGTGAAAGGCAAAACCAAAACAACAGTGAAGCTCAATAAGAAAGCATCATAGAAAATAAATGAGGCAGCTTCCTAATTGCTTCGCTCATCGCTTTTATTTGTCAGTTTAATTCAGAGTCACAGAAAAAGGGACATTTTGAGACTTATTGCATTGAGTCTCAGCTGGTGTCATGGAGATGGAGGGTAACAATTGACCTCGTTCACATTATTCAGGGAGGGGGGGCTGCATACGGAGCTCAGAAATCTAATATCCTGGATATTGCACCTATTGAGGGGAACTGCAGCTACACCTCCTGAACCTAATATCCCAGATATTGCCCCTATTGCGGAGAACTGCAGCCAGAGCTCCTGAAACTAATACCACTGTTATTGCCCCCATTGAGGGGAACAGCAGCTACAGCTCCTGAACCTAATACACCTGATATTGCCTCTCTTGAGGGAAACTGCAGCCAGAGCTCCTGAGCCTAATACCCCTGATATTGCCCCTATTGAGGGGAACTGCAACTACAGCTCCTGAACTTAAAACCCCTGATATTGCCTCTATTGAGGGGAACTGCAGCGACAGCTCCTGAACCTAATACCCTGATACTGCCCATATTGAGGGGAACTGCAGCCACAGCTCCTGAACCAAATACACCTGATATTGCCCCAATTAAGGGGAACTGCAGCTACAGTTCCTGCATATAATACCCTGATATTGCCCCTATTGAGGAGAACTGCAGCCAGAGCTCCTGAACCTAATAACCCTGTTATTGCCCCCATTGGGGGGAACTGCAGCTACAGCTCCTGAACCTATTACCCCTGATATTGCCCCTATTGAGGGGAACTGCAGCCAGAGCTCCTGAACCTAATAACCCTGTTATTGCCCCCATTGGGGGGAACTGCAGCTACAGCACCTGAACCTAATAACCCTGATATTGCCCCTATTGAGAGGAACTGCAGCTACAGCTCCTGAAACTAATACTCCTCATATTGCCCCCATTGAGGGGAAGTGCAGCTACAGCCCCTGAAACTATTACCCCTGATATTGCCCCTATTGAGGGGAACTGCAGCTACACATCCTGAACCTAATACTCGTGATATTGGCCGCATTGAGGGGAACTGCAGCAACAGCTCCTGAACCTAATACCCCTGATATGGCCCCTATTAAGGGGAACTTCTGCCAGAGCTCCTGAACCTAATACCCCTGACATTGCCCCTATTGAGGGGAACTGCAGCTAAACCTCCTGAACCTAATACCCCTGATATTGCCCCTATTGAGGGGAACTGCAGCTAAACCTCCTGAACCTAATACCCCTGATATTGCCCCTGATATTGAGGTGAACTGCAGCCAGAGCTCCTGAACCTAATACTCCTGATATTGCCCCTATTGAGGGGAACTGCAGCCAGAGCTCCTGCACCTAAAACCCCTGATATTGCCCCTATTGAGGGGATCTGCAGCGACAGCTCCTGCAATTTAAACCACGGTTATTGCCCCTATTGAGGGGAACTGCAGCTACAGCTCCTGAACCTAATACACCTGGTAGTGCCCCTACCGAGGGGAACTGCAGCCAGAGCTCCTGCACCTAATACCCCTGATATTGCCCCTCTTGAGGGGATCTGCAGCTACAGCTCCTGCAATTTAAACCACGGTTATTGCCCCTATTGAGGGTAACTGCAGCTACAGCTCCTGAAACAAATACCCTTGATATTGCCCCGATTGAGGGGGACTGCAGCCAGAGCACCTGCACCTAATACCTCTGATATTGCCCCCATTGAGGGGAACTGCAACGACAGCTCCTGAACCTAATACCTCTGAGATTGCCCCTATTGAGGAGAACTGCAGCCAGAGCTCCCAAAACTAACACCCATGTTATTGCTCCCATTGAGGGGAACTGCAGCTACAGCTCCTGCACCTAATACCTCTGATATTGCCCCTATTGAAGGGAACTGCAGACATAGCTGCTGAAACTATTACCCCTGATATTGCTCCTATTGAGGGGAACTGCAGCAACAGCTCCTGAACCTAATACTCCTGATATTGCCCCTATTGAGGGGAACTGCAGCCAGTGCTCCTGAACCTAATACCCCTGATATTTCCCCTATTGATGGAAAATGCAGCCAGAGTTCCTGAAACAAATACCCCTGATATTGCCCCTAGTCAGGGGAACTGCAGCCAGAGCTCCTGAACCTAATACCTCTGATATTGACCCAATTGAGGGGAACTGCAGCTACAGCTCCTGAAACTATTACCCTGATATTGCCCCTATTGAGGGTAACTGCAGCTACACCTCCTGAACCTAAACCACCTGATATTGACCCAATTGAGGGGAACTGCAGCTACAGCTTGTGAACCTAATACCCCTGATATTGCCCCTATTGAGGGGAACTGCACCTACAGCTCCTGCACATATTGTCCATGATAATTGCCCCTATTGAGGGGAACTGCATCTATAGCTCTTGAACCTAATACCCCTGATATTGCCACCATTGAGGGGAACTGCAACCAGAGTTCCTGAAACAAATACCCCTGATATTGCCCCTAGTCAGGGGAACTGCAGCCAGAACTCCTGAACCTAATACCTCTGATATTGCCCACATTGAGGGGAACTGCAGCCAGAGCTCCTGAAACTAATACCCCTGTTATCGCATCTATTGAGGGGAACTGCACCTACAGCTCCTGCACATAATACCCCTGATCTTGCCCCTATTGAAGGGAACCACAGCCAGAGCTCCTGAAACTAATACTCCTGATATTGCCCCTATTGAGGGGAACTGCAGCCAGAGCCCCTGAACCTAATATCCCTGATATTGCCCCTATTCAGGGGAACAGCAGCCAGAGCTCCTGAACTTAATACTTCTGATATTGGCCCTATTGAGGGAAACTGCAGCTACAGCCCCTGAACCTAAAACCCCTGATATTGCCCCTAGTCAGGGGAACAGCAACCAGAGCTCTGAAACTAATACCCCTGATACTGCTCCTAGTGAGGGGAACTGCAGCGATACCTCCTGAACCTAATACCTCTGAGATTGCCCCTATTGAGGGGAACTGCAGCAACAGCTCCTGAACCTAATACCTCTGAGATTGCCCCTATTGAGGGGAACTGCAGCTACAGCTCCTGCACCTAATACCACTGATATTGCCCCTATTGAGGGGAACTGCAACCAGAGCTCCTGAAACTAATACCCCTGTTATTGCCCCCATTGAGGGGAACTGCAGCTACAGATCCTCAACCTAATACCCGTGATATTGCTCGTATTGAGGGGAACTGCAGCTACAGATCCTGAACCTAAAACCCCTGATATTGCCTCTATTGAGGGGAACAGCAGCCAGAGCTCTGAAACTAATACCCCTGATACTGCTCCTTTTGAGGGGAACTGCAGCTCCAGCTCCTGCACCTAATACCCCTGATATTGCCCCTATTGAGGGGAACTGCAGCGACAGCTCCTGAACCTAATACCTCTGAGATTGCCCCTATTGAGGGGAACTGCAGCTACAGCTCCTGAACCTAATACCCCTGATATTGCCCCTCTTGAGGGGAACTGCAGCGACAGCTCCGGAACCTAATACCCCTGATCTTGCCTCCAATGAAGGGAACAGCAGCTACAGCTCCTGAAACGAATACCCCTCATATTGCCCCTATTGAGGGGACCTGCAGCCAGTGCTCCTGAACCAAAAACCCCTAATATTGCCCCTATTGAGGGGAACTGCAGCTACACCTCCTGAACCTAATACCCCTGAGATTGCCCCTATTGAGGCGAACTGCAGCCAGTGCATCTGACCCTAATACCCCTGATATTGCCACCATTGAGAGGAACTGCAGCCAGAGCTCCTGAACCTAATACCTCTGATATTGACCCTATTGAGGGGAACTGCAGCTACAGCTCCTGCACCTAATACCCCTGATAGTGACCCTATTGAGGGGAACTGCAACCAGAGCTTCTGAGCCTAATAACCCTGATATTGCCCCTATTGAGGGGAAAAGCAACCAGAGCTCTGAAACTA
Organism: Chiloscyllium punctatum; assembly: GCF_047496795.1. NCBI lineage: Eukaryota > Metazoa > Chordata > Chondrichthyes > Orectolobiformes > Hemiscylliidae > Chiloscyllium > Chiloscyllium punctatum. The sequence continues at coordinate 75,346,326 of NC_092764.1, forward strand.
ATACCCCTGATTTTGTTCCTATTGAGGGGAACTGCAGCTACAGATCCCGAACCTAATACCCGTGATATTGCCCTTATTGAGGTGAACTGCAGCCAGAGCACCTGCACCAAATACCCCTGATATTGCTCCTATTGAGGGGAACTGCAGTCAGAGCTTCTGAACCTAATACCCCTGAGATTGACCCTATTGAGGGGAACTGCAGCCAGAGCTTCTGAACCTAATACCCCTGATATTGGCCCTATTGAGGGGAACTGCAGCCAGAGCTTCTGAACCTAATACCCCTGATATTGCCCCTGTTGAGGGGAACTGCAGCTACAGCTCCTGAACCTAAAACCCCTGAAATTGCCTCTATTGAGGGGAACAGCAGCCAGAGCTCTGAAGCTAATACCCCTGATACTTCTCCTAGTGAGGGGAACTGCAGCGACACCTCCTGAACATAATACCCCTGATAGTGCTCATTTTGAGGGGAAATGCAGCTCCAGCTCCTGCACCTAATACCCCTGGTATTGACCCTATTGAGGGGAACTGCAGCGACAGCTCCTGAACCTAATACCCCTGATATTGCCCCCTATTGAGGGGAACTGCAGCTACAGCTCCTGAACCTAATACCCCTGATATTGCCCCTATTGAGGGAAAATGCTGCCAGAGTACCAGAAACAAATACCCTTGATACTGCCCCTAGTCAGGGGAACTGCAGCCAGAGCTCCTGAACCTAATACCTCTGTTATTGCCCGCGTTGAGGGGAACTGCATCTACAGCTCCTGAACCTAATACCCCTGAGATTGCCCCTATTGAGGGGAACTGCAGCCAGAGCTCTGAAACTAATACCCCCCGATACTGCTCCTAGTGAGGGGAACAGCAGTCATACCTCCTGAACATAATACCCTGATATTGCTACTATTGAGGGGAACTGCAGCAACAGCTCCTGCACTTAATACCTCTGATATTGCCCCTATTGAAGGGAACTGCACCAGAACTCCTGAAGCTAATACCCTTGATATTGCCCCTATTGAGGGAAGCAGCAGCCAGAGCACCTGCACCAAAACCCTCGTTATTGCTCCTATTGAGGGGAACTGCAGCTACAGCTCCTGAACCTAATACCCCTGTTATCGCATCTATTGAGGGGAACTGCAGCTCCAGCTCCTGAGCCTAATACCCCTGATATTGCCCCTATTGACGGGATCGGCAGCTACAGCTCCAGAACCTAATACCCCTCATATTGCTGCTATTAAGGGGAACTGCAGCCAGAAATCCTGAACCTAATACCCCTGATATTGCCCCATTGAGGGGAACTGCAGCGACAGCTCCTGAAACTAAAACCCCTGATATTGTCCATATTGAGGGGAAGTGCAGCCAGAGCTCCTGAAACAAATACCCCTGATATTGCCTCTATTGAGGGGAACTGCAGCCAAAGCTCTGAACCTAATACCCCGATATTGCCCCTATTGAGGAGAACTGCAGCGACAGCTCCTGAACCGAATACCCCTGATATTGCCTCTATTGAGGAGAACTGCAGCTACAGCTCCCGAACCTAATACCTCTGAGATTGCCCCTATTGAGGGGAACAGCAGCTACAGCTCCTCAACCTAATAACCCTGACATTGCCCCTATAGAGGGGAACTGCAGCCAGAGCTCCTGAAACTAATACCCCTGATATTGCCCCTATTGAGGGGAACTGCAGCCAGTGCATCTGACCCTAATACCCCTGATATTGCTCCTATTGAGGGGAACTGCAGCTACAGCTCCTGAACCTAATACCCCTGATATTGCCCCTATTGAGGGGAACACCAGCCAGAGCTCCTGGCCCTAACACCCCTGATATTGCCCCTATTGAGGGGAACACCAGCCAGAGCTCCTGAACCTAATACCCCTGATATTGCCCCTATTGAGGGTAACTGCAGCTACCACCCCTGAATCTAATACCCCGATATTGCCCCTAGTGAGTGAAACTGCAGCTACAGCGCCTGAACCGAAAACCCCTGTTAATGCCCCTATTCAGGGGGACAGCAGCCAGAGCTCCTGCAGCAAATACCCTGTTATTGCCCCTATTGAGGGGAACTGCAGCTAAAGCTCCTGAACCTAATTACCCTAATATTGCTCCAATTGAGGAGAACTACAGCTGCAGCTCCTGAACCTCATACCCCTGATATTGCCCCTATTGAGGTGAACAACAGCCAGAGCTCCTGCACCTTAAACCACTGTTATTGCTCCAATTGAGGGTAACTGCAGCTATAGGTCCTGAACCTAATACCTCTGTTATTGCCCCTATTGAGGGGAACTGCAACCAGAGCTCCTGAACCTCATACCCCTGATATTGCCCCTATTGAGGGGAATTGCAGCTACAGCTCCGGAACTTAATACCCTGATAATGCCCCTATTGAGGGGAACTGCAGCTACAGCGCCTGAATCTAAAACCCCTGATATTGCCCCTATTGAGGGGAACAACAGCCAGAGCTCCTGCAGCAAATACCCCTGTTATTGCCCACATTGAGGAGAACTGCAGCTACAGCTCCGGAACTTAATACCCCGATAATGCCCCTAGTGAGTGAAACTGCAGCTACAGCACCTGAACCTAAAACCCCTGATATTGCCCCTATTGAGGGGAACAACAGCCAGAGCTCCTGAACCTAATACCCCTGTTATTGACCCTATTGAGGGGAACTGCAACTACAGCTCCTGAACCTAATACCCCTGTTATTGCTCGTATTGAGGGAAACTGCAGCCAGTGCACCTGAACATAATACCCCTGTTATTGCCCCATTGAGGGGAACTGCAGCCAGTGCTCCTGAACAGAATACCCCTGTTATTGCCCCTATTGAGGGGAACTGCAGTCAGAGCTCCTAAACATAATACCCCTGTTATTGCCCCTTTTGAGGGTAACTGCAGCCAGAGCTCCTAAACCTAATACCCCTGTTATTGCCTCAATTGAGTAGAACTGCAGCCAGAGCTCCTGCAGCAAATACCCCTGTTATTGCCCCTATTGAGGGGAACTGCAGCTACAGCTCCTGAACCTAATTACCCAAATATTGCTCCAATTAAGGAGAACTACAGATGCAGCTCCTGAACCTCATACCCCTGATATTGCCTCTATTGAGGGGAACTGCAGCTACAGCTCCGGAACTTAATACCCCTGATAATGCCCCTAGTGATTGAAACTGCAGCTACAGCGCCTAAACCTAAAGCTCCTGATATTGCCCCTATTGAGGGGAACAGCAGCCAGAGCTCCTGCAGCAAATACCCCTGTTATTGCCCGTATTGAGGGGAACTGCAGCTACAACTCCTGAAACTAATTCCCCTGATATTACCCCTATTGAGGGGAACTGCAGCCAGAGTTCCTGAACCTAATACCCCTGATATTGTTCCTATTGAGGGGAACTGCAGCCAGAACTCCTGAACCTAATACCCCTGATGTTGCCCGTATTGAGGGGAACTGCATCTACAGGAACTGAACTTAATACCCCTGATATTTCTCCTATTGAGGGGAACTGTAGCTACAGGTCCTGCACCTAATACCCTGTTATTGCTCCTATTGTGGGTAACTAGCTAGAGCACCTAAACCTAATATCCCTGATATTGCCCCTATTGAGGGGAACTGCAGCCAGAGCTCCTGCACCTAATACCACTGTTATTGTGCCTATTGAGGGGAATTGCATCTCCAGCTCCTGAATCTAATACCCCTGATATTGCCACTATTGAGGGGAACTGTAGCTACAGCTCCTGAACCTAATACCCCTGATATTGCTCCAATTGAGGAGAACTGCAGCTACAGCTTTTGAACCTAATACCCCTGCACTGAAGATCCCTGTTATTGCCCCTATTGAGGGCAACAGCAGCTACAGCTCCTGAACCTAATACCCCTGATATTGCTCCAATTGAGGAGAACTGCAGCTACAGCTTCTGAACCTAATACCCCTGATATTGCCCCTATTGAGGGGAAATGCAGCTACAGCTCCTGAACCTAATACCCCTGATATTGCACCTATTGAGGGGAACTGCAGCTACAGCTCCTGAACCTAATACCCCTGATATTTCTCCTATTGAGGGGAACTGCAGCTACAGCTCCTGCAACTTAAACCACTGTTATTGCCTCTATTGAGGGTAACTGCAGCTACAGTCCTGAACCGAATACACCTGATATTGCTCCTATTGCGGGGAACTGCAGCCAGAGCTCCTGAACCTACTACCCCTGATATTGCCCCCATCGAGGGGAACTGCAGCTACAGCTCCTGAAACTAATACCCCTGATATGGCCCGTATTGAGGGGAAGTGCAGCTACAGCTCCAGAATCTAATACCCCTGATATTGCCCCCATTGAGGGGAACTGCAGCTCCAGCTCCTGAACCTAATACACCTGATATTTCTCCTATTGAGGGGAAGTGCAGCTACAGCTCTTGAACCTAACACCCCTGATATTGCCTCTATTGAGGGGGAACTGCAGCCAGTGCTACTGCACCTAATGCCCCTGATATTGCCCCTCTTGAGGGGAACTGCAGCTACAGCTCCTGAACCTTATACCCCTGATTTTGCCCCTTTTGAGTGGAACGGCAGCTACAGCTCTTGAATCTAATACCCCTGATATTGCCCCTTTTGAGGGGAACTGCAGCCTGAGCTCCTGATCCTAATACCCCTGATATTGCCCCTATTGAAGGGAATTGCAGCCAGAGCTCCGGCACCTAATACCACTATAACTGCCTGTCCTCATAACTAAACATTGAGCTCTGTTGGAGAATCACATTAGACATGAAATCTTAATTCTGTTTCTGTCTCCAGAGACGATGTCAGCCCGGCTGAGTTTCTCCACTGCTTCCTGATTTTTTGCTTTAGGTTTCCAGCATCCCAGATTTTAATATAGAATTAAATCGCGGTGCAGGGTTCCAGGTGCAAAGACAAATTAAACTCTGATGTAAACAGGGAATAGTACATTGTTCTTTCTACAACTTACTTGTTGGCCAATGAGATGAAACTGGGCCCTGGGAATATATCCCTGTCAGAATGGGATTTCTGTGTCTCTTTCACCGTTTCTTGTCACACCTCAAGCTGAAAGAACAACACTCAAATGGTCTGATATCAGCGAAGGAAACTCATTGTGTCATTTTGGCTGTCGTGGCAAATTGTACTTATCCAACTTTCCAGCCCAGCCCACCCCACTCTACCCCACCCCATCTACACCACCTCACCCTACCGCACCCCACTCTACCCCACCCCATCCATCCCACTCCATCTACCCCACCCCACTCTACCCCACCCCACTCTACCCCACTTCACTCTACCCCACACCTCTCTACCCCACCCCACTCTACCCCACCCCATCTACCCCACCCCATCTACACCACCTCACCCTACCCCACCCCACTCTACCCCACCTCACTCTACCCCACCCCACTCTACCCCACCCCATCTACCCCACCCCATCTACACCACCTCACCCTACCCCACCCCACTCTACCCCACCACATCTACCCCACCCCACACTACCCCACCGCACTTTACCCCACCCCACTCTACCCCACCCCACTCTACCCCACCCCATCTACCCCACCCCACTCTACCCCACTCCATCTAGCCCACTCCATCTACCCCACCCCACTCTACCCCACTTCACTCTACCCCACACCTCTCTACCCCACCCCATCTACCCCACCCCACTCTACCCCACCCCATCTACCCCACTCCATCTACCCCACCCCACTCTAACCCACCCCACTCTACCCCACCCCATCTACCCCACTCCATCTACCCCACTTCACTCTACCCCACCCCATCTACCCCACCCCATCTACCCCACCCCACTCTACACCACCCCACTCTACCCCACCCCATCTACCCCACCCCACTCTACACCACCCCATCTACCCCACCCCACTCTACCCCACTCCATCTAGCCCACTCCATCTACCCCACCCCACTCTACCCCACTTCACTCTACCCCACACCTCTCTACCCCACCCCATCTACCCCACCCCACTCTACCCCACCCCATCTACCCCACTCCATCTACCCCACCCCACTCTAACCCACCCCACTCTACCCCACCCCATCTACCCCACTCCATCTACCCCACTTCACTCTACCCCACCCCATCTACCCCACCCCATCTACCCCACCCCACTCTACACCACCCCACTCTACCCCACCCCATCTACCCCACCCCACTCTACACCACCCCACTCTACCCCACCCCACTCTACACCACCCCACTCTACCCCACCCCATCTACCCACCCCACTCTACCTCACCCAACTCTACCTCACCCCACACTACCCCACCCCACTCTACCCCATCCCATCTACCCCACCCCACTCTACCCCACCCCATTCTACCCCACCCCACTCTACCCACCCCACTCTACCCCATCCCATCTACCCCACCCCATCTACCCACCCCACTCTACCCCACCCCACTCTACACCACCCCACTCTACCCCACCCCATCTACCCCACCCCACTCTACCCCACCCCACTCTACCACACCCCACACTACCCCACCCTACTTTACCCCACCTAACTCTACAACACCCCACTTTACCCTACCCCACATTACCCCACCCCACTCTACCCCACCTCACTCTACCCCACCCCAATCTACCCCACCCTATCTACTCCACCCCACTTTACCCCACCCCACTCTACCCCACCCCACTCTAACCCACCCCACTCTACCCCACCCTATCTACCCCATCCCATCTACCCCACCCCATCTACCCCACCCCACTCTACCCCACCCCACTCTACCACACCCCACACTACCCCACCCTACTTTACCCCACCTAACTTTACAACACCCCACTTTACCCTACCACACATTACCCCACCCCACTCTACCTCACCCCACTCTGCCCCATCCCACTCTACCACACCCCATCTACCCCACCCCACCCGAACCCATCCTACTCTAACCCATCGCTCTCTACCTCACCCCACTCTACCTCACCTCACTCTACCCCACCGCACTCTACCCCACCCCACTCTACCCCACCCCACTCTACCCCACCGCACTCTAGCTCACCCCACTCTACCCCACCCCATCTACCCCACCCCACTCTACCCCACGTCACTCTACCCCACCCCACTCTACCCCATCCCAATCTATCCCACTCCACTCTACCCCACCCCACTCTATCCCGCCCCATCTACCTCACCCCACTCTACCCCACCCCATTCTACCCCACCCCACTTTACCCCACCCCACTCTACCACACCCCACTCTATCCCACTCCATCTACCCCACCCCACTCTACCCAACCCCACTCTACCACATCCCACTACCCCACCCCACTCTACCCCACCCACTTTACCTCACCCCATATTACCCCACCCCACTTTATCCCACCCCACTTTACCCCACCCCACTCTACCCACCCCACTCTACCCCATTGCTCTCTACCTCACCCCACTCTACCCCACCGCATTCTACCCCACCACACTCTACCCCATCCCACTCTACCTCACCTCACTCTACCCCACCCCACTCTACTCTACCCCACCCCATCTACCCCACCCCACTCTATCCCACCCCACTCTAACCCACCCCACTCTACCACTTTGCACTCTACCTCACCCCACTCTACCCCACCTCACTCTACCTCACCCCACTCTACCCCACCGTACTCTACCCCACCGCACTCTACCTCACCCCACTCTACCCCACCGTACTCTACCCCACCGCACTCTACCCCACCCCACTCTACCCCACCACACTCTACCCCACCCCACTCTATCCCACCCCACTCTACCCCACCCCACTCTACCTCACCCCACTCTACCTCACCTCACTCTACCCCACCCCACTCTACCTCACCCCACTCTACCTCACCCCACTCTACCCCACCTTACTCTACCTCACCCCACTCTACCCCACCTCACTCTACCCCACCACACTCTACCCCACCCCACTCTACCCCACCCCACTCTACCCCACCCCACTCTACCTCACCCCACTCTACCTCACCTCACTCTACCCCACCCCACTCTACCTCACCCCACTCTACCTCACCCCACTCTACCCCACCTTACTCTACCTCACCCCACTCTACCCCACCTCACTCTACCCCACCACACTCTACCCCACCCCACTCTACCCCACCCCACTCTACCCCACCCCACTCTACCCCACCTTACTCTACCTCACCCCACTCTACCTCACCCCACTCTACCTCACCTCACTCTACCCCACCCCACTCTACCCCACCCCACTCTACCCCACCCCACTCTACCCTACTGCACTCTACCCTACCCTATTCAACCGCACCACACTCTACCCCATCCACTCTACCCCACCGTACTCTACCCCACCGCACTCTATCCCACCCCACTCTACCCCACCCCACTCTACCCCACCGCACTCTACCCCACCCCACTCTATCCCACCCCACTCTACCTCACCCCACTCTATCCCATCCCACTCTACCCCACCCCACTCTACCCCACCCCAATCTATCCCACCCCACTCTATCCCACCCCACTCTACCTCACCCCACTCTATCCCATCCCACTCTACCCCACCCCACTCTACCCCACCCCAATCTATCCCACCCCACTCTACCCCACCCCACTCTATCCCACCCCACTCTATCCCACCCCACTCTACCCCACCCCACTCTATCCCACCCCACTCTATCCCACCCCACTCTATCCCACCCCACTCTACCCCACCCCACTCTACCCCACCCCACTCTATTCTACCCCATTTTTCTACCCCAAGTCCTGGGCAGCACAGAGTCTTTCTGATAGTATCTTACATTTTCCAGCACACAGCCAGGTTTCCATCATCACATGTGCCCCCATCCGCATCACATCTCCACAGCTTTTCAGACATGACACTGTTGCCTATTGGATAAAATCTATACTTGTTTTTGGTAAGTTTCTCTCATGCTGGGGCCTACCTGCTGTCTCAGGAACACTCGTTGTTGTGTTGAGTATTGTTTATAGAACATAGAACATTACAGCACAGCACAGGCCCTTCGGCCCTCTATGTTGCGCTGAGCTGTGGGACCAACCTGATGCCCATTTTCCATTCTCATCCGTATATTTATCCAATGCCCATTTAAATGCCCTTAAAGCTGGTGAGTGTACTACTGTTGCAGGCAGGGCATTCCACGCTCCTACTACTTTCTGAGTAAAATCCCCTCTGGAACCTTTTCACTCCCGGATGGCAAAGCTGGTTTTGGACTTGCGCGTGGCAGGAGACACCTCGCTGCCTACATCTGGTTCATTGGGGGCTGGGTCTTTGGAACCATGATCCTTTTTAGAGTCAAACAGCACATAAACAGAACCTTGGGCGCAACCTGTCCATGCCGACCAGCTTTCCTAAACTGAACTAGTCCCGTTTTCCAGCACCTGGCCCTTATCTCTCTTAACCTTTTCATATACTCATCCAAATGTTTTTTAAATTGACCCATGAAGCATTTCTGTCATGAGAGTCATAGAGATGTACAGCACAGAAACAGACCCTTCAGTTCAACTCATCTATGCCGACCAGGTATCCTAAATTAATCTAATCCCATTTGCCAGCACATGGCCCATATCCCTCTAAACCATTCCTAATCATATACCCATCCAGATGCCTTTTAAATGGTGTAATTGTACCAGCCTCCACCACTTCCTCTGGCAGCTCATTCTATACACGTATCACCCTCTGCGTGAAAAAGTTGCCCCTTAGGTCCCTTTTCTATCTTTCCCCTCTCACCCTGAACCTATGCCCTCTAGTTCTGGACTCCCCACCCCATTCCCCTCGTGATTTTATAAACCTCTATAAGGTCACCCCTCAGCTCTGACGCTCCAGGGAAAACAGTCCCAGCCTGTTCAACCTCTCCCTGTAGCTCAAACCCTCCAACCCTGGCAACATTCTTGTAAATATTTCCTGAACCCTTTCAAGTTTCAGAACATCTTGCGTATAGCATACACCCCTCTCGCTGACATGTCATTATTATCAGTGGGACCGCAAAATCTGATGTTGTTGTCACAATCCTCCAGAGGTGAAAGAGCAGCTGGTCTCTCTGAGATGCAGAGATCCCGAACAGATTCCTGGGGAAGGGGTAAGGTCTGATAACAGGCTGTGTGTGGAATGTAAATATTTCAACAGTATCGGGAGATCTCGGTCCAAAACAACAAAAATAAACCCTGAAGATTTAAATTGAAATAGCAAACAAAAATATTTAAAAGCTGAAAGAACAATAGGTTACAGTCTGCAGTTACCTCAATAGAGAGGAAATCATATCTGCCTTTTCAAAGCCAGTTTAAAAATAATTCAGACTGACTTACATCCTCTCATTTGTCTCTTTGTGTGTGCGTATATCAGGCATGTTTGTGTTATTTTTCCCATCAATTATTTCCTCCTAGTTTCCTCCCTTCCTTTCCTGAGCGTTTGAGGCCTAGTACAGTAACACAACCCTGAAGGGAGACAGTGAGAGGGAACGAGACCGATCCCCAAGGGCTGGCAAGGTGACCACCAAACTGGCATTTCAAAACTGCAGAAAGGTTAGGGGCTATTTGTCATGTGTCAACTCAAACGGTGTCACTGGCTATTCAGTGACAGAGACCACGACACAGCTCACTCACAAAGAAGGACAATTGCAGGGATACCAGGTACAGGAAATCGCGCTACAGTTCTCCTTCCTAAATACAGTTAATGAGGTCGATTATTGTCCCCAATCCTAGCTAAAACTCAACATAGAATCCCCAGAAATAGGCTGTTTAGCCAATCGAGTTTGGACTGGGCCTCTGAAGAGTATCCCACCCTATCTCCATAACCCCTGCATTTATCACAGCTAACTCACCCAGCCTGCACATCCCTGGAGACCACTGGGCAATTTAGCACGGCCAATCCACCTAATATGCAAATCTTTGGACTGTGGGATGCAGGGAGAACATGCAGTTGCCTGAGGCTGGAATCGAACTCAGGTGCCTGGCAGCTGTGAGGCAGTTAACCTTAAGCCAATCGCAGGGCTAACCAGTGGGCATGCAAGAAGTGTCAAATTGTCCCTGTCCCTTGCTTAGAGACAAAAAAAAATTGCAGATGCTGGAATCCAAAGTAGACAAGCAGGAGGTTGGAAGAACACAGCAAGGCAGGCAGCATCAGGAAGTGGAGAAGTCCTCAAGAACAGTTACACCCGAAACGTCGACTTCTGCATCTTCTGATGCTGCCAGACTTGCTGTGTTCTTCCAGCCTCCTGCCTGTCTACCTGTCTCTTGTCTAGCAGTGCACTTTGACTTAGCAAAGGCATGGAGTGAGAGGGATGGGTACCCAATCCTGTCACAGCCTTCAAATGTCTTGAATCTATTCCTCAGATCCAAGCCCACAGCAGGCGTGTGGCTATTGACATAACATGGAAGTATTGAGCCTTGTTTTCAGTTGCTCAGTTACCTGGCTGAATTGGCAGCTTTCTGATGAGCAGGAGAGAGGTGTCAGTGAGGGTGGTGGAAGGGAGTGGGGCTGGCAGAGAAGTGGGGAGAGCTTGATCGAGAGAGAGGCACCGAAGATCAGCCTACCCCAACTACATCCGTGCAGGTCAATGAAAGGAGTGCTGGGAGGTCAACCTAAAACCGAAATGGACTACAGTGGGTCAAGATGGCAGCTCAGCAGCACCTTCTCAAGAGCAACTATGGACGGGCTATAATGCTGGCCAAGTCATAGAGTCATTCAGCATGGAAACACACCCTTCTGTCCATATCGTCCACACTGACCAAGCAAATTAGCACCAACTGCCTGCATTTGGCCCATATCCATCCAAATATTTCCTACTTATGCACTTACCCAAATGTCTTTTAAATGCTGTTACTGTCCCTACATCCACCAACCCCTCTGGAAGTTCAGTCCACACACTTCATGTGAAAAAAAAAGTTGACCTTTGAGTTCTTTTTAAAACTTCTTCCGCTCAGCTTAAAAATATGCCATCATTGATTGGGCCCCAGTATTTATTACTCATCTCTTGTGCAGGTGGCGAGCTGCCTTCTTGAACTGCTACAGTCCATAGATAGACCCATAATGCTGTTGGAGAGGGAGCCTCTCTGGGATTTTGACCTAGTGACATTGAAGGAATGATTGGTCTACAATGTAAGGAGATAAAATTCAAGTGTCATCTCAATCTAAAATGCCCAGTTAGGTTAGTCCATGTCTGGAGGTACTGAGCAGTTCCAGGCATCATATTTTCAGAAGAATATGCTGGTCTTGGAAGGAATGCAGTTTAGATTTGTCAGAACAACTCCTGGACTCCTGGGATTAAGCTAGTTTCTTTAACTTTATGGAATCCCTGCAGTGTGGAAACAAGCCATTTGGCCCAACAAGTCCACACCATCCCACCACAGAGTGGTCCACCCATTCCCCTACCCTATTACTCTACATTTACCCCTGACTAATGCACCTAACCTACACATCCCTATGTTACCCCGACAATTCAGCATGGCCAATTCACCCTAACCTGCACATCTTTGGACTGTGCAAAGAAACTGGGGCACCCAGAGGAAACCCACGCAGACAGGGGGAGAACACACAAACTCCACACAGACGGTCACCCAAGATTAGAATTGAACTCGGGTCCCTTGTACTATGAGGTAGCAGTGCTAACCACCGTGCCACCGTGTCACCCAGGTGCTATTATTCAAATGTAAAAGGGGCAGTAGCAATTTGATTGTAGTTTGCAGTGTATTAACAGGGGATGAGGTAGATAGAGAGAAACTATTTCCAACTTGTTGAGAGTTAAGAAGGCATTGGTTAAAAACTAGGGACTGTACTTTCAGGAATGAGATTCGGAAAAACTTCATCACACCAAAGGTGATAGAAATTTGGAACTCTTTTCTGCCAGTAGCAATTGATGCCAGATCGATCGTTACATTTAAAATGGAGACCGAATGAAACAGAAGGTCCTAAGGGCTAAGGGACAAAACCTGGCGTGTGAAGTTATGTTACAGATCAGTCAAGATCGCATTAAATGGTGGAAATCGCTCATTCCTGTAAGCTCTTATAGGCCTCAGGCCTCACACCTCACAATGCAGGATGTCTGCACAATCACACCTTCAAATGCTTGTTCACCAATTATAAGCCCACTGGGGTGGCTCAGTGGCGAGCACTGCTGCCTCACAGTTGTCAAGGACACATGGTTCAATCCCCTTTGGCAACTGTCTGTGTAGGGTTTGCACATTCTCCCTGTGCCAGTGTGACTTTCCTCTCACAGTCCAAAGATGTGCAGGTTAGGTGCTCAACTGCCCATAGTGTCCAGTGATGTGCAGGCTAGTTGGGTTAGCCATGGGAAACGTAGGGTGACAGGATAAGGGTGCTGGGTCTTCAGAGGGGCCAGTATGGACTCAATATTTTACCCTTCTATCTTCCCCTTGTCCTCAGCTACTCATTCCACCAGGCTCCACATTCAACAGATCATCCTCAGTCACCTCCACTGTGACGCCAACCCCAAACAAATCCTTGGCAACGCACTGGTATGTTCCTCAATCACCCTCATTCCTCTTCCTGTCACAATGTCCTGTACAAAATCAAGAGGTACAGCATCTGCCCTTTTCTCCCTTCTGGTACAAGACGATGGTAGGGTGGGATCCTCCAGCCAGGGCTCCTCTGCTCTACTGGTTCTTTCTCTCTATCTCCTTTTTTTCAAATGACTACCTTTAAACTTACTCAGACGGGAATGGAGGAGGCGGGTCCTAGACCAGAGGCCGTCACAGGTGGCTCCAAGACCAGGCTGATGGGAGGTGAGTCCCCAGGGACGAGTCCCAGACCAGGCTGGTGCGGGAGGTGAGTCCTGGAAACGAGTCTGGACTGGAGGCTGATGCGGGGGAGGCGAGTCCCAGATCGGAAGCCGCCGCAGGGAGACAAGGCTCAGACTAGAAGCCAGGCCATGAGTTTTGAAGGCAGACATTGTCGGGAGAGTAGGCCCAGTTTTGTCTGGACAGTAAGCCTGGTGCAATCTGGAGAGGAGGCCCGGTGCGGTCTGGAGAATAGGCCCGGTGTTGTCCGGAGAATAGGCCCAGTGCAGTCTGGACAGTAGGTCTGGTGCAGTCTGGCGGGTAGGCCCAGTGTTGTCGGGAGAGTAGGCCCGGTGCAGTCTGGACAGTAGGCCCAGTGTAGTCTGGAGAATAGACCTGGCGTTGTCTGGAGAGTAGGCCTGGTGCAGTCTGGACAGTAGGCCCGCTGCAGTCTGGAGAGTAGGCCCGGCGTTGTCTGGAGAGTAGGCCTGGTGCAGTCTGGAGAGTAGGCCTGGCGTTGTCTGGAGAGTAGGCCTGGTGCAGTCTGGAGAATAGACCTGGCGTTGTCTGGAGAGTAGGCCAGGTACAGTCTGGAGAGTAGGCCCGGCGTTGTCTGGAGAGTAGGCCCAGTACAGTCTGGAGAATAGGCCCGGTGCAGTCTGGAGAGTAGGCCTGGTGCAGTCTGGAGAGTAGGCCCGGTGCGGTCTGGAGAGTAGGCCCAGTGCGGTCTGGAGAATAGGCCTGGCATTGTCTAGAGAGTAGGCCCGGTGCAGTCTGGAGAGTAGGCCCAGTGCGGTCTGGAGAATTGGCCCGATGTTGTCTGGACAGTAGGCCCAGGTACAGTCTGGAGAGTAGGTCCAGTGCATCTGGAGAGTAGGCCCGGTGCGTTCTGGAGAATAGGCCCAATGCAGTCTGGAGAGTAGGTCCGATGCAGTCTGGAGAGTAGGTCCAGTGCAGTCTGGAGAGTATGCCTGGTGTTGTCTGGAGAGTAGGCCCAGTGCAGTCTGGAGAGTAGGCCCGGTGCAGTCTGGAGAGTAGGTCCAGTGCAGTCTGGAGAGTAGGTCCAGTGTAGTCTGGAGAGTAGGCCCGGTCCAGTCTGGAGAGTAGGTCCAGTGCAGTCTGGAGAGTAGGCCCGGTGCAGTCTGGAGAGTAGGCCCAGTGCGGTCTAGAGAGTAGGCCCGGTGCGGTCTAGAGAGTAGGCCCGGTGCAGTCTGGAGAGTAGGCCCGGTGCAGTCTGGAGAGTAGGCCCGGTGCGGTCTAGAGAGTAGGCCCGGTGCGGTCTAGAGAGTAGGCCCAGTGCGGTCTGGAGAGTAGGCCCGGTGCAGTCTGGAGAGTAGGCCCGGTGCGGTCTAGAGAGTAGGCCCGGTGCAGTCTGGAGAGTAGGCCCGGTGCAGTCTGGAGAGTAGGCCCGGTGCAGTCTGGAGAGTAGGCCCGGTGCGGTCGAGAGAGTAGGCCCGGTGCAGTCTGGAGAGTAGGCCCGGTGCGGTCTAGAGAGTAGGTCCAGTGCAGTCTGGAGAGTAGGCCTGGTGCGGTCTAGAGAGTAGGCCCGGTGCAGTCTGGAGAGTAGGCCCGGTGCGGTCTGGAGAGTAGGTCCAGTGTTGTCTGGATATTAGGCCCAGTGTTGTCTGGGGAGTAGGACCAGTGCAGTTTGGAGGCTCAGGGCTGACACGCACTTGGGTGTAAAGGACTGTAATTCAAGTGGCTTTCTTTTTCCCCTTTTTATTCTTATGCTGGACTTTTATTCTTTCAATCTTGTACCAAATGCTTAGATGCCTGAACCTAAATATCTTGCACCTAAGATGGCACCATAAGCAGCGACATTGCACACTTTTTGCTGCATTTATTGGAGTGCACTTTACAATGAAGCTAATTCTAATTCAAATTATTTCTTCCCTCCTCACTATTCTATAAACACCCCTTCCCTGTGCGACAGCGATTTGTCTGTTCTTCACACGACTTGCCATCCTGTATGTGTTGCTCCCGATGCCAACTCCCGCACTTTGTAAAGGTCGATCACAGATCGAATGGTCACTTTGCAGAAACTTCCGTTCAGATCAGTTGCCCTAGGAGCCTTGAACTCTACTGCTCTGCCCCACTTGCAGTCTGACCTTGTGTGTCCAGGCTTCCTTTACCGGATCTTGAAGGAAAGCACGTCACAGTCTTCCAGAGTCAATGCTGAGTTCATGATTTCAGATCATAAGCATTGTTCCCATTTTCTTCACCTGTGTTTATGGCTGAACAGCTGCTGTTGGTGATGTTTCTGACATTGATTGCTCCTCTGGAACCATTTTTTGTGTATTTATCCACCACTTTTCCCTTGCGTTCTTAACCCTTTTGTCATTGAATCGTTCCTGCCATCCGCCCATCACAGATTGCCCCTTTTGTTCTTTCCCAGCCTTGTGTAAAAGCTGTGTCATAGAGCCATAGAGATGTACTGCACGGAAACAGACCCTTCGGTCCAACTCGTCCATGCCGACCAGATATCCCAACCTAATCTCATCCCATTTGCCAGCACTTGGCCCATATCCCTCTAAACTCTTCCTTTTCATATACCCATCCAGATGCCTTTTAAATATTGTAATTGTACCAGCCTCCAACACTTCCTCTGGCAGCTCATTCCATACACATACACATTCCTCTGCATGAAAATGTTGCCCCTTAGATCCTTATTAAGTCTTACCTCTCTCACCCTAAACCTATGCCCTCAAGTTCTGGACTTGCCCAACCCAGGGAAAAGACTTTCTCTATTTACCCTATCCATGCCCCTCATGATTTTATAAACCTCTATAAGTTTACCCCTCAACCTCCAATGCTCCAGGGAAAACAGCCCCAGTCTATTCAGCCCCTCCCTGTAGCTCAAACCCTCTAACCCTGGCAACATCCCTGTCAATCTTTTCTGAACCCTTTCAAGTTTCACTGTGCAACCAGCCCTGATAACGGATCGTCAATCGGATGGATTGACTCGGTTTGTCTCTCCGCTGATGCTGCTGAATATGTCCAGCATCTTGTAAGCTTTCCAGCATTTGCAGCAGTTTTCTGCTGACCGAGTTCCTTCCTTCACGTCAGAATTGATGTCGCAGGTTCACTTCAAGTTGGTATTTAATGCTGCCAACCTATTGGAGGGCACGGGCTGGTTGGTAATTTAATAATAATGACAGGAACTGAAGCAGAGAGGGTGAGAGCACCACAGGTTAGATTCAGTCTGCTGAACAACAGTGAGTGCAACAAGCTGAAATATAATTATAGAACATCTGAGGCCTTATGCTCACATTACCTTGTAATCAGGACACCTCATCAATCTTCTGGGCATCAGGCTGTCACTTAACAGCAAGCTCCATTATTCATCCACCACAAGATAAAGGAAACACATTCAATTTAAGGTACACAGCCCAAAGTCATTACTTAGTACTCCAGGAATAAACATGGAGGAGAAATGGTGGACATGAATTGCATTTGCAACCCATTACAGGCTCCTCCTTCTTTCAATATTATTTTAACATGTGCTTTACATAGTATTGGTACATAGCTGCCCGAACCAACTGAGTCCTGGGTCAGGTACAGCACAGCTTCAGTCCCTGAACAAACATTCATTCTTTATTCTTTCCTGGGCTTTTGGATATCACCAGCAAGGCGAACAGTTGTTGCCCGTCGGAAACTGCCACTGAACTGAGTGGCTTTTTAGGTGATTACAGAAGGCACTTTCGAGTTGCAAAAGTAGGCCATTCAGCTCATCAAGTCTGCTTTGCCATTCCATGAGATCATGGCGAATAGAGTTGTAGAGTCATACAGTACGGAAATAGACCCTTCAGTCCAACCAGTCCATGCCGAACATAATCCCAAACTAAATGAGTCCCTCCTGCTTGCATTTGTCCCATATCCCTCCAAACATTTCTTATTCATCTACTTACCCAAATGTCTTTTAAACGTTGCAACTGTACCCACAGGGACCACTTCCTCAGGAGCTTCAGTCCACACACGAACCACTCTCTGTGTAACAAAGTTGCTGCTCATGTCTTTTTAAGTCTCTCTCCTATCGCCTTAAGAATGTGCCTCCCTAGTTTTGAAAAACCCCACCCTAGGGAAAAGGAACCTCCCATTTGCCCTATCTCTGTACCCCCTCAAGGCTTTATAAACCTCTTTAAGCTGATAATCCTTGACTCCAATTTCCTGCCCTTTTCCCATTACCCTTGACGTCAGTCACATAATTTGGGATAGATTTCCAAATTGTCTGGGATGTCTTGGATATGCCAGCCAATGGAAAACTTGCTTGGTTTTGATTCTGGTCCAGGAATGAAAACTAGTTGGGTTTGGTTAGCGGCAGCTGATCCAGTCTGCCAATGCTGTGAAAATCCAACCCATGATCGACTGAACCATTAAAAACGAGTTACTGACTTATTGACCTGAGAAGAAATCATTTGACTGTGAAAAATGCCCTCCCTTATTGTCATTGTCATTGTCCTGTTCCAGGTTTTATACTGTATCTACAAAGTGAAGGATTGAACAGGTCTCTAGAAGGTTCTTTTCTTGTGCAACTCCTGCCTTAGACTCCAAAAAATGCAACAGAAAAGAAATTTCAGAATTTTGGACCATTTCAAATTTAGAAATGTCTGCTTCAATATATTAATCAAATTGTAAATAAATCTGAATACTCGTTTTAGCCTGGCTGCATTGTTCCCACTGTCTTCAAAAAGGATCGAATATCTTGCTTGGTATCCCACATGACCTTTTCACAATAAGTTACAATTTAAAAATTTACACCCCAAAGGATTCGTCTATCTAGAGCTTGTTTTAGGGATTTTGGGGGTGGCAATCATTGTGCCCATGTATCTATCTCACTTTTATTGCTAACTTATAGGATGGTAGCTTTTGCACGCAAATTATATTTTGTACTCTCAACATGTAAAATGCTAGCTGGCATTGTACATTTGTAAATTTTACCCAGCAATTTGAACTTGTATGGTATCTGTATGCATAATAAAATGTCCCAAGATGCTTTACAAGACAAAATTTGATAGCCAACCTCACAGAGTTATACAACACGGAAACAAATCATTTGGCCCAACTCGTCCATGCTGACCCAGATATCCTGAATTTGCCAGCACCCGGCCCATATCCCTCCAAACCCTTCCTATTCATATACCGCATCCAGATACTGTCTAAATGCTGTAATTGTACCAGCCTCCACCACTTTCGCCTGGCAGCTCATTCCATACACATACCACCCTCTGTGTGAATACGTTGCCCCTCAGGTCTCTATTAGATCTTTCCCCTCTCACCTGGGCACTTTAATTTTGGACTCCACGATCCTGGGAAAAATACCTTGGGTGTTCACCCTGTCTACGCTCCTCATGATTTTACAAACCTCTGTTACATCATTCCTCAGCCTCCGCAACTCCAAGCAAAACAGCCCCAGCCCTATTCAGCCTTTCTCTATCTGAAACCCTCCAGTTCTGACAATATCCTTGTCAATCTTTTCTGAACCCTTTCGAGTTGAATGACATATTTCCTATAGCAGGGAGTTCAGAATTTCTCAGTCGATGTTTGGAAAGGTGGTTTTCGACAGCATTTCGAAGGAGGAGAGGGAGAATCAAAAGGGAAAGAGAGCTAGTACAGAGTCAGGAGGTATGGGGAGGTTAGTACAGAGTCAGGTCTGGGGAGGTTAGTACAGAGTCAGGTATGGGGAGGTTAGTACAGAGTCAGGTATGGGGAGGTTAGTACAGAGTCAGGTCTGGGGAGGTTAGTACAGAGTCAGGTCTGGGGAGGTTAGTACAGAGTCAGGTATGGGGAGGTTAGTACAGAGTCAGGTATGGGGAGGTTAGTACAGAGTCAGGTATGGGGAGGTTAGTACAGAGTCAGGTCTGGGGAGGTTAGTACAGAGTCAGGTCTGGGGAGGTTAGTACAGAGTCAGGTATGGGGAGGTTAGTACAGAGACAGGAGGTATGGGGAGGCTGGTACAGAGTCAGGAGGTATGGGGAGGTTAGTACAGAGACAGGAGGTATGGGGAGGTTAGTACAGAGTCAGGAGGTATGGGGAGGTTAGTACAGAGTCAGGTATGGGGAGGCTGGTACAGATTCAGGTATGGGGAGGTTAGTACAGAGACAGGTATGGGGAGGTTAGTACAGAGTCAGGTCTGGGGAGGTTAGTACAGAGTCAGGTCTGGGGAGGTTAGTACAGAGTCAGGTATGGGGAGGTTAGTACAGAGACAGGAGGTATGGGGAGGCTGGTACAGAGTCAGGAGGTATGGGGAGGTTAGTACAGAGACAGGAGGTATGGGGAGGTTAGTACAGAGTCAGGAGGTATGGGGAGGTTAGTACAGAGTCAGGTATGGGGAGGCTGGTACAGATTCAGGTATGGGGAGGTTAGTACAGAGACAGGTATGGGGAGGCTAGTACAGAGTCAGGTATGGGGAGGTTAGTACAGAGTCAGGAGGTATGGGGAGGTTAGTACAGAGTCAGGAGGTATGGGGAGGTTAGTACAGAGTCAGGTATGGGGAGGTTAGTACAGAGTCAGGTATGGGGAGGTTAGTACAGAGTCAGGAGGTATGGGGAGGCTAGTACAGAGTCAGGTATGGGGAGGTTAGTACAGAGTCAGGTATGGGGAGGTTAGTACAGAGACAGGAGGTATGGGGAGGTTAGTACAGAGTCAGGTATGGGGAGGTTAGTACAGAGTCAGGTATGGGGAGGTTAGTACAGAGTCAGAAGGTATGGGGAGGCTAGTACAGAGTCAGGTCTGGGGAGGTTAGTACAGAGTCAGGTATGGGGAGGTTAGTACAGAGACAGGAGGTATGGGGAGGCTGGTACAGAGTCAGGAGGTATGGGGAGGTTAGTACAGAGACAGGAGGTATGGGGAGGTTAGTACAGAGTCAGGAGGTATGGGGAGGTTAGTACAGAGACAGGAGGTATGGGGAGGCCAGTACAGAGTCAGGTATGGGGAGGCTAGTACAGAGACAGGAGGTATGGGGAGGTTAGTACAGAGTCAGGTATGGGGAGGTTAGTACAGAGTCAGGAGGTATGGGGAGGTTAGTACAGAGTCAGGAGGTATGGGGAGGTTAGTACAGAGACAGGTATGGGGAGGTTAGTACAGAGTCAGGTATGGGGAGGCTAGTACAGAGTCAGGAGGTATGGGGAGGTTAGTACAGAGACAGGTATGGGGAGGTTAGTACAGAGTCAGGTATGGGACGGCTAGTACAGAGTCAGGAGGTATAGGGAGGCTAGTACAGAGACAGGTATGGGGAGGTTAGTACAGAGTCAGGTATGGGAAGGCTAGTACAGAGACAGGAGGTATGGGGAGGTTAGTACAGAGACAGGTATGGGGAGGCTAGTACAGAGTCAGGAGGTATGGGGAGGTTAGTACAGAGACAGGTATGGGAAGGCTAGTACAGAGACAGGAGGTATGGGGAGGTTAGTACAGAGACAGGTATGGGAAGGCTAGTACAGAGACAGGAGGTATGGGGAGGTTAGTACAGAGACAGGTATGGGGAGGCTAGTACAGAGTCAGGTCTGGGGAGGTTAGTACAGAGTCAGGTCTGGGGAGGTTAGTACAGAGTCAGGTATGGGGAGGTTAGTACAGAGTCAGGTATGGGGAGGTTAGTACAGAGACAGGAGGTATGGGGAGGTTAGTACAGAGACAGGTATGGGGAGGCTAGTACAGAGTCAGGAGGTATGGGGAGGTTAGTACAGAGTCAGGAGGTATGGGGAGGTTAGTACAGAGTCAGGAGGTATGGGGAGGCTAGTACAGAGTCAGGAGGTATGGGGAGGTTAGTACAGAGTCAGGAGGTATGGGGAGGTTAGTACAGAGTCAGGAGGTATGGGGAGGCTAGTACAGAGTCAGGAGGTATGGGGAGGTTAGTACAGAGTCAGGAGGTATGGGGAGGTTAGTACAGAGTCAGGAGGTATGGGGAGGCTAGTACAGAGACAGGAGCTATGGCGAGGCTAGTACAGAGACAGGAGGTATGGGGAGGTTAGTACAGAGTCAGGTATGGGGAGGTTAGTACAGAGACAGGAGGTATGGGGAGGTTAGTACAGAGACAGGAGGTATGGGGAGGTTAGTACAGAGTCAGGAGGTATGGGGAGGTTAGTACAGAGTCAGGAGGTATGGGGAGGTTAGTACAGAGTCAGGTATGGGGAGGCCAGTACAGAGTCAGGAGGTATGGGGAGGTTAGTACAGAGTCAGGAGGTATGGGGAGGCTAGTACAGAGACAGGAGCTATGGCGAGGCTAGTACAGAGACAGGAGGTATGGGGAGGTTAGTACAGAGTCAGGTATGGGGAGGTTAGTACAGAGTCAGGAGGTATGGGGAGGCTAGTACAGAGACAGGAGCTATGGCGAGGCTAGTACAGAGACAGGAGCTATGGCGAGGCTAGTACAGAGACAGGAGGTATGGGGAGGTTAGTACAGAGTCAGGTATGGGGAGGTTAGTACAGAGACAGGTATGGGGAGGTTAGTACAGAGTCAGGTCTGGGGAGGCCACTACTGAGTCTTACAAAGACACACACACACACACACACACACACAGGGAGCAGATACATCAGTCATTTTGTTGCTGCAAGCTATTTCACCTCCTGCACGTTCAGCAGGCAGCCAGCAGTGAAGTAACTGGTTGGCAGTGTGCTGTAGGTAATGCATCACTCAGTGGAAATGAAATCACACTGTGCTGAAATCATCCTGCAGCAAAGATCAATATTGAGCAGGAGGCCTGCAAAGGTCAGTGAAGACAGACTGGCAACATATTAAAGGAAACGGATTAGTTACCATCACTGCACTCATTTTGAGCTTTTGAGAATTACTGAAAGATTCTTAAAATGAGACAGTATCTTTGAGAAAGTGTTTGGAATTGGCCGTGGCACGAGGCTGAGGTATGGCTGCCACTCACCATCATGGGTACACACAGTGTCCTTATGAGCACAGGGAATAGAGTTTAGCTGAAGACAATGACTGCAGATGGTGGAATATTGAGCCTGGATTCTAGTCTCCAGGGTAGCCCAGAGAGACAGTTGCGTTGGTGGAGCTGCCGTCATTTGGATCATTAAACAAGGACTGAGAAAGAGGAGGAAGGAAGAGCCGGTGGCTTCATTATTCAGTCAGTGAATGTAGGGTTTGGCAGGTTGGGCCTGTCTTTATTGTCCATCCTGAGTTACCCTCGAGTGCTGATTTGTCTTCTAAAACCATTGCTGTAGAGACACACCCAGTGCTTTTAGGGAGGGAAGGAACAGTGATATATGTCCGAGTCAGGTCGTGGTTGGCTTGGAGGGGAACTTGCTGATAGTGGTGCTTTCATGTAGCTGCCACCTATAAATTCTGGATGGTACCAGTTGTGGATTTGGAAGGTGCCGTCTAAGAAACTTTGGTGGATTTCTGCAGGGCATCTTGCAGATAGTGCGCGCTGCTACTACTGAGCATCAGGGGTGGAGGGAGTGGATGCTTGTGGATGTGGTGCCAATCAAGCAGGCTGCTTTGTCCTGGATGGTGTCAACCTTCTTGAGTGTTGTTGGGGCTGCACCCATCCAGGCCAGTTTTCCATCGCAGTTGAAGATGGTGGACAGGATTTGGGAGTCAAGCGGTGAGCTACTCACTGCAAGATTCCGAGCCTCTGAGCAGCTCTTGTAGTCACAGTATTTATGAAGTTAGTCCAGCTCAGTTGCTGGTCAATGGTAACCTCCAAGATGTTGATGGTGGGGGAATTCAATGGTACTAATGCTATTGGATATCTAGATTATCTAGTCTCTGATTGGAAATGGTTATTGCTTGGCTTTTGTGTGGCGTGAATGTTACTTGTCACTTTTCAGCCCAAGCTGAGACATGTTGTCAAGGTCTTGCTGCATTTGGCTGTTTCAGTATCTGAGGAGATTTTGAAAATGACACACGGTTAGTGAAAGAGGAGAAAAGAAGACTTTGAGGTTGAGAAGATCTGAGGGAGGAGAAAAGGTAAGAGGGAGGATGAAAAATGAGGGTGTGAGTGATGAAGTAATGAGGGAGAAGGCAGGCAGAAAGAGAGAGAGGTGAAAGTGGGAGTGAGAGAATGAATGCGAGGAGAAAGAGAGTGCAAGTGAAAATGAGAGAGGGAGTGACAACATTTAAAAAAGGGAAAAAGAGACTGAGAAAAGAAGGCAGAGAGCAGAATTTCCCCCATCCTGGATTGGTACGGCCAATGGCAGGAAAGGGGCAAATATGGCAAAAATGAAAAGTTCGAAATGTCGACATTGTGAAAATGTTTCCTGACTTTCCCTTTGGGACTTTCAGAGTCTTGACATGGAGCGGTGACTCCATGGATTTGCATGTCATCCTTAACCCAACTCGCCTTATTACTGCACCTCTCCCAATTCTCCTCTTCTTTCCTGAGAAACTAGACCTTCCATTTTCTGAGAAACTTGAACGTCAGTGTGGGCACCTGGCAGCTTGCAAACTACGTGTCCCAAACATCGCCTGAATGTTTAAGATCTTAACACGGAGAAGCAGAAATAGGCCATTCAGCCCATTGAGTCTGTGCTGCCAGTAAATGAGATCCTAGCTGATCTGAGAATCCTCAACCCCACTTTCTGGCTTTTTCCCACAATACCCATACTGCCTGAGGTCAAGTCACTACAGTACTACTGGACCATAGAGAGAAACAACCGTCGCTGGTTTAACCTGAGGGTCATCACGCCTCAGACAAGGGCAGACTCGTTCATAGACTGGGGATTGGTTAGCTCAGTTGGCTGGATGGCTGGCTGGCTTGCGCTGCAAAGTGACACCCACAAAGTGGGTCAAATTCCCACAGCATCTTATCGCAGGTGAGGTTGCCACGAAGGGGAGTCAGTCATTCCAAATGATCCCGACAAGACGTGTGTCAATGGTACCTGTGGTCCTGGCTGAAGCACAATCCCTGCAATTCGCTGCAAGAGCTGTCCACTTTAGTTCGAGGTCATGTTTCAAGGACCCCTGCACTATCGAGGAGCACGCTGCTTGCGCGAGATGAGCAAAGCTTACCCGAGACAACCCCTTCCATCCTTCTAGGATGTCTGAGGAGACCACTCATCTCGCTCACAGGGGCCGCTTAACCAGGACCAGCAGAGACAGAGACAGTACAGCACACATTCTCACTGCGCAAATGCCTTTACAAAAGTGCCAGATTGCGTATGATGATATAACATCCATGCCACCCACGTGCCCTCAGTGAGTATTTTCCTTCTTCCCCCTCCCACTCTGTCGGGAGTTCAGTCCCAAAGCCTCAGTGGCTGGGTTGGAGACACCCAGCTGTGGGAGACTTGGGTGCTCCACACGAGGACATTTGGGCCTACAGGGGGAGCAGGTCGACTCAGTCTCCTGCCCAGATGCAGGCTCTCGCTGCTGAGCATGGGTCCAACTGTAGAGTTTGGGCTGATGGGTAGGGGAGATGGACAGGCCCAGAGACCATCCTGGAGTGGGGGTTCCTGTGTGTGTGTGTGTGTGCCACCTCAGCGCAGTGTGTGCCAGCTGGCAGCATCTTGTCAACCTGAGGGGGGGGCGGGGGGGGGCGAGGCGGTGGGGAATGATCTGGAGTAAGATCCAGGGCCTTAGCTCCTCTCTCACTTGCCATTGATGCTGATAACCTACGGCTAGAGCCATGGGCCTGCAGCTCCACACAGTGAGCCAGCTGACATTTGATCTGGGTCTCCATGGTAGATGCCAACCTCTCCATTCAGACGTACCAGACATATACACTCCAGAGCCAGATTGGCATGGGTGGACTCATTCTGCTACAATTTACTGCCTGCCCCCTGCCTGATTGTATATTTGGACAAACTCGTCTGTGACTGACACCATGGGGTCACCTGAGGATTAAAAATGAGACTGCCCGATGTATTGGGAACGACAAGGCTGACAGGGGACCAGCTGGACACTGAGGTCTCCTCCTTGCCCAGTTGAGAGGTTGGAGGAGTTAGTCATTTGGGTGGCTCAGCGCTATTGGCCTAGTTTACAGGACGATTACTCCTACAATGAGACATAAGGTGGATAGAAGAACAATTCACAGGAATGAAAGAGGAGGGGAGGGGGGAGGTGTATGGAGTGAGTGAGTGTGTACGAGGGGAGGGGGTGAGGTGTATAGAGTGAGTGTGTATGGGGGAGGGGCTGAGGTGTGTGGAGTGAGTGTGTACGAGGGGAGGGGGTGAGTTATATGGAGTGTGTAGGAGGGGAGGGGGTGAGGTGTGTGGAGTGAGTGAGGTGTACAAGGGGGGATGAGGAGTATGGAGTGAGTGAGTGTGTAGGAGGGGAGGGGGTGAGGTGTGTGGAGTGAGTGAGGTGTACAAGGGGGGGTGAGGAGTATGGAGTGAGTGAGTGTGTAGGAGGGGAGGGGGTGAGGTGTGTGGAGTGAGGGTGTGTGTACGAGGGGAGGAGGTGAGGTGTATAGAGTGAGTGAGGTGTACGAGGGGGGTGAGGAGTATGGAGTGAGTGAGTGTGTAGGAGGGGGGGGTGAGGTGTATGGAGTGAGTGAGTGTGTAGGAGGGGAGGGGGTGAGGTGTATGGAGTGAGTGAGTGTGTACGACGGGAGGGGTTAAGTGTGTGGAGTGAGTGAGCGTGTACGAGGGGAGGGGGTGAGGTGTATGGAGTGAGTGAGTGTGTATGAGGGGAGGGGATGAGGTGTATGGAGTGAGTGAGTGTGTATGAGGGGAGGGGGTGAGGTGTATGGAGTGAGTGAGTGTGTACGAGGGGAGGGGGTGACGTGTGTGGAGTGAGTGAGTGTGTAGGAGGGGAGGGGATGAGGTGTATGGAGTGAGTGAGTGTGTACGAGGGGAGGGGGTGACGTGTGTGGAGTGAGTGAGCGTGTATGAGGGGAAGGGGTGAGATGTATGGAGTGAGTGAGTGTGTATGAGGGGAGGGGGTGAGGTGTATGGAGTGAGTGAGTGTGTACGAGGGGAGGGGATGAGGTGTGTGGAGTGAGTGAGTGTGTAGGAGGGGAGGGGGTGAGGTGTATGGAGTGAGTGAGTGTGTATGAGGGGAGGGGGTGAGGTGTATGGAGTGAGTGAGTGTGTACGAGGGGAGGGGATGAGGTGTGTGGATTGAGTGACTGTGTACGAGGGGAGGGGGTGAGGTGTATGGAGTGAGTGAGTGTGTATGAGGGGAGGGGGTGAGGTGTATGGAGTGAGTGAGTGTGTACGAGGGGAGGGGATGAGGTGTGTGGATTGAGTGACTGTGTACGAGGGGAGGGGGTGAGGTGTATGGAGTGAGTGAGTGTGTACGAGGGGAGGAGGTGAGGTGTATGGAGTGAGTGAGTGTGTACGAGGGGAGGGGATGAGGTGTGTGGAGTGAGTGAGTGTGTATGAGGTGAGGGGAAGAGGTGTATGGAGTGAGTGACTGTGTACGAGGGGAGGGGGTGAGGTGTATGGAGTGAGTGAGTGTGTATGAGGGGAGGGGGTGAGGTGTATGGAGTGAGTGAGTGTGTATGAGGGGAGGGGGTGAGGTGTATGGAGTGAGTGAGTGTGTACGAGGGGAGGGGGTGAGGTGTATGGAGTGAGTGAGTTTGTACGAGAGGAGGGGGTGAGGTGCATGGAGTGAGAGTATATGAGGGGAGTGGATGAGGTGTGTGGAGTGAGTGTGTATGAGGGGAGTAGTGAGGTTTGTTGAGTGAGTGTGCACGAGGGGAGGGAGTGAGGTGTATGGAGTGAGTGTGTACGAGGGGAGGGGGTGAAGTGTATGGAGTGAGTGAGTGTGCATGAGAGGAGTGGGTGAGGTGTATGGAGTGAGTGAGTGTGTACGAGGGGAGGTGGTGAGGTGTGTGGAGTGAGTGAGTGTGTAGGAGGGGAGGGGGTGAGGTGTGTTGAGTGAGTGGTACGAGGGGAGGAGGTGAGGTGTATGGTGTGAGTGTATATGAGGGGAGTGGATGAGGTGTGTGGAGTGAGTGTGTTGGAGGGGAGGGGGTGAGGTGTGTTGAGTGAGTGTGTACGGGGGAGCGGGTGAGGTGTATGGTGTGAGTGTATATGAGGGGAGTGGATGAGGTGTATGGAGTGAGTGTGTTGGAGGGCAGGGGGTGAGGTGTATGGAGTGAGTGTGTACGACGGGAGGGGTAAGGTGTATTGAGCGAGTGAGTGTGTAGGAGTGGAGGGGGTGTGTTGTATGGAGTGAGTGTGTGTGTACGAGGGGAGAGTGTGAGGTGTATGGAGTGAGTGAGTGTCTAGGAGGGGAGGGGATGAGGTGTGTGGAGCGAGTGAGTGTGTAGGAGTGGAGGGGGTGTGTTGTATGGAGTGAGTGTGTGTGTACGAGGGGAGAGTGTGAGGTGTATGGAGTGAGTGAGTGTCTAGGAGGGGAGGGGATGAGGTGTGTGGAGCGAGTGAGTGTGTACGAGGGGAGGGGGTGAGGTGTATGGAGTGAGTGAGTGTGTAGGAGTGGAGGGGGTGAGGTGTGTGGAGCGAGTGAGTGTGTACGAGGGGTGGAGGTGAGGTGTATGGTGTGAGTGTATATGAGGGGAGTGGATGAGGTGTGTGGAGTGAGTGTGTTGGAGGGCAGGGGGTGATTTGTATGGGGTGATTGACTGTGTACGAGGGGAGGGTGTGAGGTGTATGGAGTGAGTGTGTAGGAGGGGAGGGGTGAGGTGTATGGAGTGAGTGTATACAGGGGGAGGGGGTGAGGTGTGTGGAGTGATTGAGTGTGTAGGAGGGGAGGGGGTGAGGTGTGTGGAGTGAGTGAGTGTGTAGGAGGGGAGGGGGTGAGGTGTGTGGAGTGAGTGAGTGTATAGGAGGGGAGGGGGTGAGGTGTGTGGAGTGAGTGAGTGTGTAGGAGGGGAGGGGGTGAGGTGTGTGGAGTGAGTGAGTGTGTACGAGGGGAGGGGGTGAGGTGTGTGGAGTGAGTGAGTGTGTACGAGGGGAGGGGGTGAGGTGTGTGGAGTGAGTGAGTGTGTAGGAGGTGTGGGGAAGAGGTGTATGCAGTGAGTGAGTGTGTAGGAGTGGAGGGGGTGTGGTGTATGGAGTGAGTGTGTACGGGTGAGGGGGTGAGGTGTTTGGAGTGAGTATGTAGGAGGGGAGGGGGTGAGGTGTATGAAGTGAGTGAGTGTGTACGAGGGGAGGGGGTGAGGTGTGTGGAGTGAGTGTGTATGAGGGGCGGGGGTGAGGTGTATAGAGTGAGTGTGTACGAGGGGAGGGCGTGAGATATATGGAGTGAATGAGTGTGTACAAGGGGAGGGGGTGAGGTGTGTGGAGTGAGTGTGTACGAGGGGAGAGGAGAGGTTTGTGGAGTATGTGAGTGTGTAGGAGGGGAAGGGGTGAGGTGTATGGAGTGAGTGAGTGTGTAGGAGGGGAGGGGGTGAGGTGTGTGGAGTGAGTGAGTGTGTAGGAGGGGAGGGGCTGAGGTGTGTTGAGTGAGTGTGTACGGGGGAGCGGGTGAGGTGTATGGTGTGAGTGTATATGAGGGGAATGGATGAGGTGTGTGGAGTGAGTGTGTAGGAGTTGAGGGGGTGAGGTGTATGGAGTGAGTGTGTACGACGGGAGGGGTAAGGTGTATTGAGCGAGTGAGTGTGTAGGAGTGGAGGGGGTGTGTTGTATGGAGTGAGTGTGTGTGTACGAGGGGAGAGTGTGAGGTGTATGGAGTGAGTGAGTGTGTAGGAGGGGAGGGGATGAGGTGTGTGGAGCGAGTGAGTGTGTACGAGGGGTGGAGGTGAGGTGTATGGTGTGAGTGTATATGAGGGGAGGGGGTGAGGTGTATGGA
The DNA here is from genome assembly GCF_047496795.1 of Chiloscyllium punctatum. Taxonomy (NCBI): domain Eukaryota; kingdom Metazoa; phylum Chordata; class Chondrichthyes; order Orectolobiformes; family Hemiscylliidae; genus Chiloscyllium; species Chiloscyllium punctatum. The sequence goes on from NC_092764.1 coordinate 75,375,666, forward strand.
GTGAGTGTCTACAGTGGAGGGGGTGTGGTGTAAGGAGTGAATGAGTGTATGGAGTGAGTGTGTACAAGGGGAGGGGGTGAGGCGTATGGAATGAGTGTGTATGAGGGGAGGGATTCAGGTGTATGGAGTGAGTGTGTAGGAGGGGAGGGGGTGAGGTGTGTGGAGTGAGTGAGTGTGTACGAGGGGAGGGGGTGAGGTGTATGGAGTAAGTGTGTACGAGGGGAGGGGGTGAGGTGTGTGGAGTGAGTGAGTGTGTACGAGGGGAGGGGGTGAGGTGTATGGAGTGAGTGAGTGTGTACGAGAGGAGGGGGTGAGGTGTATGGAGTGAGTGAGTATGTATGAGGGGAGGGGGTGAGGAGTACCCAGTGAGTGAGTGTGTACGAGGGGAGGTGGTGAGGTGGGTGGAGTGAGTGAGTGTGTATGAGGGTAGGGGGTGTGGTGTGTCCAGTGAGTGAGTGTGTACGGGGGAGCGGGTGAGGTGTATGGTGTGAGTGTATATGAGGGGAATGGATGAGGTGTATGGAGTGAGTGTGTAGGAGTTGAGGGGGTGAGGTGTATGGAGTGAGTGTGTACGACGGGAGGGGTAAGGTGTATTGAGTGAGTGAGTGTGTAGGAGTGGAGGGGGTGTGTTGTATGGAGTGAGTGTGTGTATACGAGGGGAGAGTGTGAGGTGTATGAAGTGAGTGAGTGTGTAGGAGGGGAGGGGATGAGGTGTGTGGAGCGAGTGAGTGTGTACGAGGGGAGGGGGTGAGGTGTATGGAGTGAGTGTATAGGAGGGGAGGGGGTGAGGTGTATGGAGTGAGTGAGTGTGTAGGAGTGGAGACAGTGAGGTGTGTGGAGTGAGTTTGTACGAGGGGAGGGGGTGAGGTGTATGGAGTGAGTGTGTGCATTGGGAGGGGGTGAGGTGTATGAAGTGAGTGAGTGTGTACGAGGGGTGGAGGTGAGGTGTATGGTGTGAGTGTATATGAGGGGAGGGGTGAGGTTTGTGGAGTGAGTGTGTACAAGGGGAGGGTGTGAGGTGTATGGAGTGAATGAGTGTGTAGGAAAGGAGGGTGTGCGGTGAATTGGGTGGGTTTGTACGAGGGGAGGGGGTGAGGTGTATGGAGTGAGTGAGTGTGTACGAGGGGAGGGGTGAGGTGTATGGAGTGAGTGCGTAGGTACGGGTGGAGGTGCTGAGGTGTATGGAGTGAGTGAGTGCGTACGAGGGGAGGGGGCAAGGTGTATGGAATGAGTGAGTGTGTACGAGGGGAGGTGGTGAGGTGTGTGGAGTGAGTGAGTGCGTATGAGGGGAGGGGGTTAAGTGTATGGAGTGAGTGTGTACAAGGGGAGGGGGTGAGGTGTATGGAGTGAGTGAGTGTGTTGTAGGGGAGGGGGTGAGGTGTATGGAGTGAGTGAGTGTGTATGAGGGGAGGGGGTGAGGTGTATGGAGTGAGTGACTGTGTACGAGGGGAGGTGGTGAGGTGTATGGAGTGAGTGAGTGTGTATGAGGGGAGGGGTGAGATGTATGGAGAGAGTGAGTGTGTACGAGGGGAGAGGTTGCAGTGTATGCAGTGAGTGTGTACCAGGGGAGGGGTGAGGTCTATGGAGTAAGTGTGTAGGAGGGGAGAGTGTGAGGTGTATGGAGTGAGTGTGTATGAGGGGAGGGTCTGTGGTGTGTGGAGTGAGTTTGTAGGAGGGGAAGGGGTGAGGTGTGTGGAGTGAGTAAGAGTGTACGAGGGGAGGGCGTGAAGTGTATGAAGAGAGTAAGTGTGTACAAAGGGAGGGGGTGAGGTGTATGGAGTGAGTGAGTGTGTACGAGGGGAGGGGGTGAGGTGTGGCCAGTGAGTGTGTACGAGGGGAGGGGGTGAGGTGTATGGAGTGAGTGAGTGTGTACGAGAGGAGGGGGTGAGGTGTATGGAGTGAGTGAGTGTGTACGAGAGGAGGGGGTGAGGTGTTTGGAGTGAGTATGTAGGAGGGGAGGGGGTGAGGTGTATGAAGTGAGTGAGTGTGTACGAGGGGAGGGGGTGAGGTGTGTGGAGTGAGTGAGTGCGTACGAGGGGAAGTGGGGAGGTGTATGGAGTGAGTGAGTGTGTAGGAGGGGAGGGGATGAGGTGTATGGAGTGAGTGTGTATGAGGGGAGGTGGTGAGGTGTGTGGAGTAAGTTTGTACGATGGAGGGGGTGAGGTGTATGGAGTGAGTGTGTGTGTACGAGGGGAGGGGGTGAGGTGTTTGGAGTGAGTATGTAGGAGGGGAGGGGGTGAGGTGTATGAAGTGAGTGAGTGTGTACGAGGGGAGGGGGTGAGGTGTTTGGAGTGAGTATGTAGGAGGGGAGGGGGTGAGGTGTATGAAGTGAGTGAGTGTGTACGAGGGGAGGGGGTGAGGTGTGTGGAGTGAGTGTGTATGAGGGGCGGGGGTGAGGTGTATAGAGTGAGTGTGTACGAGGGGAGGGCGTGAGATATATGGAGTGAATGAGTGTGTACAAGGGGAGGGGGTGAGGTGTGTGGAGTGAGTGTGTACGAGGGGAGAGGAGAGGTTTGTGGAGTATGTGAGTGTGTAGGAGGGGAAGGGGTGAGGTGTATGGAGTGAGTGAGTGTGTAGGAGGGGAGGGGGTGAGGTGTGTGGAGTGAGTGAGTGTGTAGGAGGGGAGGGGCTGAGGTGTGTTGAGTGAGTGTGTACGGGGGAGCGGGTGAGGTGTATGGTGTGAGTGTATATGAGGGGAATGGATGAGGTGTGTGGAGTGAGTGTGTAGGAGTTGAGGGGGTGAGGTGTATGGAGTGAGTGTGTACGACGGGAGGGGTAAGGTGTATTGAGCGAGTGAGTGTGTAGGAGTGGAGGGGGTGTGTTGTATGGAGTGAGTGTGTGTGTACGAGGGGAGAGTGTGAGGTGTATGGAGTGAGTGAGTGTGTAGGAGGGGAGGGGATGAGGTGTGTGGAGCGAGTGAGTGTGTACGAGGGGTGGAGGTGAGGTGTATGGTGTGAGTGTATATGAGGGGAGGGGGTGAGGTGTATGGAGTGAGTGTCTACAGTGGAGGGGGTGTGGTGTAAGGAGTGAATGAGTGTATGGAGTGAGTGTGTACAAGGGGAGGGGGTGAGGCGTATGGAATGAGTGTGTATGAGGGGAGGGATTCAGGTGTATGGAGTGAGTGTGTAGGAGGGGAGGGGGTGAGGTGTGTGGAGTGAGTGAGTGTGTACGAGGGGAGGGGGTGAGGTGTATGGAGTGAGTGTGTACGAGGGGAGGGGGTGAGGTGTGTGGAGTGAGTGAGTGTGTACGAGGGGAGGGGGTGAGGTGTATGGAGTGAGTGAGTGTGTATGAGGGGAGGGGGTGAGGTGTATGGAGTGAGTGAGTGTGTACAAGGGGAGGGGGTGAGGTGTATGGAGTGAGTGAGTATGTATGAGGGGAGGGGGTGAGGAGTACCCAGTGAGTGAGTGGTACGAGGGGAGGTGGTGAGGTGGGTGGAGTGAGTGAGTGTGTATGAGGATAGGGGGTGTGGTGTGTCCAGTGAGTGAGTGTGTACGGGGGAGCGGGTGAGGTGTATGGTGTGAGTGTATATGAGGGGAATGGATGAGGTGTATGGAGTGAGTGTGTAGGAGTTGAGGGGGTGAGGTGTATGGAGTGAGTGTGTACGACGGGAGGGGTAAGGTGTATTGAGTGAGTGAGTGTGTAGGAGTGGAGGGGGTGTGTTGTATGGAGTGAGTGTGTGTATACGAGGGGAGAGTGTGAGGTGTATGAAGTGAGTGAGTGTGTAGGAGGGGAGGGGATGAGGTGTGTGGAGCGAGTGAGTGTGTACGAGGGGAGGGGGTGAGGTGTATGGAGTGAGTGTATAGGAGGGGAGGGGGTGAGGTGTATGGAGTGAGTGAGTGTGTAGGAGTGGAGACAGTGAGGTGTGTGGAGTGAGTTTGTACGAGGGGAGGGGGTGAGGTGTATGGAGTGAGTGTGTGCATTGGGAGGGGGTGAGGTGTATGAAGTGAGTGAGTGTGTACGAGGGGTGGAGGTGAGGTGTATGGTGTGAGTGTATATGAGGGGAGGGGTGAGGTTTGTGGAGTGAGTGTGTACAAGGGGAGGGTGTGAGGTGTATGGAGTGAATGAGTGTGTAGGAAAGGAGGGTGTGCGGTGAATTGGGTGGGTTTGTACGAGGGGAGGGGGTGAGGTGTATGGAGTGAGTGAGTGTGTACGAGGGGAGGGGTGAGGTGTATGGAGTGAGTGCGTAGGTACGGGTGGAGGTGCTGAGGTGTATGGAGTGAGTGAGTGCGTACGAGGGGAGGGGGCAAGGTGTATGGAATGAGTGAGTGTGTACGAGGGGAGGTGGTGAGGTGTGTGGAGTGAGTGAGTGCGTATGAGGGGAGGGGGTTAAGTGTATGGAGTGAGTGTGTACAAGGGGAGGGGGTGAGGTGTATGGAGTGAGTGAGTGTGTTGTAGGGGAGGGGGTGAGGTGTATGGAGTGAGTGAGTGTGTATGAGGGGAGGGGGTGAGGTGTATGGAGTGAGTGACTGTGTACGAGGGGAGGTGGTGAGGTGTATGGAGAGAGTGAGTGTGTACGAGGGGAGGGGTTGCAGTGTATGCAGTGAGTGTGTACCAGGGGAGGGGTGAGGTCTATGGAGTAAGTGTGTAGGAGGGGAGAGTGTGAGGTGTATGGAGTGAGTGTGTATGAGGGGAGGGTCTGTGGTGTGTGGAGTGAGTTTGTAGGAGGGGAAGGGGTGAGGTGTGTGGAGTGAGTAAGAGTGTACGAGGGGAGGGCGTGAAGTGTATGAAGAGAGTAAGTGTGTACAAAGGGAGGGGGTGAGGTGTATGGAGTGAGTGAGTGTGTACGAGGGGAGGGGGTGAGGTGTGGCCAGTGAGTGTGTACGAGGGGAGGGGGTGAGGTGTATGGAGTGAGTGAGTGTGTACGAGAGGAGGGGGTGAGGTGTATGGAGTGAGTGAGTGTGTACGTGGGGAGGGGGTGAGGTGTGGCCAGTGAGTGTGTACGAGGGGAGGGGGTGAGGTGTATGGAGTGGGTGAGTGTGTACAAGGGGAGGGGGTGAGGTGTGCCCAGTGAGTGTGTACGAGGGGAGGGGGTGAGGTGTATGGAGTGAGTGAGTGTGTACGAGGGGAGGGGGTGAGGTGTGCCCAGTGAGTGGTATGTTCAGTAACAGTTAGAGAGGGCAGTGACGGTGAATGTGAGATGGTGGAAGGGTGATGGTGGCACCCACCCACGCTGTGAGTGGAATGCCAGCATCCTCCTTCCTACAATGCTCTGCCCTTCGGTTTACCCGTGACTGACCTGGGTTCAGATTGGCTGGCTCTGGGGCATGGCCTCATGTGCCAGTGTCCACCACCCCTTGTGCCAGCAACTCCGAATCGTCAATGCTCAGCACCAACCTCCTTCTCTGTACCACCTCATTGATTTTTCTGATCGGGTATTGCAGGCTCTAGGTAGTTTCTTGCCTGTGTCTGTAGTGGTGTGCTGCTGGGATTTTAAACTTGTGCAGTGGCGAATGCCAGGGGGTGCCAGCAGTGACAGGCACCCCCCTGTCTCATTCATAACTACTGAGGTGAAGACTGAACGCTGTGTGAGAAATTCGTTCCGAACTGTGGTGCATTGACCTCGCTCGACAACACTGAGAACGGGAAAAATATCAACCTGAAGAGTCATAACAAAGCAGAGAAAGAGAACAATAGAAAATGAGTCACAGACAGAACTAGAGGAAGTAATTTGCTAGAGGCAGTTGGAATGTGATACAGATGGCACTAGCCCTTGGCAAAGTCATCCAGTATTCTCCTGTCAGTAGGCATTCGAGACATCCTGTACTCTGACTGTGTACAGAGTCTGGCACTGCTGTTGTCTCCATGCCAATGTCATTCATCACCAGCCTCCCCTGTCCTGCAAAGGGATTTCACTTGCACACTGGCTTCCATGGTCATCAGCCACCTTCATCGATGTGACTGCTAGCCACTAATGGTCAAGAGGTTATTCATACATGTGCTCATCACAGTCAAATCCATTCAATCAGCACCTCACAGCCCAAGCTCAGTTTGATTGCAGAGTGATCAGAAGCAACAGTCTGACTTTGAGGCTTGCTAAACATCTGCACAAACCATATGGACTGCGAACAAACCCCTTTGACCTTCAAGAAGGTGGACTGGTGGTGATCTCCAGTGGTATGCACAGGAGTCTCACAGTTTCACGTCCTTCATAATGAATCGAGAAGTATATCTACGTTCCCTGACAGCAGTTAGATGGCTCAATGCAGCAGTGCAGCTGGTCACAGAATGTCACAAAGGGATTCCGATGAGTTGGTAAAATTTTGACAAATTGAGTTCAACATTGGGTCATCCACTTGGGATTTAGAGTCGACCCCAGTCTTCTCCAAATGGGGAGAAGAGGAATTGTGGATGAGCAGAGAGATTCAGTGGCATAAGCACAGGAATCATGAGAAGGTAAGAAAAATAACTTCAAAGGCAAATGGAACACCAGTCCTTATCAAATGGTGAATGGAGTACAAACAGGTGGATGCTATGTTACAGCTGTATAGAGTTCGGGTTAACTCCATCTATTGTGTTTAGCTCTGAGCTGTACTGGGTATGTTCACTGAGCTGGGAAGTTGATTTGCAGATGTTTCCAGGTGACAACCTCAGTGTTTTGGAGCCCCCTGTGAGCGCTGCTGTACTGTGTCTTCTGGAATTTGTTTGGTCTTGTTCTGATCTCCGCACCTCAGTAAGTGGAGACAATTTTTTTTAAAGTGACCAGTGAAAATTTGCCAAAATGCTGCTAAGGCCAAGACATTTGGGAGGCCCGGCTAAATTGATTTATAATCCTTTAAATACACATTATCAATGGGTGATCTCATTGAGGTGTTTAAAATAATGAAAGCTTTTGTCTTATTCATTGTTGGGATATGGGTGTGGCTGGATGGGCCAACATTTATGAATCACCCTTAATGACAGTTGAACTAAGTGGATGCTGAGGTCACCTCAAATGGCAGTTAAGCGTCAACCACAATGCTGTGGGTCTGGATTCACATGTAGCCAGACCAGGTAAGATAGGGCAATATTCAGTCCTTAATGGACATTAGTGAATCAAATGAGGTTTTAAGGCAATTGACAATGGTCACAATTAGACTGGCTTTTAATGCCAGATTTTTAATTGGATTTGACCATGTGTTGTGGTGGAATTCAAATCCAGACCCTCAGAATATTAGACTGGGGCTCTGGATTATCAGTCCATTGACAAGGGGTGTCAATTTAAGACTGAGATGAGGGGGGGATTTCTGCTCTCAGAAGGCTGACAGTCATAGAGTCATACAGTCATAGTGATGTACAGCAGGGAAACAGACCCTATGATCCAACTCGTCCATCTTAACCAGATATCCCAACCCAAACTAGCCCCATTTGCCAGCACTTGGCCAATATCCCTCTAAATCATTCCTATTCATATACCCATCTAGATATCTTTTACTTTGGAATTCCATACCGCAGAGAGCTGTGGGGGCAGACTTCATGTCTATACTTAATTTTTGATCAGTTGGGGAATCAAGGATTACAGAGAAAATGCAGGAAAGTGGATGTGAGGAATGATATCGGATCAGCCATGATCCTATTGAATAGCTGAGCAGACTCGAGGGGCTGAATGGCCTAGTCCTGTTCCTATTTCTTATGGCCTTATGATCACTGCACCACTGCCTCCAACCTGAAACATTGGGGTAAATAGACTGTTTCCTCTGATCAGTTTAAAGCCAGAGCTAGGCCATTTAGTAGCAGTGCTGGAGAAGACTCTATCATGCAAGGGGCAGTGGAAATGTGGAACTAACCTTCACCCTGAAAGAAAACTTGGAGTTGAAGTCAATTGGAAATTTCAAAACAGTCATTGATAGATTGCTGCTGGCGAGTGTATTAGGATCTTATAGAACCAAGGTAGGTAAGTCAGGTGTGATCGTGTTGAATGGCAGAGCTACCTTGAGGGGCTGAATGGTCTCCTCCTGTTCCTATGAACCATATTGTCTCTATTTGTCAACGTCCTTATCTTGTTAGTCTTTAGCTCTTCCACTGCATTGACACCTGTGTTTAATGGTTGCACCATTTTGAAATCTGGGGAGTCCTCTGTGTATGTCATCTCAGAGTGTCCTAATTACTCAATGAAAGCTGATGGGAATTATTTTCCCCTCAGGATGTTTTTCAAGGCAGCTGACTTTGAAGTCAACAGCATCGCCGTCTGTGAAAACCAATGACCTTTTAGAACCAAGCATCTATCTTTATGAAAGACTGCAACAGAATCCAGCAATTTGGTCCAGAGATCCCCAAACGGAATTGTTCAATCTTCTAAACTGTCCATTCAATTCCAAGTTATATTCTTCAATGGAATAACTATCTGTTTGTCCCAACTACTTAAAGCTTGACCATGCTCCATAGGCATCTAATAATGAGGAATTAAGTTGATCATTGTTCTTGTACATTTTATACAGGACTTCTAACAGAAACGTTGATCATCACTGTCCAACTGATGAGTAACCAGCTCACCAAACACATTATGACTGACTTTAATTCTGATAGAAAGTAATAATGCTAAGGCTAGACCCTGTTGGCTCTTTGCAAAGGGACAAGTGTCCCATGTGTACACTTCATTGTGAGAACACTGGTGGGCAATCATGTGTCAACAGTTTACACTTGCTTTATGTCATTTTTCAAAATGGCTACGAGGATTGTGACTTTCTGTCTGAACATTTTTTTCATCTCTGTTTCAAAACTGTACTATTAGGCAACCATTCTTGCTAATGCGTGCTGTTCCATATATCACATATTTTATATACATGTGAGCATCATAGGCTCAAATACTCTATCAGAAAGGACTGCACCTTCAGCTATCCCATCAAAATCTCCATCAATGAACACTCTAGGCTCAAATACTCCATCAGTGAGCAATGTCGGTTCAGATATTCCATCAGTAAGCACTATAGGTTCATAAACCTGGAGATAGTGAGGGCTGCAAATGCTGGAAAGTCAGAGTCAATAAAATGTAGAGCTGGGAAAAGCACCAAAGAAGGGCTTATGCCCGAAACGTTGATTCTCCTGCTCCTTGGATGCTGCCTGACCTGCTGCGCTTTTCTAGCAACACATTTGTCAGCTCTGATTCCCCAGCATCTGCAGTCCTCACTTTCTCCTGGGAATAGCACAGCAAGTCAAGCAGCAACAGAGGAGAGGGAGAGTTAATGTTTCGGGCAGGACACTTCATCAGGACAAGAGGTTCATAAGACCATAAGAGGTAGGAGCAGAAGTCAGCCACTTAGCCCAGTGATTTTGCTCTGCCATTCAATGAGGTCATGAGATCTGGTAATCCTAAACTCCACATTGCCTTTTCCCTATAGCCCTCAATTCCTGTACTGATTAAAAATTTGTACAAGTCAGCCTTGAATATATTTAACAACTCAAACCCCACAGCCCCTCCATGGGAAAGAATTCCATCGATTCTAAAACGCTCTGAGAGAAGAAATGCCTCTTCATCTCTTTTTCAAATGGCTGAGCCCTTATCCTGAGACCGTACCCTCTGGTCCTAGACTCTCCCACAAGGGGAAACAACCTTTCGACAGCCACTCTGTCAGGTCCCCTAAGAATCTCATATCTTCCAATGTCACCTCTTATTCTTCTAAATTAAAATGAGTACAGACCCAGCCTATTCAACCTCTCCTCATAAGAAAATCCCTCTATATCCAGAATCAACTTAGTGAACCTTCTCTGGACTGCTTCTAAAGCCAGTTCCCAGTAGTCTAATTGTGGTCTGACGAGTGCCTTGCATTCTGTTAGCGAGATCTCCCTACTTAATACACCTTTGCCTTTGAAATGAAGGCTGGTATTCCATTTGCCTTCCCTCTAACCTGCTGAACTTGAATGCTAGCTTTTTGTGATTTGTACAGGAGGACTCCCGAATCCTTCTGTGCTGTAGCTCTCTACAATGTCTCTCCATTTTAAATAATAGCCAAATAATAATATAATCTAGATGTAAATAAGAATACTCTTGCTGCCAAAGTGCATAACCTCACATTTTCCCACATTGTATTCCATCTGCCAACCTTTTGTCCACTCACTGAATCTTGTCTATATCCTGCTGCAAACTCTCTGTGTCATCCTCACCACCTGCCTTCCTGGCTATTTTTGGGTGACTTGCAAACTTGGCTTTATTTTCCTTCACTTTCCTCGGATGGCATTGATTCAGAAACCGCATTAGCAATGGCTCTCTCTAATGCTTGACTTGCTTGTCCAGTTGTCAGTTCCAAGAATTGGGCATTGCTTCAATATTAGCATATCAACAAGGACTAAAATCTTGGTTCCTCTAACAACAAGGAATGCACAATAAAGCAAGACATTAACAGACAGAGTCATAGAATCACACAGCATAGAAACAGGGCCCTTCAGTCCAATGAGTCCATACTGACCATAACCCTAAACAAACTAGCCCCACCTCCCAGCTTCATTGGCCATGCTAAATTGCCCATAGTGTTCAGGGATGTGTGGGTTAGGGTGAATTGGCCATGCTAAATTGCCCATAGTGTTCAGGGATGCGTAGATTAGGTGCATTAGTCAGGGGTAAATGTAGATAACAGGGTAGGGCAATGGGTCTGGATGGGTTACTCTTCTGAGGGTGAGTGTGGACCTGTTGGGCCGAATGGCCTGTTTCCACACTGTAGGGTTTCTATGATTCTATTTGTGTACTTATCCAAATGTCTTTTAAATGTGCCCCCATCCACCACTTCCTCAGGAAGCTCAATCCATATGTGAGCCTGTGTAAAACATTTGCCCCTCATGCCTTTTTAAAAATCTCTCTCCTCTCACCTTAAAGATATTCGCCCTAGTCTTGAAATCCCCTTCCTAGGGAAAAGACATTTATTGAAACCCCACAAGATTTTATAAACCTCTATCAGGTCACCTCTTATCCTCCGACACTCCAGTGAAAAGAGTCCCAGCCTATCCAGCCTTTCTTTATAACTCAAACCTTCCATACAGGGCAGCATCCTGGTAAATCTCATCTGAACCCTTCCCAGCTTCACGATATCCTTTCTATCATTGGGCAACCGGCTGAGTCTGCTGACTGTGTGCACTGTTGGCTGGGAAACTTCTTTAGCAAAGTGCTGAGTGTGTTTAAACACTCATTGAGTACAAACAATGGGATTTGGATTCTCCATAGAAGAATATTGTTGTGCTTTATAAAGGTTACAACAGGTTCGATCCTGTGACAAGGGATCCCACAAACTCTGCACTTTTATCTTGAAATGTTCCATCAATAGGTTGGAGTTTTCAGTCAGTAAGTGCCATTCATCTGGCTGCTCATTTGAGGTTCTGTTTTCGAATGAGAGGGAAAATATAAGTGCATATTTCTGCCTTCTGGGGCTTTTTCATGCTTTTTTGGTTGTAAAATGCTTGGGTTTTACATTTCATTTAACAATGTGTTTGCAATCTGGTGTGAACTAATGGTTCATTATGACATTCCTTGAGAAGTACTGAAACAAACCCTAAAGGGAACGAGTCTAATTCCAACTACTTGGTATTTCAGGGAAGCCTTCTCATTTTTTGATACAATGCAGACATTTCTGCTCAGATTCCTGCCTATCTTTAGTAAATAGCAGCTACCTCATCGGTGTGGCTCATCCCCAGAACCATCCGCAAGGCCCGGGTGAACTGAGGGTGTGGGCACCAAGGAGCAATTGTGATGCAGAGTGGGGCTAATCTTTGAGTGGGCGAGAGAATATGTGGAAATCATAGCAAAGTTAAATCTGCAGTCTCATAGCCCACCAATCACAGAAAAGACAGGAGAAGCTGGGCAGCTGTAAGGGAGGGAGTGAGTGAAAGAGAAAGCTGCCCACTGAGATTTACCTTGCAGAGGGGTGGGCACTGAGAGATTTACCCTGGGGAGGGATGGGTATTGTGAGATTTATCCTGAGGGGGGGTGGGTACTGTGAGATTTGCCCTGGGGAGTGATGGGTATTGTGAGATTTGCCCTGGGGAGGGGTGGGCACTGTGAGATTTATCCTGGTGCGGGGTGGGCACTGAGAGATTTACCCTGGGGAGGGGTTGTTACTGTGAGATTTACCCTGGGGTGGGGTGGGCACTGTGAGATTTACCGTGGGGAGTGGTAGCACTGTGAGATTTATTCTGGGGAGGGGTGGCACTTTGAGATTTACCCTGGAGAGGGGTGGACACTGTGAGATTTACCCTGGGGAGGGGTTGTTACTGTGAGATTTACCCCGGGGAAGGATGACATCTCTGGGTAGACGCAGTGAGAATTACCTCGCTGCAGGGCGCCGGCAGGAATCTGAGCACATTCCCGGACAGAGCACCCCGAGCCCCGGGCATCGGCTGCAAAATGAAATCGATGCCCCTCGTCCGGAAGCTGCCACAAAATCTCAAGACAACAATTGAAAGCAACAGCGCTCCCTCCAAAATAACACAAGCCTTCAGCTACCTCTAGTGTAAAAAGAAAAAGATCGGCATTGCCGAACAACTTGTGAAAGCTTTCGAAATCTTTCTGGATAACTGCACAACAGTGGGAAGCTGGGGAAATCAGAGAGAGAGAGAGAGAGAGAAAACCAGCCCAGCAGCATCTCCCACTCTCCACCCAGCACTGCCGTCTATCCCAGTCAAACTAAACAGCAGACTGAAAGCAGCATACATCAGATGGAAAGAAAGGGGAGAGGGTACAAGTGAATAAAACACACAATCGAGAATTCCTCACTAAAAGACACAGTGACCCACAACATTCCTCTGACAACAAGAGGTTACTCAAGAGGCGAGAGAGGTGACATGATAGACACAAGGCTCAGTTGCATCCGTTAACATTCCCAGATTATCTCACTCTGGACCTTTGAAAGATCCTTTCAACAGTCTCGGTGTCCACAACACCAGATTCTGACTCTGCGGGGACTTCCTGGCCATCCCTGATCGCCCCACTGTGCGGTCAGAGCTGTGGGGTGAACAGAATGATGCCTGCAAGTGCAGTCTGATCTGCCTTACCTTGTCTCGTCAGAATATCATCCTCTGCAGACATCCCCCCTAGTCTAGCTGAGAAACAGCCCCTGGATGTTACTGTCTGCTCGGTGAAACGGGGCAGCTGTGCCGGTGGCTGGGAGAGAGAGCGATCCGGGAGCCGGCAGCTGTCAGTCCCGGAGTGGACATACTGACACACACACACACACACACACACACAGGGAGCGAGAGAGAGAGAGAGAGGCAGAGAGGTGAGTCAGCTCCAGGCCGCCAGGAAAGGCGTCCAGCCCTCACTCCGCACACAGCCACTGGCTGCATCTCCACAGCGAGCCCACTCCAGAACCCAGAGAGTGACTGCGGACAACTCCCAGACTCACACCACAGCCTGACCACTCCCAGACCCACTCCCAGACAGTCCACTCCCAGACCCTTCCCAAGACTGTCCACTCTCAGACCCTCACTCCCAGACTGTCCACTCCCAGACTCACACCACAGCCTGACCACTCCCAGACCCACTCCCAGACTGTCCACTCCCAGACCCTTCCCCAGACTGCCCACTCCCAGACCCTCCCCAGACTGTCCACTCCCAGACCCACTCCCAGACTGACCACTCCCAGACCCTCCCCAGACTGTCCACTCCCAGACCCACTCCCAGACTGACCACTCCCAGACCCTCCCCAGACTGTCCACTCCCAGACCCTCCCCAGACTGTCCACTCCCAGACCCTCCCCAGACTGTCCACTCCCAGACCCTTCCCCAGACTGTCCACTCCCAGACCCACCCCCAGACTGTCCACTCCCAGACCCAATCCCAGACTGACCACTCCCAGACCCTCCCCAGACTGTCCACTCCCAGACCCACTCCCAGACTGTCCACTCTCAGACCCTCACTCCCAGACTGTCCACTCCCAGACCCTTCCCCAGACTGTCCACTCCCAGATCCTTCCCCAGACTGTCCACTCCCAGACCCACTCCCAGACTGACCACTCCCAGACCCTCCCCAGACTGTCCACTCCCAGACCCTCCCCAGACAGTTCACTCCCAGACCCACTCCCAGACTGACCACTCCCAGACCCTCCCCCCAGACTGTCCACTTCCAGATCCTCCATCAAACTGTCCACTCCCAGACCCTTCCTCAGACTGTCCACTCCCAGACCCTCACTCCCAGACTGTCCACTCCCAGACCCTTCCCCAGGCTGTCAACTCCCAGACCCTCACTCCCAGACTGTCCACTCCCAGACCCTTCCCCCAGACTGTCCACTCCCAGACCCTCCCTCAGATTGTCCACTCCCAGACCCTCACTCCCAGACTGTCCACTCCCAGACCCTCCCTCTGACTGTCCACTCCCAGACCCTCACCCCCAGACTGTCCACTCCCAGACCCTTCCCCCAGACTGTCCACTCCCAGACCCTCACTCCCAGACTGTCCACTCCCAGACCCTCCCCCAGACTGTCCACTCCCAGACCCACACCCCCAGACTGTCCACTCCCAGACCCTCACTCCCAGACTGTCCACTCCCAGACCCTCACTCCCAAACAGTCCACTCCCAGACCCTCCCTCTGACTGTCCACTCACAGATCCTCCCCCCAGACTGTCCACTCCTAGACCCTCCCCCCAGACTGGCCACTCCCAGACCCTCCACAGACTGTCCACTCCCAGACCCTTCCCCAGCTGTCCACTCCCAGACCCACCCCCCAGACTGTCCACTCCCAGACCCTCCCCCAGACTGTCCACTCCCAGACCCTCCCCCAGACTGTCCACTTCCAGACCCTCACTCCCAGACTGTCCACTCCCAGACCCGCCCCCAGACTCCCTGACCCTTCACCAGGCTGTCAACTCCCAGACCTAACGCCGAGACTGTCCACTCCCAGAACCTCCCCCAGACTATCCACTTCAAGACCCTCCCCCCAGACTGTCCACTCCCAGACCATCCCTCAGATTGTCCACTCCCAGAACCTCCCCCCAGACTGTTCACTCCAGACCCTCACTCCCAGACCCTTCCCCAGATTGTCCACTCCGAGACCCTCCCTCAGATTGTCCACTCCCAGACCCTCCCTCAGATTGTCCACTCACAGACCCTCCCCCCAGACTGTCCACTTCCAGACCCTCACTCCCAGACTGTCCACTCCCAGACCCTCCACAGACTGTCCACTCCCAGACACTCCCCCCAGACTGTCCACTCCCAGATCCTCCCCCCAGACTGTCCACTCCCAGACATTCCCCCCAGACTGTCCACTCCCAGACACTCCCCCCAGACTGTCCACTCCCAGACACTCCCCCCAGACTGTCCACTCCCAGAACCTCCCTCAGACTGTCCACTTTCAGACCCTTCCCCAGACTGTCCTCTCCCAGACTATCCGTCCCAGATTGACCACTCTCAGACTGTCCGCTACCAGACCCTTCCCCAGACTGTCCACTCCCAGACCCTCACTCCCAGCCTGACCACTCCCAGACCCTCACCGCAGACTGTCAACTCTCGGACCCTCCCCCAAGACTGTCCACACCCAGACCCTTCCCCAGACTGTCCACTCCCAGACACTCACTCAGAATGTCCACTCCTAGACCCTCACTCGCAGACTGTCCAATCCCAGACTGTCCACTCCAAGACCCTCACTCGCAGACTGTCCACTCCCAGATTGTTCACTCCCAGACCCTCACTCCCAGACTATCCACTACTAGACCCTCCCTCAGATTAACACTCCCAGACCCTCACTCATAGACTGTCCACTCCCAGACCCTCACTCCCAGACCCTCCCTCAGATTATCCACTCCCAGACCCTCCCCCCAGACTGACCACTCCCAGACCCTCACTCCCAGACCTTCCCTCAGACTATCCACACCCAGACCCTCTCCCATACTGTCCACTCCCAGACCTTCCCTCCAGACTGTTCACTCCCACACCATTCCCCCAGACTGTCCACTCCCAGACCCTCACTCCCAGACTGTCCACTCCCAGACCCTCACTCCCAGACTGTCCACTACCAGACCCTCCCCCAGACTGTTCGCTCCCAGACCCTCCCCCCAGACTGACCACTCACAGACCCTCCCCCCAGACTGACCACTCCCAGGCCCTCACTCCCAGACTGTCCACTCCCAGCCCCTCACTCCCAAACTGTCCACTCTCAGACATTTCCTCAGAGAGTCCACTCACAGATTGTCCACTCCCAGACCCTCACTCCCAGACTGTCCCCTCCCAAACTGTCCACTCCCAGACCCTCCCCCCAGACTGTCCCCTCCCAGACCCTCCCCAGACTGGCCAATCCCAGACCCTTCCCCAGACTGTCCCAGACCTCCACCAGACTGTCCACTCCCAGAGCCACCCTCAAACTCTCCACTCCCAGACCCTCCCTCAGACAGTCCACTCCCAGACCCTCCCTCAGACTGTCCACTCCCAGACCCTCGCTACCAGACAGTCCACTCCCAGACACTCCCCCCAGACTGTCCACTCCCAGACCCTCACTTCCAGACTGTCCACTCCCAGACCCTCACTCCCAGACTGTCCACTTCAAAAATCTCCCTCAGACTGTCCACTCCCAGACCCTTCCCCAGACTGTCCTCTGCCAGACTCACCATCCCAGACTGACCACTCCCAGACCCTCACTCCCAAACTGACCACTCCCAGACCCTCACCGCAGACTGTCCACTCCAAGACCCTCCCCCCAGATTGACCACTCCCAGATCTTCACTCTCAGACTGTGCACTGCCAGACCCATCCCAAAACTGTCCACTCCCAGAACCTCCCCCCAGACTGTCCACTCTAAGACCCTCCCCCCAGACTGACCACTCCCAGACCTTCACTCCCAGACTGTGCACTGACAGACGCTTCCCCAGACTGTCCACTCCCAGATCCACCCTCAGACTGTCCACTCCCAGACCCTCCCTCAGACTGTCCACTCCCAGACTCTCCCCCAGACTGTCTACTTCAAAAATCTCCCTCAGACTGTCCACTCCCAGACCCTTCCCCAGACTGTCCTCTGCCAGACTCACCATCCCAGACTGTCCACTCCCAGACCCTCACTCCCAAACTGACCACTCCCAGACCCTCACCGCAGACTGTCCACTCCAAGACCCTACCCCCAGACTGACCACTCCCAGATCTTCACTCCCAGACTGTGCACTGACAGACTCTCCCCCTGACTGTCCACTCCCAGATCCACCCTCAGACTGTCCACTCCCAGACCCTCCCTCAGACTGTCCACTCCCAGACTCTCCCCCTGACTGTCCACTCCCAGACTGTCCACCAGACTCTCACCAACCAACCCAACCACCCCGTGGCTGAACACTTTAACTCCCTCTCCCACTCCGCTAAAGACATGCAGGTCCTTGGCCTCCTCCGTTGCCAGACGACAATGGCAACACGACGCCTGGAGGAAGAGCACTTCATCTTCTGCTTTGGAACCCTGCAACCACACAGGATGAATGCAGATTTCTCCAGCTTCCGCATTTCCCCTCCCCCCACCTCTTCTCAGTCCCAACCCTTGGACTCAGCACCGCCTTCTTGACCTGCAATCTTCTTCCTGATCTCTCTGCCCCCAACCCCTCGCTGGCCTATCACCCTCACCTTAACCTCCTTCAACCTGTAGCATTCCCAATGCCCCTCCCCTAAGTCCCTCCTCCCTACCTTTTATCTTAGCCTGCTTGGCACACCCCCCTCATTCCTGAAGAAGGGCTTATGCCTAAAACGTCGATTCTCCTGCTCCTTTGATGCTGCCTGACCTGCTGCGCTTTTCCAGCAAGACATTTTTCAGCTCTGATCTCCAGTATCTGCAGTCCTCATTTCCTCCCTCAGACTGTCCACTCCCAGACCATCCCCCAGACTGTCCACTTCCAGACCCTCCCTCAGACTGTCCACTCCCAGACCTTCCCTCTGACTGTCCGCTCCCAGACCCACACCCAGACTGACCACTCCCAGACCCACACCCAGACTGTCCACTCCCAGACCGTTCCCCTAGACTGACCATTCCCAGATCCTCCCTCAGACTGTGCACTCCCAGACCCTCACCCAGATTGTCCACCCCCAGACCCTCACTCCCAGGTGGTCCACTCCCAGACCCTCACCCCAGACTGTCCACTCCCAGATCCTCCTCCAGACTGTCCATTCCCAGACCCTCACCCCAGACTGTCCGCTCCTAGACTGTCCACTCCCCAGACCCTCCCCCAGAATGTCCACTCCCAGACCCTCACTCCCAGACTGTCCACTCCCAGGCCCTCCCTCAGACTGTCTTCCCAGACCCTTCCCCAGACTGTCCACTCCCAGACCTTCCCTCAGACTGTCCACTCCCAGACCCTCACTCCCAGACTGTCCACTCCCAGACCCTCCCTCTGACTGTCCACTCCCAGACCATCACCCAGACTGTCCACTCCCAGACCCTCCCTCAGACTGTCCACTCCCAGACCCTCACTCCCAGACTGTCCACTCCCAGACCCTCCCTCTGACTGTCCACTCCCAGACCATCACCCAGACTGTCCACTCCCAGACCCTCCCTCAGACTGTCCACTCCCAGATCATCCCCCAGACTGTCCACTCCCAGATCATCCCCCACACTGTCCAATCACAGACCCTCACCCCAGATTGTCCACTCCCAGATCATCCCCCACACTGTCCAATCACAGACCCTCACCCCAGATTGTCCACTCGCAGATCATCCCCCACACTGTCCAATCACAGACCCTCACCCCAGATTGTCCACTCCCAGATCATCCCCCACACTGTCCAATCACAGACCCTCACCCCAGATTGTCCACTCCAAGATTAGGGAGGTGATGGCCTAGTAAAATCATCACTAGACTATTAACCCAGAAATTCAGCTAATGTTCTGGGGACTCCTATTCAAATCCTACCGTGGCAGTTGGTGGAATTTGCAGAGAACAGTACATGCCCTTCAGCCCTTGATGTTATGCCAACTTTTTACCCTATTCAACCTAACCTACATGCCCTACATTTTACTATCATCCATGCGCCTATCCAACAGTCACTTAAATGTCCCTAATGTCTTTGACTCTACTACCACCATTGGCAGTGCATCCCCCGCATCCACCCCTCTCTGCTTAAAGAACCTACTTCTTATATCTCTCTGAAACCTTCTTCCAATCACTTTAAAGTGATGTCCCCTCATGATAGCCATTTCTGCCCTGGGACAAAGTCTCTGGCTATCCAATCTATCTATGCCTCTCATCATTTTGTACACTTCTATCAAGTCACCTCTCATCCTTCTTAGCTCCAACTAGAAAAGCCCTAACCCTCTCAACCTTTCTTCATGGGACATGCTCTCCAGTTCGGGCAGCGTCCTGGTAAGTCTCCTCTGCATCCTCTCGAAAGCTACCACATCTTTCCTATAATGAGGCGACCAGAACTGAATACAATATTGCAAGTGTGGTCTAACCAGGGCTTCATAGAGCTGCAGCATAACCTGGTGGCTCTTTAACTCAATCCCCTGCTAATGAAAGCCAACATACCATACACCTTCTTGACAACCCTATTAACCTAGGTGGCAACTTTGAGAGATCTGTGGACAGATCCCTTTGCTTCTCCACACTGCCAAGAATCCTGCCTTTAACCCTGTCATCTGCATTCAAACTTGACCTTCCAAAGTGAATCACTTCACACTTTTCCAGACTGAACTCCTTCTGCCATTTCTCAGCCCAGTTCTGCATCCTGTCAATGTCCTGTTGCAACCTACAACAGCCCTCTACATTATCCACAACTCCACCAACCTTCGTGTCATGGGCAACCCACTCTTCCACTTCCGCATCCAAGTCATAGTCATAGAGTCATGGAGATGTACAGCACGGAAACCGACCCTTCGGTCCAACCCGTCCATGCTGACCAGATATCCCAACTCAATCTAGTCCCATCTGCCAACTCCTGGCCCATATCCCTCCAAACCCAGAGTGTGTGTGTATGCAACCTTAGTTGTGAGAAAGATTCATCATTGACCTCTTAGATGTTTGGTGAAGGGCCTTCAAGTCTGTTGGCTACCATGTATGGAACTGGTGAGGGCTTCCTGCCTGTTCTCCAGACTGTATGCAAACCCCCCTTTCAGCCTGATTGAACTCCAACCATTACCTCTATTGAACAAAAGGAACTGTGACATTAAAATTGCAAACAGGAACTTAATGGGTCACCTGGGTATGGGAATCATTGTAATGGCTGAATTTTCTCTGCATCCATTTGGATGCATACTTTGACTGTCAACCCAATCCTAATATTTCTATTTCCTTGATTTCCCCTCTGGTCCTTTCGATCCTATATCCTATTAGCCAGAAATGCCTCTTTTCCCACCTGGTGTGTGTTGTTAACCGCTCCAGGTCCGCACCCCGATCCTTCCCGTTCCCTGGATCTTCCTACCGTCCTGCTGCAGCATCACACGATACTC
Source organism: Chiloscyllium punctatum (assembly GCF_047496795.1). Lineage (NCBI taxonomy): Eukaryota > Metazoa > Chordata > Chondrichthyes > Orectolobiformes > Hemiscylliidae > Chiloscyllium > Chiloscyllium punctatum. The sequence goes on from NC_092764.1 coordinate 75,395,965, forward strand.
ATCAGGATCAGGCCACAGCTTTGCACTGCTCACACAGAGATGGCCAGCCCAGTCTCCTTCAGAACAGGAAACCCATCTTCCTCTCTCTGTCTCTGAACTTCCCACTTCACACACCCATTCACACTAACCCCCTTCCTGCCTGTATTGCCACACTCTCACTTTGGCCTCTGCAGCAGTATCAACAATCAAACACCTTGCCCTGCTCCATATCTCCCATTGCAGGAGATCGTCCATTCTCCTGCAAGCACAGCTTTCGCCACCAATGAGCTTATTACGGAGAGTCACAACAACATCGATGGAAAACACATTGGCAGTTTCTGAAACCTCCCAGCCGGTTTACAACAATAACTTGCACTCATATAGTGCCTTTAATGTAACAACACACCTCCAGCTAATTGACAGAAATATTAAAATCTGACATCGAGCCCTTTAAGGAGATATTAGGGCAGATGACGCAAAACTTCGTCAAAGAGCCATATTTGAAGAAGCATCTTAGAAGGGGATAGAGAACAGAGTGATTTAGGAGTTAGGAGATCCTGAGGTCAAGGTCTCAAAGGTTACAGACAGATCTACCCATCAAAAAGTAATAAAGTCAGCAAAAGAGAAAAGGTCGGAATTAGGGGAGCACAGATATTCAGAGGGTTATGGATTTGGTCAAAGAGATTATAAATGATAGAGTAACTGGAAGCCAATGTTAGTCAGAGGATATTAGGAATGGCGGAGGAATGATACTTGATGTGAGTTACTTAGATTAGATTACTTACAGTGTGGAAACAGGCCCTTCGGCCCAACAAGTCCGCACTGCTCCACCGAAGCGCAACCCACCCAGACTCACTCCCCTACATTTACCCCTTCACCTAACACTACGGGCAATTTAGCACGGCCAATTCACCTAACCTGCACATTTTTGGATTGTGGGAGGAAACTGGAGCACTCGGAAGAAACCCACGCAGATACGGGGAGAATGTGCAAACTCCACACAAAGAGTTACCTGAGGAATTGAACCCAGGTCTCTGGCGGTGTGAGGCAGCAGTGCTAACCACTGTGCCACCGTTAGTTGACTTTTGGATGAGCTTACAAACTTGGAGGGCATTGTTATTTTTAGACTTGAGGCATGAGTAGGGGTTTCAGCAGCCCAAGCGCTGAGGCAGGAATCTGAGTTGGATAATGTTACGAAGGTGTGAAGAAGCGATCTATGTGAATGTGCAAACATTTAATCTGAAGCTCATTCCAGAGTCAAAAGTCAAGTGCAACTCTATTGTGTTCTTGGGTTGCTGGAGTCCAAAGAGGCAGCTGATCACCACCTTCTCAAGGGCAACTAGGGATGGACAATAAATGTGGCCTAGCAATCGACACCCATATCGCACAAGTGATTAAAAAAGGGAGGACTGCAGGCAGATCGAGGAGTATTATGTCATGGATAGAACTGATGTTTTTACTGCCCAAGATCATTATGTCTGTGTATGAGAGCTCTGTGTTTACTCCTTTCATCCTGGACCTGCATCTTTACCTAGATCCACCCAACTGTTTGTTGTCCAGTAGTTGAGAACTTTCTACATTGTAAACACAGAATTTTCAGTGTTGGACCCAGAATATCTCATTATCCGGTCATTCCTACAACCATGGCTGTTTCTGAGACTGTACTAGAAGCAAATTTAGCTGCAATGTTGACCCAAAGTCTTATTTGCAAAGACTTTGCAAATAATTCACCGTATGTGAAGGATTTGAGAATCATGCTCTATGACCACTTTCTGTGATTCTTAGAATCCCTACAGTGTGGAAGCAGGCTACTTGGCACACCTCAATCTTCCAAATAGCATCCCATCCCTACCCCCCCAACTCTGGATGCCTACATTTCCCATGCCTAATTTTATACCTCACCTTCAGGTCTGTGGGAGGAAACCAGAGGACGTGCAAACTCCACATAGATTGTTGCCTGAGGCTGGGATCGAACTCAGGTCCCTGGCGCTGTGAGGCAGCAGTGCTAACTATTGAACCACTGCGCCGCTCCATTCTTAACTTATCATTGGCTGGGAATTATTCTGAGCCTGTTCACATCCACTCTCACAATATCTTTGCTTTTAATCCATTAGAATATAAGCATGCAGGTAGATACTGAAAATAAAAAAAAAATTGGAGATCCAAAATAAACAGAAACTCAACAGGTCTGGTAGCATCCATGAAGGGAGAAACAGAGTTAATATCTTAACTTGGATCTGACTCTTTTACAGAATTGAACCAACAAAATATTGACTGTGCCATGTCTCCTGTTCGAGAGCCTTCTTAAATTCTGGAATATTTAAAATATTTCGAGTAATATTATAGCTGAGAGGAAAAAGCCTAGAGTTGAATTCTGGGATTTTCCTGGGTCAAATTACGAGGTGTCATTTTCTTACTGAGCAGCGGGTTTCTGAACACAGTGCATTAGTGTTAAATACAGTATTAAGGAAAACAGATGATTGTTTCGAACCTTTCCCTTATAGGTCCAGCCTCTCAAAGTGTTGCTGGAAAAGCACAGCAGGTCAGGCAGCATCCAAGGAGCAGGAGAATCGACGTTTCGGGCATAAGCCCTTCTCCTGCTCCTTGGATGCTGCCTGACCTGCTGCGCTTTTCCAGCAACACATTTTTCAGCTCTGATCTCCAGCATCTGCAATCCTCACTTTCTCCCAGCCTCTCAACGTATCAGGTTTATAGAGAATGGTGCAGAAATGACTACAAGAAAATCCTTTTCCCAGTTTTCCATGCATTATTTATATAAAACAATACTCTGTTAAATTATTAACTGTATAACTCAACAGGCAGCAGTTTGAGCCAGTACAAATTTCACTGTGGCTCTGATGTGAAATGTTTGATTCTCTCTGTCGTCCTGTTGGCCACTCTGCCCTGGAGGTACTGAGTCAGGCTTGACTATGGATTCAAAGTTGCAGCAGTTGGCTGGAACTCCAGATTATCCCTCACATATGAATTCAGGCAACAAACTTTGCTGTGAGGTAAACTGCTTGGCTGTGGGGTGGGCATTGCAATAACAACTGCAATAAGAAGTTACAGTTATAAGGCACCTTTAACAAACCAACGGGTTCCAGAGTGCCTTCATAGGAATTTGACATTGAGTGGCATGGACAGATATTAGGACTGGCTCCATGACCAATATCCTGGTCAAGCAGCAGAGATGTTAAGGGACACCTGACAGGAAAGTGACCTAGAGGTTTGGGGAAGGAGGTCCAGAGCTGGGGCCTGAGGCTGCTCACTGATCTTCACCTAATCTATACCGTGACGATGCTGTAGATTTAAGAGGTTATTTTGTCCTGGCTTTTTTAAAAGAGAGTTTTTAAGACAAGTGTGCTTAACTGTCTACCTCTGAAGCCAGTAATATAAACAGCTTGTGAGGCCTTGAGCTTTTTTAAAAATTGGAACAATAGAAGCAGCCTGGATGGGTGTGGCCAGCTTGCACAGACTTGGATTTCGAGCTTTTTTTAGTTTTTAGGTTTAGCTTTAAGCGGTTGCTGTTGGAGTCTCAACAGGTCAGAAGCTGCTGGAGTTTAGAGCAAGTAGAAACTATCTTTTCCCTCTCCCAGTTACAGCTAGAAGCTGGGGCTTCTCTCTGCTGCTGGGTTACCTGTGAGACAAATCTATTCTTCTGAATTTGCCTTATTGCCCAAGGGCTGTGTTTATGGGATGTTGCTATATTGGAACAGTTAGCTAATAATAGTTACTGTGTCTATGAATCTGTTAGGTTTTCCAGTAGAGTTAAGTTATTTGAAGTTCTTCTTTCTTTTGCTGTATTTTAACTGTAGTTTCTAAATGAATTGTATTTTGTTTAATGTCGAGTAGTTTGACCAATTGCATTACATCTGGAATACAGCACTTTACACTTACCTTTAAAATAAGAAAAAGTTAGGGTCTAGGCTACCTTCTTAAAATATTTTGAGGGGGTCTGGTCTGGTCTATAACAATTCTTACAATATACAATGTACACACACATGTACACTCACATATACATACACTCTCACGTACACAGACATGATTATTGGAGTTGAAGGTGAGTTACTTTCCTCAGTTCAGATCAAATAAAACAAAACTCACTGGGATGGGATTATCCAGTCTTTCTAGGTCACTGTTACATATTGTACGACACTTTAAAATCTACTTCTCCTTTTGCTTACACTGTTATTCCCTCATGTTTTCAAGACTATTTCAATTTCTCCTCCCATTGCTAATCTAATTCTGGTGTCAAAGATCTTTTACAATGAGGTTTGAATGGATAAACACATTCCGCACTGTTTATTTCAGTGACACTAGTCCCTGACAGTTTGGAAATAAATACCAGGCTTGTGGATAAAATGCGGAGCCATCACAATTAATCTCTGAGAAGGAATTTTCTGTCATTACCTGTTTACTCACAATTTGTGTGCATCTGTTTCCCGTTGGCCTTTTCGTAAAAAAGTTTTGCGATGCCACTGATGGAAATGTACAGTTTTCTTCAGAAGACTTGCCTTGGACACATGATGCTGCCTGTGGAAAGACAACTAATATGAATTTAGTTTTTACTCTTTGCGTTTGGCACAATAAGTTTTCTCATGCATCTATTTTACAAAGTATTCTGTAATTAGTTGCACCAATTTAGCACTTTGTACTGAAAGATCAGATAGAACATTATCGAATCGTCTCTGTTTATTATTTCATAAACGATGCTTGGCCACCAACTAGGAAAACACATTTCTCCATCCATTGCAAAAATAAAATGATTCTCCTACTAATTCAGAAACAGCAGATTGTCCAAATCTAGAGATCTAATTGCTTTGCTTTTACAGTATTCCCAGAACCATATTTGCTTTCCAAGATTTTCTAACCTCTCCTCCCCCTCCAGCTTTTCTACACTATTTGCTTCTACGTTTGTCCTGTTACCAGCTCCTTTATCTTAGTGATTTAATCATCCTGCCCTATTACAGAAATCCTCCTTTTATTCATTCCCTGGCTCTGTTATTGTTTCAAAGCTGCTCTTCTCTAATCTCTGGTTCTGATGAGAAGTCTAAGACTTTAACTTTTTCTTTCTCCACAGATGCTATTGGAACTGATATAGGATTCTGGGATTTTCTGTTTATGTCTCAGATTTCCAGCAACAGCAATATTCTCCATTTAGATATACAATGTAGTGGGACATATTGGAACATTTCCAGATTTGTCAAGAATTGTAGAAAATAGGATCAGGAGTGGGCCATTCAGCCTCTGATCCTGCTGTTTCATTCAATACAATCATGGCTAATCTTCTATCTCAACGCCATATTCCCTCTTTCTCCCGTTGATGCCTTTATATCCAAAACTCTCTTTCTTCACTACATTCAGTGACCTGGCCTCCACAGCTTTCTGCCCTCTGAGTGAAGAAATATTTCCTCATCTCAGTCTGAAATGGCCTACCCTGTATCCTGAGACTATGTCCCCTGGTTCCCAGACTCTCCGACCAGGGAAAACCTCCTCCCTGCGTCCAGTCTGTCCAGCCCTGTTAGAATTGTATATGATTCAATTAGATCCCCTCCTTTGAATCTCAAGTGAATACACGTCCATTCGAACCATTCTCTCCTCAGATAACAGTCCTGTCACTCTCAGTATGAACCTAGAGCAACTCTACTGCACTCCTGCAGTAGCAAATATATCCTTTCTTATGAAGGGAAATCAAAACTGCACGCAATACGCCAGGTGTGGTCTCACTGCAGGAGGACGTCTGAACTGAAATCCTCTTGCAATCAAGGCCAATATACCAGTTACCTTCCTAACTGTTTGTTATTGCCTGCTCTATAAGGACATTCACATCCCTTTGTACGTTCCACACTTCCTGATATATCAACATTTAAATAATACTCTTTTCTGTTTTTCACACCAAAGTGTACAACCTCACATCCAGCCTGGTGATACTGCATTGGCCATGTATCTACACTCTCATTCAGCTTGTCTAAGTCACCTTGAAGCCTCCTTGCATCATCATCACCACTCGCAATCACAGTTTTACATCATCAGACAACTTAGAGATCTCATCCGGGTCATTTACATATATCATGAATAGCTGGCACCAGCTTACTGCCTTTTCTAGCAGTTTGGGATATGTCTCCCGTTTTGGATCTAAAACTATCCCTAATTTCTTTATATGCCTTGTTGGAGCCACCTTACAGGACTGAAAGACAGACAACGTTAACCTTTGAATGTCAGGTACAGTCTCTGACACCAGTGGGAATTCATTCTGTTGAACCCCTCGGTGCAGAAAGGGATCTGTCAGGATCCTGGGAATTGTTGTTAATTGATCGTTTGGTCTTTTGATCCATGGTCATGATAGACAGTGTTGTGGAGTGTCTCAGGGGGATGGAAAGCAATGGCCTCACTCTGGTTCACCACAAGAAACTCCACAAAGCACGGATTTTCTGCACGATTACAAATGAAAAACCAATTGGTATGGGAACCATAGATCCAAAATCACCCTTTTATCATTCAAGCAATCTAGACTTACCAGAGTCTCAAATGACACATGTAACATTTTCCAGATGATATACCCTCAAAGAAATTTATCGATTTTCATTTGAATCAAATATTACCAACTGCTTTCAGCATCTCTAGGGAATTTTTGCCATTATTAATCACTTTCTCATTGACATATCCTACATCTTCCAATCATAGTAATTAGACACATTGCCATTGTCCATGGAGATTTTTTTGCCGACTTGATGACGCTACTTATTTCTTCCAGGATCTTCTGATCCGGGCTGAATCAAAAGCGATGGGCACAGACTTTTCAGGCTGAGTCCGTAAAGTGTAGCAGAGTCAGGAGAAGGAGTGAACTTGTGCATCTCCCTCTTTCTTTTGGGTAGGAGCTACCCATGTACAGGCAACTTTATGAAGGTCTCAAGCACTTTTAATGAATGATCAACTCAGTGAGTGAATGAATCAATGCATAGGTCAGTGGGTGTACGGATGGGTTAGGTGGGTAGGTAGGTGAGTGTGGATGAGTTGGGAATGTGACGTGACAGGGGGTAATTGGGAGATCGAGGGTTTAGTTGGATGATCGAGCGGGTAGTTGAGTGGTTGGGGTTAGTTAGACCGGGCAGTTGTTGGGGAGGGGTTGGTTAAGATACTCAATGGTTAGACCAAATAATTGAGGTCTAACATTTCCAGGTTAAATGTCCAGGTAAATCCCCGTAATGGCCCAGGTGTTCGCTCTGGGCTCAGGATCGGAGATGACTGTGACAGGAGCCAGCAGGAAGGGAATCTGTCCACCAGAAGTCAAATCTTCTCGGAACATGTCTGCATGTGTTTAGCATCAGGAGCTGCACAGGGTCCCTTTGTGCACTTCCCAATCTATGTCTTATCTCCATGATCTGGAGACTGGAACGTTTCTTTGGTTAAGTTTTAAATTTATCTCCTTCAAAGTGCAGGGCATGCTACCATGCTAGACAAGGTGATATAACTTGTACTGCTTGGCCCCTTTGGGTTAAAGGAACATATTCTTTCCATTCAATATCACAGAATGGGGGTATCTATTGTCCCCAGTTGGTTGACATGGACTGGTTGGACCAAAGGTCTGTTTCTGTGCTGTATGTCTCTATGACTCTATGATATTGCAGTTCACTGTCCCCATTACTATTTGTAAAGGATCTGGAATTCCTATCAATTTTCATAAATCGAGGCCCTTAATTCCAAGCAATATCAGATTAGCTTAAACCCATAAGAAATAACTTAGAGTTAATATTATCCAGTTTTATGGCCACACCTGAATCCATTGCTTCAACTTTGTAACTGGATTCCAAGATGCAAAACTATACCGTGAATGAGGCTCTTATTTATTTCACAGCCCAGATGAAATTTTGAACAGCAGAATGCTGGCTGGCCAAGTGGCCTCATCCTGTGGTGCAACGGTTCAATATTTGGACCTCACTCAATACCTCTAAGGGATGGAGAGACCAATCAGAGGGACAGGAACAGTCAGTGGGACAGATGCAATCAAAGGGACAGGAACAGTTAGGCGAAAGTTCCAAGCTGCCAAATACAGTGGACACCGCTGCAGAATATGCCATGCATCCAGTCATCACACCAAAGTGATGAATATGCGATGACAGTCAACAATTAGAATCCCATGAAACAAGTGATACATGTGTATAGTGAAAGTCCGACGTATTTTGAATGTACGGGTCAACGTGTATGGTCAATATTTATGTGTAAGTCACATCAACAGGCCACAATACCCTGTAAACAATAATTTGCAGCCTTGAATTATTAATGGGATGTGACTTGAGGAATTGTAGGAAGATCAATCGTAAGGTCACCAGGCACAGACTTTGTGGAACCAGAGGCTGTGAGTGAATTGTTTGCTGCTAATATTAACCATGCAATAAGGCCACTGTTCTATGATTGCATCAATGATTGCATTACTTTCCCAGTTGGTGTTTCTTCTGCATTCTGTTTAACATTCCTTTCTAAATAACCAGCATCATCAGATCTGAGAGGATGTGTTTGCCCAGTGTTGGACAGACCTGCGTTCGTTGTCCATTTCACCGTCTATCGAGCAACAATCTGTGAAGCTAAAAGCAACTGTCTCTCTCCAGACCAATAATGATTGGTTCCAACACTTCTTTTTGTACAGTTTTTTTGCTCAAGACATTGCAGTAGAAATTCAGCTGGCTGCCTTGATATAAAACTAGTGATGTAGTCTTTTGGAATCTATTGATCTATTACGTATCTTTAGAAGTCATATTAAAAAATAATGGCATAAATCCACCTTCAGTCAATTGCATCGATCTTGAATTTTTGATTCTCTTTAGGGGTTTTGAGATAAACAACTCTTTCCATAGTTCCAGTAAGACATAAACCAAACAGAATCAACCAGCAACAGTAGAAATGACTTCCAATCCAGAATCACAAAGCACAGTCAGTTTTAAGTACACACAAGTGACAATGATAAATCAAATCAAAATCAAAATCCTAATTCCAGCATGTGGATGGTTCCACCTTGTGAAGACGTTGTATGGTAAACGCTGGAGGTTTTATTTTAAATGCAACTAATAAAGGGGAGTGGATGGTAGGTTTCATATCAGTGCTCCCTCAGGACGTCACAAAGGTTGGATCTATCAGCTGGGTTCCTTCATGCTATTACTATCGACTCTGTAAATCACTCCTAACCCACAAATTTGACACTGCCTGAGCCCAACCTCTCTGCTGACTACCCCCGGATTGTTTTACAACAATCTCTGATCAATCATCCATACAAACGTGTGGTTTGTCGCCAACTACTCTTCACTCCATGATCCCATTGACACTGAGACATTTCTGTGTCACTCCCCACCCCAGACATCATCATCCCTCAGGAACTAACTATTGGGAAACCTGTAGAAGCAAAGTAAACAAGGTCCATGGTATTCGTGGGAACCTCTACTTTAGGAGGTAATCCAATTAAAACTCTTTGTAATCTTCCAACCAGAGTGCCTTGGAATTCCAGTGATACCTGCATTCTTTAATACCTTCTGAGAGTTGCCATTCTTCCCATGAGAATCTCAGCAAATTTGAATAAAGCCTAACCTTGGCCTCAGCATAGGAACTGATATGCTGCTACTCATTTTTACTCACACCTGGGACATGGGCTTTGCTGACTTGCCAGTATTTATTGCTTGGCCCTAGCTGCTCTTGAACTGAGTGGCTTGCTAGGCCATTTCAGAGGGCAGTTGAAAGTCAACCGCATTGATCTGGGTCTGGAGTCACATGTAGGCCAGACCAGGTGAATATGGCAGACTTCCTTCCCTGAAGGACATTAGTGAGCCTGATAGGCTTTTCTGACAATCAGAAATGGTTTCATGGTTATCAGAGGATTTCTAATTCCAGATTATTTTTTAAAAGAATTGAATTCAAATTCCACAATGGCAGGATTTGAACCCAGGTCCCCAAACATTAGCTGAGCGTTGGGATTAACAGTCTAGTGATGATACCACTAGGCCACCCCCTCTTCTAGTCAATTGAGTAGTTGCATCAATCTCTATAAAAGGGCCCAAAATGCACCATCCAAACCACCAGTATTTGGAAAGCCATGGTATCCTCTAGTCTCACATGTTAGCAAGGCTTACTGAATGGCTACTGCTCACCACTATCTGATCTGACATATCCTTCTAATGCCTGCACACAGTGGCCAATTCTAGCATTATGGATGAGATCAGTGCAACTCAGGCTAGGTCAAAGATCAAACTGGGCCGTTCCTGCACCATATAGCTTAGTCTCATGATAGCAATGTATTTAACTTGCAAGTCAGGATAAACTGCTTTGATCTTTCTATCTGCTTTTAGTGGTGAAACTGAGTGCTACAGAGACAACATAATGTGGATCATTTCAGAAGAGAAAACTATTTGGACCACCTTAGTTCGCCCAGTCTGTAAGATCCAAGAGTCCCTCATCTACGGTTTAGTGGGTCACGTTTTCACTTTGGAGATGGGGGAATTGTGGGTCCAAATCCCAATGCAGATTCCTGAGCACAAAACTCCACACTGACCCACCAATTGCTGCATTATTACCATCTCTGTGGTGAGACATTACAATCAAGTCCTGTCTGCACTCTCAGTTGGAGATAAACAATTCTATGGCACCATTTAAAGTCCTGCGAGAATTTGTCCCTCAGCACTGACACTGGATTTTCCGGTCATGATCATACTGCTGTTTGTTGGACCTTGTGGTAAATAAATAGGTTGCTGCATTTCCTATATTACCTCAATGGCTATACCTAGTTGGATGTAGAGCACTTTAGGATTGTTCTGAGGTTGTGAAGGACAAGATGTAAGCCTGTAACTTCTTCATGCAATTTGTGCCAGCAATTTTATCTGTCATTCTATTTGGGAGTCATGTGCTGATCAGTCTTTGCTTAAATTTGTTTTTTGACTAGCTTCAACTGAAGTCCAATTACTGTCATCTTGCAAGAAAATTGAAAGTAATTTTGTACATTTACTGTTTCCATTTCTGTACTATCCTGCAGCCGCTATAAGACTGCCTTGCCAGACCTAAGAGCACAGGGTTCCTCATGTCTTTTTTCACAACCCAGACTTTTGAGTTGGAGAACCAACTTGTGTTGTTCCCTTTGCATCTTTTTTGTGTCTCTATATCAGTATTTAAAGTTTAAAAAGCTTGCACAGACTCACGGGATGTGGCTTCAGTTACTAAACACAATAGAAAAGGGTTTATCCTCCTTTATCAGCAAAGTATTTGCAACTAACATTCGTTTTTGTACAACATGTTTATTTGCAAAGTTAAAAATAAAATGATTTGTTGTGTGCTGTAGTTCAGCACTCTGTATCAGCTTCCACTGGTGCATCCAAGTCACAGGATCAGTGCATCTAAATCGCATTAAACAATTATAATGCTTTCTTAATACAGTCTGGCAAATACATTTGCATGTACTTTCATCTCAGATTTCCAAACAATAATTCAATTTCGGACATCAAGAAAATTGTACTCACTTGTTTTGGTATCCGATCAGTATTGACCACAAGTGCACATCTACAAATCAATGCTGACCCTAAAACCTATTCCCATTCTGAAACTTTGGCTCCAATGTTAAAATTGAGTGTTTGAAGTGGAAGAGTTCTGTTCAATTCGCCAATATTGGAGCAATGCCAAGCCAATCTACTGCATGAGATTCAATTCTGCTAGCTGTCCTGTCACTTCTTCAAGCCAAAAACAAAAAGATGAATTGATGCATAAAAGATTCACGTGTTATGTCCTTTCCACTGAATGTGTATGGAATCATACAGTGCTGAAGGAAGAGGCCCTTCAGCCCATCATGTCTGCAATGATAAAATCTACACGAAGTCTACTCCAGATTCCACTTTCCAACACTAGGTCCATAGTCTTGAATGTTATGACACTTCAAGTGCTCATCTAACAACTGTTTAAAGGTTGTGAGGTTTCCCACCTCAACTACCCTCCCAGACAGTGCACTCCAGATCCCACCACAAACATTTCCCCAAATCCCTTCTAAACTCCCTGCCTTTCATGTGCACTTCGAGGAAAGTGCACATCTCTTTATAAATGACGCCATATCAGAGTATTAATATGCTCAATGGAATGAACTTCCATTAGTGGGGACACGGAAGAAATTAACACTCTGTGTCCTAGATTATAAGGCTATGCACGGCTAGTGTCTCCCCATATTGGCGTGGGTTTCCTTCGGGTGCTCTGGTTTCCTCCCACAGTCCAAAGACGTGTAGGTTAGCTGCATTAGTCAGGGGCAAATGTAGGTGAATGGGTCTGGATGGGTTACTCTTCAGAGGGTGAGTGTGGACTTGGTGGGCTAAATGGCCTGGTATCCATAATGTAGGGATTCTGTGATTCTAGTTGTTTGAAACCAAAAAGTGAACTCTTTGAAATTAAGAAGGAACAAAGCAAAAAACTGAGAAAGTATCTTCCTCATGTAGCTTCAATAATACATCTTTAGCTGACTGTATATCGTTATCACCAAGTTGCATTCAGACTTAAAAGCCAATGAAGTGGCTGAGATTTTACACTGCATCATACTACTGTTTGACATACCACGCTTCTTAAAATAGCTTGTTCTCTGCTACACTATTTGTTTCTCAAAATCAACCCATTGAGACACATTACGATATACCTCCATGGCAGATAGGACCTGAACCTTATGGCCCAGAGGTAGGGACACTACCACTGTGCCTGTTCTGTGTTACCATATTAGAGTTGGACATCTGCAGTCTGGTTGCCTTAAAAGAACCTATTAGATTAGTTAGCATGCATTTTAATCCAAAAACATAAGCTTCCAAGGGTGGTCAATGCCTCTCAATCTGATCAACGAAAGTCTGGAAATTAAAGAACCTTAAAACCTGAAGCAAGTGGAGATAAAATTAACTCAAGAATTTGAATATTGTTACTTAGTTGCACATTTTCCCAGTGCAGAAGTCCACACTCAGATGTCACAGGAACATTGGAAGAATCATTTTGAGTTAACGCCAGATTTCTGTGTTTTTTTTTCTCTCTCTCTCTTTCAGCTAACAACTATATTGGGCTTGTCAGGCCTAGCAGGTTCAAACAATTAACAAGTAACATTGTTGAGCGATGCTTTCTCTACCTTGATGGGGACATGTTCTGAGTGGCTCATTGGAAATGCAGTCAACTTGCCTTTTCAAGCAGAGTGATTAATTGCAATTTTTACCAAGTCCAGTTACCGTTATCCATAGATATGATTTGTCGTTTGGGGATTTCTAGCCTGGAGATGACAGCCAGTGAGAGGAATTCCTCTGAGCTTGAAGACGACACTGAGATAGACTGAATATGGTGCCAAACAATACTTCCAGATAATAACAAGCTGTACTCACTATGGGAGCCAACAAAGATTCATCTTTGGAGGGAATGTCATTAAATGAGAACTCACTGTTCACACTGCTAACTTTAAGGCACTTTATCAATTCATTTTGATGTTTATTGGTCAGAGGTTGAGTACAGGAGTTGGGAGGTCATGTTGCAGCTGTACAGGACATTGGTTAGGCCACTGTTGGAATATTGCATGCAATTCTGATCTCCTTCCTATTGGAAAGATGTTGTGAAATTTGAAAGGGTTCAGAAAAGATTTGCAAGGATGTTGCCAGGGTTGGAGGATTTGAGCTATAGGGAGAGGCTGAACAGGCTGGGGCTGTTTTCCCTGGAGCATCGGAGGCTGAGGGGTGACCTTATAGAGGTTTACAAAATTATGAGGGGCATGGATAGGATAAATAGGCAAAGTCTTTTCCCTGGGGTCAGGGAGTGCAGAACTAGAGGGCATAGGTTTAGGGTGAGAGGGGAAAGATATAAAAGAGACCTAAGGGGTATGTTTTTCACACAGAGGGTGGTACGTGTATGGAATGAGCTGCCAGAGGAAGTGGTGGAGACTGGCACAATTACAACATTTAAAAGGCATTTGGATGGGTATTTTGGATGGCTTTTTTTTTCATTTCCTGGAGCGTCAGAGACTGAAAGGTGACATTATAGAGGTTTATAAAATCTTCAGAGAGCATGGATAGGGTGAATAGCCAAAGTCTTTTCCACAGGGTAGAAGAGTCAAAAATGAAGGTGAGAGGGGAAAGGTTTAAAAGGAACCTAAGGGGTAACTTTTTCATGCAGAGGGTGGTACGTGTATGGAATGGGCTGCCAGAGGAAGTGGCGGAGGCTGGTACAATTGCAACATTTAAAAGGCGTCTGGATGGGTATATGAATAGGAAGGGTTTGGAGGTATTATGGGTCAAATGCTGGCAAATGGGACTAGGTCAGTTTGGCATGGACTCTAAGTCTTCTGGTGTCAAATTTTGCAGCATCTCCTCCAAGCCTGTAATGTAAAGGACTGTTGCTGAACAAAAGGATTTTGGAGTGCAGGGTCATAGTTCCTTGAAAGTGGAGTTGCAGGTAGATAGGATAATGAAGAAGGCATTTGCTATGCTTTCCTTTATTCATCAGTGCATTGAGTATTGAAGTTGGGAGGTCATGTTGCACCTGTACAGGACATTGGTTAGGCCACTGTTGAAATATTGTGTGCAATTCTGATCTCCCTCCTATCAGAAGGATGTTGTGAAACTTGAAAGGGTTCAGAAAGATATACAAGGATGTTGCCAGGGTTTGAGCTATAGGGAAAGGCTAAATAGGCTGGGGCTGTTTCCCATGGAGTGTTGGAGGCTGATGGATGACCTTATAGAGGTTCATAAAATCATGAGGGGCATGATTAGAATAAGTAGACAAGGTACAATGGACATGGTCGGCGCAACCTTGATGGCCGAAGGGGCTGTATCGAACTATTATGTTCTATGTTCTATGTATTTTCCCTTGGGTGGGGGAGTCCAGAACTAGACAGCATAGGTTTAAGGTGAGAGGGAAAAATCTAAAGGGCACCTAAAGGGTAACTTTTTCACGCAGAGGGAGGTGCATGTATGGAATGAGCTGCCAGAGAAAGTGGTGGAGGCTGGTACAATTACAACATTTAAAAGGCATCTGGGTGGGTACATGAATAGGAAGGGTTTAGAGGGATATGGGCCAAGTGCTGGCAAATGGGATTAGATTAATTTAGGATCTCTGGACTGAAGGGTCTGTTTCCATGCTGTACATCTCTATGACTCTATGATTTTCCTCCAACAGAGATGTCAAGTGAACTATTGACTTGGTAACTTTTCACATTCAGCTCAGACCTAACCAACTCACTGGTTGCTTTGGGGTTGCTTCCAACTCTTCACAAAATCCAGTGCTCCCCTTCACAACATTCACTACAGGAGAAGTGTGTCCATTTCAGAGGGTCTGTGTTCAAGTTCCACTGGGACATTTCATTCCAACCTGCACAGCCTCTGAGGCACATTGTCCCTGGGACTTGCTGCATTCTGCTTTGACAACTCGGAGCTGGGACATGAGGAGCAACTCCATTGGTACATTCACAGGAATGGCTTCAGACAGTGTGACACTTGTGGACTGGGTTGATCTTTTCTGAACGTGCTCTATACCTTCTGTATTCCTAAAATAAGGGAGAAAACAGGATATAGTGACATGGCCAAATATCAGAATACATAGAGAACCAAATGGTGTGACATAACTTAGCAGCATCAGATTTCAAAATAAAAACTTACAGACATTTTGATAAGTATCCAGCAAAGCAATTATAACATTTTCGATCAAAAAGCTTTGTTTAAAAAATCTTTATGATAAGATGTGTGATTTATGTATGTTTTGGTATCATTTATTTTTAACTTTGGATTTGAATTTCGGATGAGTGGAATATGGTATTTCTAAATCTTTGAAGTGTTTTGACGATTAAATGATAAAAATTTCTATCGCATTAGTGATTCCTTTTAAAACACCATGTAAGACAGAGGGACTTCCTGGAGAGTAACAGGATGTTGCTTAGATATTAGAATTTTATTGAGTAAGAATTTTATGAGTAAAAATAAACAATAGTACATTCACAGGAATTTATTTTTTTTCCTTTTTAATTATGGCAAAACCATATCTTGAAACAATGAGATATTTATAATTTCAGTTTGGCAGCTCTGCAGAACTCTCTGCTGAAGCTGAATGTGTAAAGCAATTGCTGCAGAAAAAGAGAGCTAGATATTATTGTTAGGAAATCAGTGACTTCAGTATGAGGATTGTCGTAAAAGTTTCAGACGAGAAGTGTTTGGTTCAAGTGTTGAAGGGGTTATTTGAGAAGTTGAGAAAGTTTAAGTTCAGTTGTATGAAGACTCTAAGAAGAGGCTATCTGATTCTCCAGGTTGTGCATTGAAGCTACCATTAAATTAAACCCTACAGAGGGGATAGAGATGAGATTTCTCTCCAGTGTGAGTACTGTAAAGGAATGCATTAAGATTAATGGGGTTACATTTTTCTGTGGGTTTTGAAACCTTTGAACTTAGGTGATATGTACATAGTTTGCTTTATTCTGTTTTGTTTTCTTTCTTTTGTGTAATAAACATTTGTTTTATTGTTGAAAGCATATCAGCAATGTCACATGCTTCTGTTTCAATGAGAGGACCCTCTTTGAAACCAAAGAATACAAAATATGATCTATCAAGCCAGTTACCAGTCTGAAATCTAACTTGTCCAGTAGTAACCTTTGCTGAGATCATGATTTGGAGATGCTGGTGCTGGACTGAGGTGGACAAAGTTAAAAATCACACAACACCAGGTTATAGTCCAACAGGTATATTTGGAAGTACTAGCTTTGGAAGCACTTCTAAGTAAACTTGTTGGACTATAGCCTGGTGTTGTGTGATTTTCAACTGAACTGAGATCATAACACTTGCCTTTGCTATTCAGATTAGCTCAGTTAAGGATATGATCAAAGTATTGAGAATTGAATTGAATTGAATTGAATTTATTCTCACATGTACTGAGGCACAGTGAAAAGCTTTGTCTTGCGAGCAATACAGGCAGATCACATAGTTAAGTAGCATAAATAAGTAAATAATAGGTAAAATAGTGGCAAAAACAAAAACACAGGTACAGGCGAATGCCAAGAGTTTGCGAGTCCATTCAGTATTCTAACAACAGTAGGGTAGAAACTGTTTCAAAGCCAGCTGGTGCGTGTGTTCAGGCTTTTGTACCTTCTCCCCAATGGTAGAGCTTGTAGAAAAGCATTACCACAGTGGGGTGGATCTTTGAGAATGCTGGTGGCCTTTCCATGACAGTGAATCTGGTAGATGGATTCTATAGATGGGAGGTTGGCCTTTGTGATTGTCCAGGCCAAGTTCACCACTCTCTGTAACCGCCTCTGATCTTGAATGGTACAGTTGCCATACCAGGTAGTGATACATCCAGACAGAGAAGTAAGCATCTTGCCCATCCTCCAGTCACCACTAGCCACTGATGCTTCCTTGAAATCAGATTCAGTAACAACCTCACACCACATTTTTGATAAAATCAGCCGTGTCTCTCAAAAGACAAAACCAATCAATTGCAAGAGAAGCAAATTCATGACCAATTCAATTGACCAACATTTGCATAATACAAACAATTGTGGGAACAGTTTAAGGAGCTCTAAAGATTTAGTCCAACATCAGCAAGTCCACACTGAGGAGACAATTTGGATGTTCTGAGTGACGGAAGGCAGTCACACAAGGTCCTGCATGGTAGGCTGGTCCAGAAGATTAAGGGCACAAGGGATCCATGGTGAGTTGGTAAGTTGGATACAAATTGGCTTGTGGAGTTGTGGAGGGGTGATTTTCTGACTGGAAGTCTGTGACCAGTGGTGTTCAGCAAGGATCCTGTTGTTTATAACACATCAAAGAGGAGGTGTTAGTCCAGTAATATTATCAGTGGACTGTTAATCCAGAGAACCTGGTAGTGTTCGGGAGGACCCAAGCTCAAATCCTCCCACAGCAGATAGTGGAATTTGAATTCAATAAAAATCTGAAATTAAGAGTCTAAATGATGGCTCTGAATCAATTGTCAGGAAAAACCTGGTCTGGCCTACTCCAGGACCACAGCAATGTGGTTGGCTCTGGGCAATAGATGCTGGCCTAACCAGAAATGCCCTCTTCCCATGAATTAATTTTAAAAGAAATAATTTGGATGAAAATGTAGGTGGTCAGGTTGGTAAATATGCAGATGACATGAAAATGGGTGGAGCTGTGGATACAGCAGACTATGGATCAGTTGGAAACTTGGGCAGAGAAATGACAGATGGAGTTTAATATGGACAAAAGATGCATTTTGGGCAATCAAATGCAAGAGAAAAGCATACAGTAAGTGGCAGGAGTATTGATATACAGAGGGATCTTGGGGTGCAAATCCATAGCTCCCTTGAAATGGCCACGCAAGTAGATGGGGTGGCAAAGAAGGCATATGGTATGTTTGTGTTTATAGATTGGGGCATTGAGTATAAAAGTTGGCAAATCATGTTGGAGTTGTGTAAGACTTTAGTTAGGCCATGTTTGGACTGTAAGTGTGCAGTTTTTGTTTTCACTAAAGACTTAAGAGAGACCTGATAGAAATATATAAAATTCTGACAGACATTGATAGAGTGGATAGTCGGTGTCTTTTTCCCAGGGGAGGAGATGTCATTTACTAGAGGCATAGGTTTAAGGTCAGAGGGGGAAAGGTTAAAGGAGATGTGCAAGACAACACAGAGGGTAGGTGCCTGAAACATACTGCTCGGGGGAGGTGGGAGAAGCAGATACATTATCAACATTGAAGATGCATTTAGACAGACACATGAACAGGCAGGAATAGAAGGATACAGACCACTTGTAGGCAAATGGGATTAGTTCAGAACGGCATCAAGGTCATCACAGATGTGGTGGGCTAAACAGCCTGTACTATACTGATCTGTATTCTATCTTCCAGGTTGCACACATACAAACTCTTCTTTCATGATTTGGGTTTAAATCCATGTTAGAGTGGCTAATCTTCAGTGCAAGCCAGCGAAACATAAAGTGAGCTTGAGCCATTGGATCAGATATGTTTCTTTGGACCACTTTACTCTTTTGACTTCAGATTGTTGAAGTGGCTTAAATGTCAAAGTCACAGCATCTGATAACCACAACGTCAGCTCACCAAGCACTAATCTGTGCCTGTTATTACACTTGACACACAATAGAACATGGATATGCTGGTCATAACCAAAAGCAGGAAATGCTGAAAGGCACTCTTAAATAGAAAAGGCATGGACTCAAGTAATTAACTTACATCCTCTCCACTATAGCGAGGGAAGCAGAAATCACTAAACAGGAACACAATTCTCTCCCTCCAATCACCAAACACTGCTCCTACTTGGCTTCAGCAGCAGGTCCAAGGGGGAGAAAATTGATTTAGGTTTGAATTTTATTGTCACGTGTGCTCAAGTACAGGAGTATAGTGAAGAGCTTATAATGTTGGTTATATCAGGAAATAATATTGTCAAGAGCCTGCAGATAAATTGAACAGGCTGCACAGAGATAGCTTGGAAAACAATCTTGCTTTAATCTGGGCAAGTTGCCCCCATCTCCCAACGGTGTTACAGTAAAGGATGCAGTTTCAATGTAATGTAATCTGGCTGTCTATCCTTTTCCACCAGCCAGGCAAGAGCTTGTACCCACTGCCAGTCATTATCTTTGCGGAGAATGCTGAAGATGGCCAGTCCACTGTTCCCTGTCTTCATCAATAGAACAATAGGAAATGGAACGAATTAGGAACCTTTACAGAGAACATTTTGTTTTCTTTATCGTTGCCTTTTCTTATAATAAAGAGATTTGCATGCTTCAAGCTGTTAACGCTGGAGAACGTTGCTGTTTCAAGTACCAGAGATCAGTTTCTCTGAGGCGATGTACAGAATGACTGACATACTGTCAAATTCCCCCTTTAATTCCCCCATATAATACTCAGAACAGCTTCGTTGGTGCAGTATTTAGCACCAGCCCAAGTCTTCTCTGAGCTGTCTGAATGAAGTTGTCATTGGGAACTGGTTAAGGCATATGTCATTAAGATTTGCAGACAACTGATACTTCAGGATGAATGTAAAACCAGAGACCAGGGTAAAAGTCTTGTAACTATACTGCTGCAACATCTCTTCTCCTTTAGATCCTTCATACTAACAAAGGTATATTCTCACAACCCAGATCAATAGCCCTGCTGAAAACTGTAGTCGTTTTCAGAATACTAAATTTTTCAAAGGCTCTCATAGCCTTGATATATTGTGGACACCAAGAGCAAGCTGCAGCTAAAGTACTAACTTATACTACACCTCCCAAAAGCTACATCTCTGACACCTCATTACACACCCCATGGAGCCAATCAGAAAATTGAGAGCAGAATTCATCATCTTGCGTTAAATTGTATAATCAGGCAGTGGTATAATGTAACAATATACACACTGATACAGTGGGGTGATGCCTGGGACTACCCACTGGAGGGGGAGAGTTGGGGGGACTGAGGGGTGGGACCTATATGGTGAAGGCAGAGTGCTGTCACCAATCCTCCTTCCAATGTGAGGTGAAGGGACTGTTCACTAGTCCATGGTGGACGATGCACCATGAATATGTCTCAGCAGAAGGGCCACAAGTCTTCCTGAACTAGATTAAGTTTGTGATATCACTGTATAAAGGCTACATTAAATCTTAGGCACATGAACTATTCCTAACTCTAGGGCAGAGAAGACGGGAGGTGTCTGCATCGGGGCTTTGTACCAGAGTCTGACTGTTTCTTCGCCCAGTTGCTGTGTGACATTATCAGACTGGAGCTCAAAATAGCTAAGTGTTAACTCTTTCAAAACCATTACCTTACACTACAATCGACGTGTCACTCTATCCGACGTAATTGTATCAGAGGTCATCAGTCTCTTTGCAAATTCAGGTTTACGTGGCTGACATAACCACATCTACATACCAACAATGCCAAGGAGATTGTCACTGACAACACTTCAGAGCAAGACCAGTCATGCAGAGAATGTTACGAGCAGGGTTGAAGCGTTGAAGAGAGGGAGAGTAACTCGGGTAGAAAGATCCAATGGGAGGGGCAGAGGCAGTGGGCCAGGAATGGTGGGAGAGTACTAAAGGTGGAGGGGCTGTGAAGCATGAAGACAGGAGGATGTGACTGGGTGAGGAGTGGAGGCAGAAGACTAATGGAGACAGAGGGGATGGTAAACTGTCATGACGAAGAGAGAAGACATCACTACATCTTTTAGGAGAAGTGAGGGAAGCTTGGAGAGAGATTGTGGGATTTCTGTTGCATTCCATAAAAATGAATAGGTCAAAATGATGCTTTCTGTAGTTCTATAATTGTTATTCAAACCCACTCCCCTCCCCCTTTGAGAGGGTGTTGAAGCAGAGGGAGCTTTGGATTTAACTGGGGCGCCTCCCCATGGTCAAACAGGTTGCTAGCAATCAATATCTGGGCTCACATGCAGCTTATGCATGCCCCCAGACCCCTCATTACTTCATTAATAATGGAAGGAATATTAATGATTGATATGTAGCAACCAAGAGGTGTCTCAGTGATTAGCACTGCTGCCTCACAGCGCCAGGAACCTGGATTCAATTCCACCCTCAGGTGACTTTCTGTGTGGAGTTTGCACATTCTCCCCGTGTCTGCGTGGGTTTCCTTCGGGTGCTCTGGTTTCCTCCTACGGTCTAAAGATGTGCAGCTTAGGTGGATTGGCCGTGGGAAATTGCCTATAGTGTGCAGGCTAGGTGGATTAGCCATGGGAAGTGCGAGGCTACAGGGATAGGATGGGATGCTGTTCGGAGGGTCGGACTTGATGGGCTGAACTGCCTGCTTTCACACTCTAGGGATCCTATGGTGATCAAGACACTTATGGTACATTTTACCAGTCCATATATTGTATAGGGAGGGTCACCACCTCACTTACTGCATTGCCACACACCGACACAGTGCAATGCAAAAGTGATGTACTATTGTTTGATTTATTTTCTCCCCCAGTTCACCCCCAGCAGCTGCCAGTTCGGCGGTGACAGGGCCCATATTGAGTTGCACTGTGCAGCCTACCTCAGCAATGGGAGGCCTCCTGGTTTATATTTAGCTTCAGTCTAAGACACAGCATCCTGTTTGCTGTGCCTGACCAAGGAAGAGGCACCTGTGACGTTGGAGCCCAGTGCTTTGGACAGGAAATATGGGAAGCCCAGATGGCTGGAAGGAGCAGCATGCCTCAGACTTGGAATTTTGGCAGCCGGAATTGATTTTAAAAAAGCAACGATTCCAGTTAGCGTGGCTCCAGAGCACTGTGAAAGGGTCACCCCGCGAGCTAAGCGGGAGAAACAAATCTGGATTGTCATCAGTTACACTGTGTGAGCACAACCTTTTGAAGATCAACCTGTCTAAGTTTGTACAAAACTTCGATACTCCTGATTTCTTGCACCCCCTCTTCCCGGTATATTTAAGGAAATTCAGGCATCTCGAACACTTGCAGAAAATCCGAATGGCTCCTGCATCACCCCACGCCAGCT
Organism: Chiloscyllium punctatum; assembly: GCF_047496795.1. Lineage (NCBI taxonomy): Eukaryota > Metazoa > Chordata > Chondrichthyes > Orectolobiformes > Hemiscylliidae > Chiloscyllium > Chiloscyllium punctatum. Next base: position 75,418,374 of record NC_092764.1, read on the forward strand.
TTGTGAGCTCCGAATGCAAGGCTGAATAGCATTGTGCTTTGCACTTCAGATTTTAAAAATTGCTCACGGATTCAGGATGCGTGCTGACTACCTGAGACTCAATGTTTCCCTTTGTGCATGCCTGATAAAAGACAAGAAGGATCGAACCATGGATGTCTGCTTTTTAGCACCAGCATTGAGGGATGAGACGGGAGTGAGTCATAAAAATGATCCACGTGGATAACAATAAGGTTGAATCACATTCAAGTTTTAAAAGGTTACAATGGGAACATTGAGGAAAGATAAAGCTTGCCTTCGTGTAGCGCCTTCTGCAACCTCAGAACGTCTGATGAGTTTCACAGCCAGTGAAATGTCTTTTGTAGGTGCAGTTGCTGCTGTAATGAGGGAAATGCAGCCACAATTTGCTCACAGATTGCAGGGAGATGATGACCAGAGAACTTAGGAGAGTTGAGGGTTGAATAAATTGAATTGAATTGAATTTATTGTCACGTGTACCGATGCACAGCGAAAAGCTTTATCTTGAGAGCAATACAGACAGATCACATAGTTAAGTAGCATAGATAGTGAAAATAATAGGTAAACAGCAACAAAAACAAAAACACAGGTACAGGTGGATGTTAAGATTTTGTGAGTCCATTCAGTATTCTAACAACAGTAGGGTAGAAACTGTTTTGAAACCGGCTGGTGTGTGTGTGTTCAGGCTTCTGTACCTTCTCCCCAATGGTAGTGGCTGGAGAAAAACATCGCCAGGGTAGGATGGATCTTTGAGAATGCTGGCAGCCTTTCCTTGATAGTGGGCCTGGTAGATGGATTCTGTATATGGGAGGTTGGCCTTTGTGATTGTCTGGGCTGAGTTCACCACTCTGTGTAACCGTCTCTGATCTTGAATGGTACAGTTGCCATACCAGGTGGTGATCCATCCAGACAGAATGCTCTCAATGGCACACCTACAAAAGTTGGCATCTATAAATGTTAGTCCGTTCACTGGGCAGAACACCTGAATTGTCTTCAAGAAGTACCGCAGGATCTCACACACTCATGCGAAAGAGACGGCATTTCATTCGAAAAGTGTTGTCACTGACAGTGCGGTGTTTTCTCAGTATTGCTCTGAAGTCCCATGCTTCACGTGGTCATGTATCTGCAAGGGAGTGAAAACTATAACCATCTGCTGGGTTTCTAAGAAGTGAGGAGCGAGTCTGTGATCTTTCCAAATATTTCTTATATGTAAGCTACATAGTTGCAAGTTGAGACCCCTGCAGTAACAGCTTTTTTCATGCTTCTGTTGCATCTTTTTTAACTTGATCCTCCCTGAAACTGTAAATAACGGTCAGTACCTTCAGTTAATTGTTCCGCGATATCTTCCCATGACATACTCCAGTAAGTGCATGCAAACTATTCCCCACACCCTAACCACAAGACCTAGGGAACAGTCTGTTTGGCATGCACTCCATATCTGCTTTGAACCAATCTCCTTCATATCAACCACACCTGCAAGTCAGCTGTTTGCAACAGCATTTGTAAATTTAATCTTTCTAATGCTGTTGCTTACTCAAACAATTTTCAATATACTCCACACCTTCTGACTCTGAGGTATCTGTCCAACACACTAAACCAACATTAAAGTTACTGTTCACAATATTTAGAGACAACGGAAATGATAAGATGGCGTAGGAATGGCGTTTGTTTTAAATAGTTTTGGAGAGAGGAGGTCCTGCAGCACAGTAGCCATACCTCAAAACTTCAGGTTCAACTCCCACTCCAAGGCTTGATGGCCAACGAAGGTGTTTTTTACAATGCAGTCCAATAGATTAAGTATTAACCTGTCAGTTCTTCCAACACAGGCCATTGGTGGCTGGAAGAGGAGGAGCATTAACCATCATCTCATAGCGCCAGGCTACAACATTCATGTAAAAGTGCATGTTGCCAAAGGAAATCTGACTTTGGTGTCAATTAGATGGAGTTTTATCCCTGTTCCAGCTGGGCTGGATTCAGGAGTTCCCTCCTTGCCCTATCTGTGTGTCAGACCTGCCCGTGGGCACAGATGCCAAGGAAAAGTAGCAGCCTAATTGTTTTTGGGATAATACTTTGATGTCCCCAGTCCATCACACAAGCCAACCTTCCATCCATTGACATAATATATACTTGCCCCTGCCTTGGGAAAGCAGCTAACATCCTCAAAGACCCCTCCCACCCCAGTTATAACCTCTTCCAACCTCTTACGTCAGACAGAAGATACAAAGGTTTAAACACACGCATCAAGGGATTCAAGAACAGCTTCATCCACACTGTTATTCAACTGGATGGATTGCTGAAATTTTTAATTTAATGTTGATCTCGCTCTTTGAGCACCTTCTCTGCAGCTGTAACATTGTATTCCTTGCTCTGTCCTATTACCCATCACACTTTGGATGGTCATATCTGCCTGTACTGCACACAAAACAAAACTTTTCACTGTACTTAGGTACACATGACAATAATAAATAAAATCAAAAATCAAAAATTTCTTGACTGCTGGCTGCCCTGAAAATGTGCTTCAGAAAGTTCTCTGCTTCCTTGCACACTTGAGAATGGGTTTAGTATTGACCAAAACCTTTAATAAAGCAGTGTCTTCTAAGCAAAGCCTTAAAATAAAAAGAAGGGTAGAAAGTTGAAGAGGAATTTTCAGAGCTAAGATCCTAGACAACCTGAGATGCTGTGAGGAATGAACAGGAGGAAGAGTTGGATCAAAGCCTAGGTAAGAGCAGCTTAAAGCAATTTTTAAAATGGGGTGAGAATTTTAGAATACTTATTAGGTTTTTATTGGGCTCGGAGCCAAAAGTAAGCCAGCAGACTCTGGTATGATGAGTGAAAGGGCCAAAATGCAGGTTAAGAGTTTTGAATGAGCTCAAATGTGTGTGAAAGACAGGCTGGAATAATGCATAATTGGGTTCGGAGATGAGACACTCATCAGTAACTGAGCTATGGTTAGAGGTAGACTTGGGGTGATAATACAGCGATGGATGTCTGCAGTCTTAGTGATGGAGAGGGTGTAAGGTCAGGAGGCCTCAGCCTGAGTGCTGAAGTTCTAACCAGTCTGGTTTAACCCTGAGCTCATGGCGAGGGAAGAAGGTGGAATTGGTGATTGGACAACAGAGTTTGGGATGCAAGCTGAAAATCTATAGGTCAGACTTCCAACTATACAATTGGACAACATTTGGAATCATGCAAGTCTGGATGGCATTCTGACAACACAGAGACAGTGCCTGGAGAGGTGAAGTAGAACTGGATATTGTCAGCACCCGTGAGTAGTTTGACAACACAGCACAGATTTACAGCGTAGTGCCTTTGACAATATAATCACTGTCTTCAGCATCCGGTGGATTAGGAAGAAGAAAGAGAGAGAGCAACATTGTTGTAGCAAGATAGCCATCGTATCTCTAACTTTTCCAAATTATGATGATAAGAAACATTAACTATGTTTCTCTCTCCACAGAGCCCACCAGACCAGCTGAGTATTTCCATTTGTCAACTATTCTATCTCCTCTTGATTGCTTCTTATTGCCCCCTACTGGAAAGATGGCATCTCTCAGGCAGCATAGCAAACAATTCTCACTAAGATTCATAAGAAAACAGATATTTAACACAAGGTCACTGTGCCATTGTTGTGGAACGATAGCCCAGTCAGTTGTGTTCAAGTTTAGAATAGAGGGGGAGTGGAAAGATTGGGTGAGGTTACAAAACGAGACTGCTTTATATTTATTTTTGCACATAAAATTCTGCGTAGAAACCTTTGCAGGAGGAGGCGACAATTATCAGCTTTTACTGAAATAAAGCTGGGATTAACCGGGTGAAACAAATAGGAATTCCCCACACTAAAACTCCCATTAAAACAGCATGCAATCCAATTGTTTAATGGGGTTAGATACTTACATATCATCATAACTCCTTATTGACATGGTTCTAGTGATGCAGTCTCCCTACCTTTGAGTCTGGTGGGCTGGGTACAAATCTCACTTGCTCCAGAGGTGTTCATATCTCTGAACAGTTCATAAGAAATTGTCTTTAATCCCTTACTGGATTCCACATGATTCAGAGTTGATCCTATTATTTGCACCTATCGTACTGGGTCTCACTCACATTTCATTCAGCTTCAAGTAAGGGCACATCTATTTACACATACAATCAATAGACCTCAAACACATTCCATTTAACAGATCGAATTCCCCCCAGCTCACTACTCCTTTAACAAGGCACTGAGCCCTTGCCCTGGTTTGCCATTTATTCTGCATCAGCTGCAGAGTTCCAGCAAACTATCCAACTGTAATGGCTATCATGTGCTTCTTCTGCACACATGCATTTTCCGTAGGGATGGTACGGGAGTGATGATTTTTCTCCGACCCCCTCCCTAATCCATTTAGGCAAACTGCAGTCGATTTACTTCCCTACAATCAAATACAACCCCATTGTGTTTGACTGAGATCAATTCACTCAGCACAGACTGGTTACGAAATAATCTCAGTTTCGCAGTAGGCAACCTCACCCTGCCCTCAGCGGGGTGCCATTTTACCCAGGATGCTCTCATTGCAAACATTTGCTGTCACAGCACAGCAGAGAGCAGCACTCATAAAGTAAATAAGGAAGGCATTCCTTAATATGGATTTGTAGTCACTGGAATGAGGTGCCGTTTCTCCTGTTTAACTCCAAATCTATTTCAGTAAAAAACGACAATTGTTGCCTGCTCTTGCAAAGGAAGCATTTAATGAACAAAAATAGAACTAAAAACCCACTTCTTGTGAATGGAATCCAAATCAATGAGACATAGGTCATCACAGTTTGATAGTGGAGATTTGGCATTCATGTTTAAGAATGAGCAAGACTGGAACTTTCTAGAAACGGCATGCATCTCTACCTAACCATGCATTTTCAAAACCTATTTATAATGCTGCCCTCCTATTGTAAAAGCTTTGTTGTTCTTCTACAATATGATCATAGAAACCCTACAGTGTGGAAACAGGCCCTTCAGCCTAATAACTCTACAATGGCCCTTCAAAGAGTAACCCACCCAGACCCATTCCTCTACATTTACTGCTAACCAATGCACCTAACCTACAAATCCCTGAACACTACAGGCAATTTAGGATGGCCAATTCATCTAACCACACCTTTGGACCATGGGAGGAAACCCACATAGACACAGGGAGAATGTGCAAACTCCACGCAAACAGTCACCTGAGGCTGCAATCAAACCCGGGTCCCTGTGCCGTGAGGTAGCAGTGCTAACCACTGAGCCACTAAGCACATCTTATTCTTCCATTTTGAGAGAGACAGACTCTAAGGTATGCTATGGGTTCCACATACTCTTTTCTAGGATCTTTCACTTTCCATTAAGATGCAGGAAGAAGTCAAGTAATAAGTAAAATGATCCATTTTCCCCAAGATCTCAGTGGGTAAATGTTCCATATGATGTGGGAATGGGTCTGAGCTTCAATTTACAACTGGCTCCAGTATCTCTGAGTGGCGAGGTTGGAGAAAACACAAGTAGAAACGTGTGAATTCTTTCTCTGGCACTCCCAATGTCTGCTTCCTATACACCACTGCACGTGAAGTCCAACACTCTGACTGACACCTTCTCTCTCACAACAAATGTGGTGGCCTATCACTCTAGTCTTTACTAACTTCCATTTGCTCCTTGCCCCTGTTTCTCAGCCCTATGCCCAAATAAAAACAAACCCACTCAGCCCTTGCTTACCCCTTGCCCAACCCACCACTTTGCCTCTTCAATTTCCTTATGCACCACCTTTCCCATAATGCAACTTCCAGTAACGTTGACTGACATCAGTGGCAGAGATCTGGTCCTGTCGCCTCTTGCACTATAGGTCTCCACTAAACATCGAAGGCTGAGGGGTAACTTTTTGACAGAAGTCTCTCAAATTAGGAAATGATTTCATGAAATGGTTGGAGAGATTATTTGCTGGATGTAGGTCAACAAATACATTGAGTTAGACCCCATCTACCATCCCCTAAGAACATGAACAGGATATGATTTCACCACAGGAAATGACATCACCACAGAAAATGATATCACCAACCTGAAGAAACCCAAACATATAAATAGAAAGCAGGAATTATCAGCAGTGCCTCGCCTGAGGCCCACTGAAGATGTTACCTAGTAGGGTAACAAAACGTCTGGAAATGAATCTTTCAGCTCAGCGAGGAAACCTACATCCAAAATCTCAACCTGAGATTCAGAAGAATGAGAGGTCAGATCTTGAAGGACTGGATACAATGGATGACCAGAGGATCTTTCCTCTTGCGGAAGACAGTAAAGTTAAGCAACATCGTTTATCAATAAGGGACCTCCGATTTAAAACAGAGATGAGAAGAATTGTTTTCTCTCTCAGAGTCTGTTAGAGTGTGGAGTGTGACGGTAGTGAAGGCTGTCTTTACTCAAGCTGGAGTTTGATCGATTTTAGATGAACAAGGGACTCCAGTATAATGGGATCAAGACAGGAAAGTAGAGCTGAGACGACAAGCAAATCAGCCAAACAGCTGTGATCTTATGGAATGGAGGAGCAGGTTTGAAGGGCCAAATGGCCCACTCCTGCTCCTTCGAGCTATGAGAGATAGATTGGCCTTGACCCATGCTGCCCACTGGTTGAATGCAGACTCAGGATCTCGGTTTCAAACTTGGTCAATGGGAATTTGTAAAATATACTGGGCAAGTTTACAGCTAATCCTAGAAGTGAACCTCCATAAACCAGCCCACCTCAGGAAATGAAAAGGATGAAGTAAAAGAGATTACAGTTTCTGGAATAATAAGCGACCAACTCAAAATGCGAAGCCATGTGAAAATGCGAAACTCAATCGAAAAGGTGCATGCATTGGGAGACAACAGATATGAGCCAGACAATGACAGCCTCAGCACCAGAACAGCTTACCAACTTTTTAGGGACCCACATGGATAGTGGGCACTTGGAGTGGTACTCCATTGAGTCATAGTCATTGAGATGTACAGGGTGTCAGTAAAATGGAATCTGAGCAAGGGTGTGTAGATCACATGTAGACAGGATGGTTAAGAAAGAGTTTAGTTTGCTTGCCTTCTTTGCTCAGTCCTTTGAGTATAGGAGTTGGGATATTAAGGTTATACAGGACATTGGTGAGGCTTCTTCTGGAGTACTGTGTCCAGTTCTGGTCACCCTGCTGAAGGAAGGATATTATTAAATCGGAGGTGGTTCAGAAAAGATTTACCAGAATGGAGGGCTTGAGTTATAAGGAGAGGCTGGAGAGGCTGGGACTTCTTTCACTGGGGAGGAGGAGGTTGAGGTGTGACCTTATGGAGGTTTATAAAATCATGAGGGGTATAGATAAGGTCAATAGCCAAGGTCTTTTCCTTAGATGGGGTATTTCAAAAATATAGAGCATATTTTTAAGGTGAGAGGAGAAAGGTTTTAAAGGGACATGAGGGGCAGTTTTTTTCACACAGAAAGTGGTACATGTGTGCAATGTGCTGCCAGAGGAAGTGGTGGATGTGGGTACAGTTACAACATTTAAAAGGCACTTTGATGAGTACATGAATAGGAAAGGTTTGGAGGGATATGGGCCAAATGTGGGGCAAGTGGGACTAATTCGGTTTGGGAACCTATCTGGCAAGGACTGGTTAGATCAAAGGGTCTGATTCCATACTGCACAACCCGGTGACAATTTTGGGGGAAGTGCTGGGAGTGCTGGTGGAAGGTGGGGAAAGGGTAAGGACAACAATGATACAGCATTGTATTTTCGCCATAACTTACTTTTTAAATGGTTCTCTACACAGTAAAGCACATCTTTGGAGAGAAAAAAAAAGGCAGGTTGGCTATATAGCTCTGTCTCAGCCCAACAATTAATCCTGTCATAGAGTGCTCTCAATGAGCATAGCCAAACAGGAAATGAATACAGAGAATGCTGGAGGAATTCAGTAGGTCTGGCAGCAAGTGTGGAGAGAGAGAGAGAGAGAGAGAGAGAAAAACAGAGTTAATGTTTTGAGGGAGTAAGGGATATCACAGGGAGGTGTAGCTGAGGTAAAAGCCACAATCTTACTGACTGATGGGGTAAAATTGTGCCTATTTCTACTTTAAATGTGCTAAGCTTAATACACAAAGGATAAGTGCACAAAATCACTTCTCAAACAATAATAGGGTTACTGGAGAACAGATCACTTCAATACACTGCAAAGAGAAATTGGTTATTAGATTGACGAATCAACATCTCACTGTGGTAGTGAGTTGAAATTCAATTTATACTATTCTCTTTGCAGAACATTTCAAACCTAGCAACAAATAAAAATGTCACTTTATGGTTATCTTTTGAAATTTATGAGAACTTCTAAAGTAGTTGCATTTGCTCATCACAAAGTGAGAGTGAGATATTTCTCGAAAGGCTTTTATTTGAAGTAATGAAGTAACGAGGAAGCTGATAGCTTATCATGGAAATGCATAAAAAGTGCTTTCTGTAAGGTCGAAAAAACACGGTTGGATTCAGCCAGTGCAGAGCATAAAGCTGTGTTTCAGTTTCCAAGGGACTTCCTTCACAGAATTCATCCCATGATTAAATGAATGCGAGGTTCTCAGACACACTATAATGTCCAGTACATCGAAGTGACCTATGGCTGAGGAGAGCTTCCAAGCAGTGACCAAATGCTGGGAGGAGGAATTGAGGGAAAGACAGGACAAGGGGGGGCATCATAGAACTGACATCACAAGATCCTACAACCTGATCAAAGTGACCCACGTTAAGAACAGAAAGAGGCCCCAGCTCCTTCAAATTTCAAGATAGACCATAGTTGATCTGTGCCACTGTTCCATTTATTTCCATATCCTACCGAACAGAAATTCTAGTGATCAGTGTTTTGAATGTTTTTGATTAACCGAATCCCCACACCTTTACCGTGCATATCTTTCAAAGCAACTCAAAGCATTGAGCTGAATGTTTCAGAATACTTAACTTACACCTTCATGTGATAGTTTAAGGAGGAGAGGGAGATTGGGGAAGAGAGAAGATGGTGAATTTAGCATAACAATAGAATAGACAATGTGCCACTTTGTATGGGCAGAATCTTTGACTGTCAATCCTGATTTGGCAAAATCTTGGATGACCACCAAGTTGTTGTGATCTCCTAAAATACCTTGTCATGGGTAACTTTGCTCAAACATGCCAACTGAATTAGTCAGTGTATTTTCACACAAGTTCTGTAATGGCAAACTCAATGAATATTTGTTTTACTTATCAGAATAAAACAAATTAGTAAAAATGCACATCAGTTCAACACTCATTTAATAACACTGGAGAAACAATATTTGACATTTCTAACAATCCGAAGTTACTGTGCAAACAATTATATGCATCATTTAGTGACACATTTCAGATCATTATTACAAACACATTTCCTGCAACGTTGGAAAATATCTTGAATGTATTTTAATATTGTCATATTTTAGTCAAATTGTTCCAGAGGTGGTTGATGGATATTTGGGTGCATCATGTGCCAGTGTGGGCCAGCATCACCACGGGGATTCTTCACTGAGGAAGAGGCTGATTGTAAATGATATATGTGCAATACTTGGAATAGCTTGTTACTCTTTTTGATGAGTTTTCTGCTGATATTTGCAAGTTACAAGATGTGAGAAATGGCCATTTACCCATTTTCTGACACTACAGTCTGAATACCAAACAGTCCCAGGTTCGATACATCACAGCTCAATTTGGAGCAAAGCTCCCCCTACTCTTGTCCAGCCACAAACTCAGGAGAAAATCTTTGATGTAGAACCTTACTTTTGACTGTATCTCCAACTGCCTTTACCCAATATCAGTCATGACCTGAGTAATGGATTGCTGCCAACTGCTGATGGAGGCTTACTGCCAATTGACACTGGACCTTCTGCTCAATAGTCAGTCTGTGCCAAGTCAGCTGGGATATCAGTAGGAATGCCATGCTGTGCCAAACTGACTATGAGCTTCGTTTGGATGGATTGGTGGGGTTTGGGGGAGCTGGAGAGAATGAATCAACTGCAGTATAGTGGCACATCCTGTTAAGTACTTCAGTGTGCACGGACAAGTTCACACACACACACACTTCATACATTTAGCTTGGCTGGGTTAAAGTTAATTGCAATGGGATGAGTCAGCTTTCCCCATACAGAAAGCTATCTATAATGACCTTAGTTTCCCTCACATCTTTGAACTTTAGGCTGACTTAGGACCCTTATCAATCATTCTTTTTTTTGATGGTATAGACATGTTAACGTCTAGCGCTCCCATCCAGACTTGGATCTGTCAGCTGTTCACTTGAAAGGCACTAACAGCCCTCACTGTTTCTACCATTCCCCTTGTACATCAGCATGGCCAGTTCTAGCACACAGACTACATGCTGCTGAGTGGCCTTAATCAGCCCAAGGTTCATATATAACTCCCAACTGTTTGCTCAGCTTTCCTGTGGTTTCAGGTATTTCTTGTGCTATCTCTGACCTTTGGATGCTCCACAGGCATTGGAAGCATGGGGGAATAGACCCAAAATACTGCAGTTCTGAATACACTTTTAATTCAAAGTTTCCTTGCCAGAGACTGATCTGCCACACTTTGGAGAGCACTGACTTTAGGATGTTACCTTTCTCATCTCTGTGATATGAAATATCGCCTATTACATTCAGTGCATTTCATACTATCAGAAACACACGGTCTGCTATAGCACAGTAAACCGAAATGTCTTATTTTAGATTTCAGGCCATGGGAAAACACTTTTCAATCTGTCACATTCTTCTTATTGGAGGTTGGTTTCTAAATGAGGATCCTGCTTTGTACCTGACTACAAAGTTTACCCCAGAGCAGAGTTCGAGTGTGTCCTGGCATGTGACTGGTGGCCTGATGTAAACAGACACATGGGAGCATAGAATCGGACAGCTTCTGTGCATTGGTAATGTTCTTAATCATATAAATGTGACCTTTGTGAACTCCTTTCAATGCTAATTAGCATCTCAGCCTTTCCTGCAATGATTCCCATGGGATTTTTAAGGGTGACACAGTGGCTCAGTGGTTAGCATTGCTGCCTCACAGCACTAGGGACTTGTGTTCGATTCCTGGACTGGCAATATGATGACTTGCTTTGCTACTTTCTAGAGCACCGCATCCAATGCCCAACATGAAAATGAACTGTTTGCTTCACCCCACATTTTACCAATTGTTCTAGCCTGAGCAGTTGGAGAGACATTTCATTCAGCACCTCTCCTATTTTACTGATGTCAACAGACAACATGGCTCAATTATGAGGCAACCTTTGGCAGATCCAGATGGAGGGAAAGAAGGGGGTCGAGGGGATTAGAGGGGGAGGTCAACAGAGAGAGAGAGGAGTAAGAGAGAGAGATGGAATTCAATGGAAAGAGAAGGGCTGAGGAAGAGGGAAGGGATGGGCAGGTGGATGGATAAATAGATGGTTGGAAGGATGGACAACTGGATGCATGGATGAATGAATAGATGGATGGGTGAATGAATAGATGGGTAGATGGATCGATGGGTGGATGGATAGATGGACAGATGTACAAACAGACAGACAGATGAATGGAAGAATGGATGGGCAAATGGATGGATGTATGGATGGTTGAACAAACAGACGGACGGATAAATGGGTGAACGGATGGACAGATGGATGGATGAATGGACAAACAGACAGACAGATGAATGGACAGAGGGATGAGTGGATGGATGAATAGATGAACAGATGGATAGTGTGAGAGTAGTAGAAGCCACACTCGGATAAAAATAGCTGTCAGGAGGTGACACTGGAAAATCGCGGATGGAATTCAAATACCTGTTCCCCATTGTGCAGTTGGGAAATGCTACATATACTGAAGTCTTAATGGTTCCAAAAGGTTTTCCGATTAAAGGTTAAAGGGTTGTGAGGCTGTAGCGTTATGCTGCTTTAAGCAGCTATCACTGGCTATTAAAATATGCCGTGAAATTTTTATTTGGCGACAGATTGACAAAGGCTTTGTATAAAATAACCTCTCAGTTTTAAGTACAGCTGCATAAGATCAACTGAAAAAAAGAAGAATTGACATAAATGATGCAGTTGTTAAAATGCTGCACTGTTTTGTGTTTGGTTTAAGGGAAATGTTTTAGACAAACGGTTAACTTCAGAACTTTTGTGATTGAATTGTCAAGCTTGGAATTTCATTTTCTCACCAGAATGAACTTCCAAATATTATTTTAGCTGATGGGTGAATTTTTAACTTTGGATAATAAAACTTGCTCATGTTTGACGGTGTAAAATGGCTATTTAAAGAGAAACAAAGAAAATTGGCATTTTGAAACATTGGAGGAGCAGTTTTTTTTTTAACTAAACTATTTAAAGATATGTTCTGAAATGTGAGAAAGCTGATTTCCAAGAGTTTGAAAAGTAAAATCTGTCAGGGCACCTAGGTCTTTTTCTCTGTTCTAAGAAATCTACATCATGTGACTATTGTTTCTGTACGGAAGGAAGAGGGGTTGAAAACATAATTACATCTAAGACTTTTGCCCTGCCCCTTTTAAATGAGCAGAACAATTGACAACAGAACTCTGAGAGTTTGCAATGTTCAGTATGTTATAAATCTAGGGTTTTTGAATCATGAGAGATGTTTGGTCATCATGAAAACCACCATCAGACATCTCTCTCTAATAAGAGAACAGCCCAATAGTCCAGTGGGGTTATGGTGAATTTCCATATTTTTCTTCACAATCAAAACAATTTTGATTTTGTTTTTCAGATGTGGCAAGGCAGCTTCAAGATCTCCTGAATCTGTCTGTGGCCTCTGTGATAACACTACAGCTTTAAGAGTTGTATTTTATCTTTTTTTTGAAGGGAGATTTTAAGTCAGAGTCATACAGCTGTACAGCATGGAAACAAACATTTCGATTCAACTCGTTCATGCCAACCAGATATCCTAACTTAACCTAATCTAGTGGGCAGCATGGTGACACAGTGGTTAGCACTGCTGCCTCACAGTGCCAGAGACCTGGGTTCAATTCCCGCCTCAGACGACTGTGTGGAGTTTGCACATTCTCCCCATGTCTGCGTGGGTTTCCTCCCACAGTCCAAAAATGTGCAGGTTAGGTGAATTGGCCATGCTAAATTGCCTGTAGTGTTAGGTGAAGAGGGGAATGGTGGCGGGTTGGTGTGGACTTGTTGGACCAAAGGGCCTGTTTCCACACTGTAAGTAATCTAATCGAATCTAGTCCCATTTTCCAGCACCTGGCCCATGTCCCTCTAAACCCTTCCTATTCATATACCCACGTAGATGCCTTCTAAATGTTGTAATTGTACCAGCCTCCATCACTTCCTCTGGCAGCTCATTCCATAAATGCACCATCCTCTGTGTGAAAAGGCTGCCCCTTAGGTCCCTTTTAAATCTTTCCCCTCTCACCTTAAACCTATGACCTCTCGGTTTGGACTTCCCTACCGAGGGAAAATAACTTTTCTATTTACCCTATCCATTTCCCTCATGACTTCATAAATCTCTGTAGTGTCACCCCCTCAGTCTCTGACACTCCAGGGAAAAAAGCCCCAGCCTATTCAATGTCTCTCTATTGCTCAAATCCTCCAACCCTAGCAACATCCTTGTAAATCTTTCCTGAACTCTTTCAAGTTGAACAACATCTTTCCTATAACAGGGAGACCAGAATTGAGGTGAAAAGCCATCTACTGAAAGCCCATAAAGTAAACAACTTGTGAGACTTTAGATTTTGTTTTAAAAACTAGAACAATAGAAGCAGCCTGAATGGGTGGGGAAAGCTTTCACAGAACCAGGATTTTTAGTTTTAGTTTTTCTGCAGCAGTTACTGGGGTCTTCAGGCTGGGCATGGAAGCTATTTTTCCCTTTCTTCCCTACTGCTAAAAGGTTTAAAGGTTTCTGACAAATGGGATTAGATTAATTTAGGATATCTGGTTATCATGGATGAGTTGGGCCAAAATGTTTGTTTCCATGCTGTCTTCCTGCTGCTGAAGTTATACGTGAGATAATCTATTTTACTGAACTTGCCTTTGCCAAGGGTGTGTTTATAGGATTACTGTATTGGAACAGTCACTCTCTAGTAGTAAAATAATCTATTATTCTGTTAAATTTTCCAATAAAGTTGTTATTCCAATTTCTTGTCTCTTTTGTTGGATGTTAACTATAGTATATGAATGAAGTGTGTTTTGCTTCAAATCTGGTAGTTTGATGAATCGAATTACATTCAGAGTGCAAAGCTTAGCCCTTGCATTTAAAATAAGAAAAAGTTATGAACTAGGCTATCTCCTTAATATATCTTGAGGGAATTAGTCTGGTCCATAACATCTCAGTGTCACGATGCAGCAATGAACTGCAAACACTGTGCCCTTTGAAAATGAATCATCCTTAAACCACCCAAGCCATTTGTTAATAATGTATCCAAGAATAGGAGAACTGCTGTGAAAACTCTAAATATATTGAGTATCAGGCATTTCAAACCCACCCGCCTGGACACACTGGAGGAAGCAATAAGGGATTACTTTCAGACTTACATAGGTTGGCATTCTGAAATATTGAAAGGGATTTGAAACGGAATTGAAATTTAAAGTGATTCTGGGAAGAACAATAAAATGCACAAGTTACCATTAGTTCTGAAGAAGGGTAACTGAACTCTAAAACATGAACTCTCTCTTTATAGATGCTGCCAGCTGAGTTTCTTCAGCTATTTTTGTCTTTCCAAATTAAAGCTGAACCCTGCAGCATTAGGTAATGAAACTCTATGGACATTGGTACTATGGAACGACATGCATTGAGTTTTATTTCATCTGTAGGGCATGAGGGACTTAATGGCCTACCTCCTGTTCCTATATTCCAATGTTCCTCACCAAGGAGTTCCTGCCTCCTTCGTTCATCTTGCACCTAGTAAGATATGCTTTGTGAAGGTTTGTGAGCCAGAGGTACCTTAGAATTGTACCTTAACTCTGCGTACTCCCTGCAGATGCTGCCAGACCTGCTGAGTTTCTCCAGCAATTTCTATTTTTGTTTCTGATTCCTAGTCTGTGTCATGCCAACGCTCTTAGGTTTGCTCCGCTCTGTGCTGCTCAAACAAAACGCAGGGCTTGCAATTATCATAGAATCCCTATAGTGTGGAAACAGGCCATTTGGCCCAACAAGTCCACACCGACCCTCCGAAGAGAACCCACCCAGACCTATTCCCTATTACTCTACGTTTCCCCTGATTAATGTACCCAACCTGCACACCCCTGAACACTACAGGAAATTTAGCATGGCCAATTCACATAACTTGCACATGTTTGGACTGTGGGAAAAAAAAACGGAGGACCTGGAGGAAACCCAGGCAGACACTGGGAGAATGTGCAAACTCCACATAGACAGTTGCCTGAGGCTGGAATCAAAACCAGGTCCCTGCCACTGTGAGAAAGCAGTGCTAACCACTTGGCCACCATCCTGCAGTACTACTATTCATAACCTTGCGGCATCCTGAAGTGTTTCACAGCAATTAAATGGCTTTAAATTATAATCACTGGCGACTACATGTTTCCCGCATTATGGGCAACAATGACAAAAAAACCATTTTGCGATTAGTCAGTGTCCACTGAAAGCATATGGAGACTGCATTTGAGAATGTAATTAGCCTTAGCTGTGATGCCAAGTTTAAAAGTCTGGCTACTTAAATCCACATGTGATGAGAGGCACAGTGGAACCATTAGACCAGAGGGTCAGAAGTGCCTGTAAGAACTCTGTCCCAGTGAGAGTCATTGCTTCAAGAGAAAAGGGCTAGAGTTCAAACAGCAGCATTCTATGACTGGGTGTGAAGTATTATAAATTAGCCTAATTTATATTCAATATCAAAGATGTATCCTTGACTTATCCTGTACTTTTAGGTTATATTACCGATCTTTAAACATGAAGTCATACACATGTAAGATGCACAATTTCCAATTGGCGGAAATAAATTGATGGCAACTGGAACAGTGTTATGAAGAAATACTCATTTGGAATGTGTCATGTGAATCGAGGATTAAATGCGATCTAATGCAGGCCATGACGGTCACTTTAATCCTGCTCGCCCTAATTAAAGTATGAATGGATTTTCATGTTGCACATTTTTTGCTGCAATGAAGGAATGTTTTTGGAATGTAGAGATTGTAACAATGTATAAATATTTACACACAAGAGTGAGAGTCATACAGTGCCTGACCGCAGAGCTGAACCATCACTCACTAGGGAATGACAGCCATACACTCTTTCTAAGCAGGGGCATCCATTTTGATGTATGGCCCTCCTGTTTTAATGTGTTGTTATTTGTCTGAGTCTTGTGCATCTCAGGTCTGTCCTTTGCTTTCATACTGTTTGGAAAGAACGTGCAAGTTAGGTTAATCTGTTTTCATTTCACAAGGGGTGACTGGGTTAAACGATTCAATTTCAGAATTTGAAGGGGAGAGGATTGAAAATCAAAATTGTCTGGTTCTGGTTCATGAAACTAAGACTATTTTATGAAGCCAGCAGCAGAGAAACAGATTCTGCCAGAAAACTATGACCTTTTAAGTACTTATGAAACTTGCCATTCAATGGCATTACCATCACTGAATATCCTACTATCAATATCCAGTGTGGCTGGATGGGCCATCCGAAATAATGAACCTATGATGGACAATAATAAACTTACCATGGCGTTACAAAAGATGGACAATGATTAAAGCATGCTGGGAAATAGAACCCAGCCTTGACTAAAGTGACTGTGTTAATCCACATGCTGAAGAATCCAGATAGGCTGCAGCTGCCCACAGACGGTTTGCAAACAAACGTGGCAGCTGCAGACCCTGTAATACACGCCTGAAGTTGGACTTGAATGGGACAATGGAATGTGGCCCTCGGGACAATCAGGAGCAGTGAACCAATTTGCTAGACATGGAGGTGCCTTGCACCCTTATTTGGAGGTGGATACGTACATCCAGCACATATCATAATGGACATTTAAGGGCCACTCCGCCATCAATGTGCCAACACGTGGGTAATTGAACCTGATCAATCCATTGGCAGATCCTCAAAACCCTTCCTAAAAGATCATGAAGACTTGCAAAGATAAGAATTGCTGCAATTGCCGTAACTAAAGAATAACCACCCAAAGAAAAAACACCCCCAAAACTGTCAGAAGAAGAAGACACCACCAAGTGGAGCGTGACAGATTCTAGTGTGGTGCGAAACGATCATACAAAGTTAAGTAAAAGCATAAGCGTTTTGTTAGTTTGTAGTATATTTTATTGTTCTAATATTAGTTGTGTTCAGTAAACGAATATTATTGTCGATAAGAATTGACTCAAGTTCTTTTGCAGAATATAAGAATTAAACACACCGTGTGGCAGGTACAACACCAGGACAAAGCATATTGCTTGCTTAGTATTCTATTCATGACCTCCAATATTCACCATTGAATGAAGTACAGTGACATCTTTAAGGTGCACTGCTCTAACTCAGCAAGGTTACTTCAACATTGCCTTCCAAATCCATGACCTCTATCACCTGGAGGAACCAGGGCAAAAACATAGAAAGTCTTACCTGTTTTCAATTGTGCCAAATCTCAAGGGGAAACTAAATCTTCTCCATCTCTTGATACTTTTTAAAAAATATCATAGAGTCATAGACTCATACAGCACAGAAACAGACCTTTTGGTCCAACCAGTCCACGTCAAATATAATCCCAAACCAAACTACTCCCACCTGCCTCCTCCTGGCCCATATCCCTCCAAACCTTTCCTATTTATGTATCTATCCAAATATCTTTTAAACATTGTAATTGTACTAATTTCCATCATTTCCTCAGCAAGTTCATTCCACACCCAAATCATCCTCTGTGTAAAACATTACCCTTTTATGTCTTTTTTAAATCTCTCTCTTCTCACCTTAAGAATGAACCCGTCATCCTACAGAAAACTCAACTACCATTAATTCTATCTCTACCGCTCATTATTTTATAAACATCTATCAGGTCACCTCTCAACCTCCTTTGCTCCAGTGAAAACAGTCCCAGCCTATTCAGCCTTTCTCTATATCTCAAGGCTGCCATATCTGGCAACATTCTGGTAAATCTCTTCTGAACCCTCTCCAGCTTAAAGCTGAATTGGACACAGTACTGCAGAAGCATTCTCACCAAAGTCCTGTACAACCTCATCATGACTTCCCAACGCTTACACTTAAAGGACTGAGCAATGGCAGCAAGCGTGCCAAATGCTTTTTTAACCACCCCGTTTATATGTGATGCAAACTTCAAAGAATTATGCACCTGCACCCCTAGGACCCTCTGTTCTACAACACCATCCAAGGCCCTACCCTTGTATGTTGAACCAAATTGCAATATCTTGCTTTCAGAAATATCCTTCTCATTAAATCATCTGCAAGTGCATACAAAGGTCCTAAATCATACCTGAACCGTCTTCGCAAAGAAGATCAACAAATAAATTGATTGATTGCAAAATCCAAATGATTTCTTGCTCAACAAAAGGTGTAACAAACACTGCTTTGGGAAATGTGTCTTTGTGATCTGGATCTTAGATTAGTTCCTCTAAATATTGCGCTGATCTTGTGTTTTGCCAATTTTTATCGTGTGTTTT
This sequence comes from Chiloscyllium punctatum, assembly GCF_047496795.1. NCBI lineage: Eukaryota > Metazoa > Chordata > Chondrichthyes > Orectolobiformes > Hemiscylliidae > Chiloscyllium > Chiloscyllium punctatum. The sequence continues at coordinate 75,436,981 of NC_092764.1, forward strand.
TTTAGATTAGATTAGATTAGATTAGATTACTTACAGTGTGGAAACAGGCCCTTCGGCCCAACAAGTCCACACCGACCCGCCGAAGCGTAACCCACCCATTCCTGTACATTTATCCCTTTACCTAACACTACGGGCAATTTAGCATGGCCAATTCACCTGACGTGCACATCTTTGGACTGTGGGAGGAAACCGGAGCACCCGGAGGAAACCCACGCAGACACGGGGAGAATGTGCAAACTCCACACAGTCAGTCGCCTGAGTCAGGAATTGAACCCGCGTCTCTGGCGCTGTGAGGCAGCAGTGCTAACCACTGTGCCACCGTGCCGCCCATAATAAAGACCGGTTGGTCTCATGTTGGTGGTTGGGAACTTACTGAAGAGAATTCGTAGGGAAAGGATTTACACGCATTTGGAAAAGCATGACCTAATTAGAGACAGCCAGCATGGCATTGTGTGGGGCCCGCCAAGTGTTACTAACTTGATTGAATTTTTTGAGGAGGTGATGAAGATGATTGATGAGGGTAGAACAGTGGATGTTGTCTACATGAATTTTAATTAGGCTTTCGACAAGGTCCCTCATGGTAGGCTCATACAGAAGATTAAGAGGCATGGGATCCACAGTGACTTGGCCACATGGATTCAGAATTGGCTTGACCAAAGAAGAACAGCAGGTATGGTGGAAGGGTCTTTTTCAGGCTGGAGGCTCATGGCCAGTGGTGTTCTGTAGGGATCCGTTTTGGGACCTCTGCTGATTGTGATATATATACATGACTTGGATATAACTGAAGACAGGTGGATCGGTAAGTCTGCAGACGACACAAAGATCAGTGGAGTTGTGAGTAGTGTACAAGGTTGTCAAAAGATACAGCAGGATATAGATCAGTTGCAGATTTGGGCAGAGAACTGGCAGATGGAGTTTAATCCTGGTAAGTGTGAGGTATTGCACATTGGGGAGATCAAATGTTAAGGAAAAGTATACAGTTAACGGCAGGACTCTGAACAGCATTGATGTATAGAGGAATCTTGGGGTTCAAGTCCCTAGCTTCCTGAAAGTGGCCACACAAGTAGATAGGATGGTAAAGAAGGTGTATGGCATGCTTGTCTTTATTGGTTGGGGAATTGAGTACAAAAGTCAGGATATCATGTTACAGTTTTATTAGACTTTGGTTAGGCCATACTTAGATTATTGCATGCATTCCTGATCGCACATTACAGGAAGGATATGAGAGGGTGTAGAAGAGATTTACCAGGATGCTGCCTGGATTAGAGGGTATGAGCTACAAGGAGAGGTGAGAAAAACTTGGGTTCTTTTCTCTAAAGGGGCAAAGGCTGAGGGGAGACTTGATAGAGTCTGTAAAATTATGAAATGCATAGATAGGGTTGACAGCCAGAATCCTTTTCCCAGAGTTAAACTGTCTAATACATGGGTAAGTATTTAAGGTGAGGGGGGTGGGGGCCGCGGGAATTCAAAGAAGATGTGAGGGCGAAGCTTTTTACTCAGAGAGAGGTAGGAGTCTGGAACATGCTGCCAAGGGTAGTGGTGGAGGTATGTACAATTGGGGAATTAAAGGGACTTTTAGACAAGGACATGAATGTGCAAGAAATGGAGGGATATGGACCAAGGGCAGGCAGAAGGGATTAGTTTAATTTAACATCATGTTCGGCACAACACTGTGGGCTAAAGGGTCCATTCCTGTGCTGTACTGTTCTATGTTCTACAGTGTTGGAATCGTGGGCATTGATTTATTGTAATTGTAAAATATGCGCACGGTGACAGATAGGCTGTATGCATAAATAATGTGCAGGCTTTAATTCCAAAAGGACATGTGTAATGTGGTATGTAATATTTTCTTATAACCTGAGATCACAACACTTGATGTCTTTGCTTAAAAGTGGCCACAAACAGAAGGTAAGGAGTAGCCAGAATTTGAACAGTTTGTGCAACTCCTGTTTGCCAACAGTTTCTGACATGACCCTGCATTAGTTTTCAATGTCACTCACTTTATTTGAACATGGCAGGTTTTGACTTGTAATAAACTAACCATCGTCGAGACTGTGACGCTGGAAAAGCTCAGCAGGTCAGGCAGCATCCGAGGAGCAGGAGGATCGAACATTTCGGGCATAAGCCCTTCATCAGGAATCCTGAACTAGTCATGAACAAATCATAGCTAAAAAATGCAAAGTTTACAATTAATTTCTGAAGGGGAATAGCAGATAATCAACCAAAATGAGCAGCTGGTCAAAGTCGCTTTGTGTGGTATTCTTCATAATTTTCTCAGCTTCAGTTAAATATTAATGCATGATTTGCATGATTCCAAACAATAGGACCCTCCTTACTGGTGCCTAACATCAGCAGGTTGAATTACTGGTATCAGTAGGCTGCACAGTGATGCCAACAATGTGGGTTCAACTCCCACAATGCTGAGGTCACCATGAAGTACTCTCCTTCTCAAGCTCTCCCCTCGCCTGAGGCATAGTAGGAGAAAGTAAGGACTGCAGATGCTGGCGACCAGAGTTGAAAAGTGCGGTGCTGGAAAAGCACAGCAGGCCAGGCAGCATCCGAGGAGCAGGAGAACCGACGTTTCGGGCATAAGCCCTTCTTCAGGAATGAGGCTGGTGTGCCAAGTGGGTTGAGATAAAAGGTGGTGGGGGGGGGGGGGGGGGGGGGGAGTTTGGGGGAGGGTGCTGGGAATACGATAGCTGGAAGGAGGTGAGGGTGAGGGTGATAGGCCGGAGAGGGGGTGGGGGCGGAGAGGTCGGGAAGAAGATTGCAGGTCAAGAGGGCGGTCCTGAATCTCGGGTTGGGACTGAGATAAGGTGGGGGGAGGGGAAATGAGGAAGCTGGAGAAATCTACATTCATCCCGTGTGGTCGGAGGATTCCTAGGCGGACGTTGAGGCGCTCTTTCTCCAGGCATCCTGTGGCCAGGGTCTGGTGATGGAGGAGTCCAAGGACCTGCATGCCCTTGGCAGAGTGGGAGGGGGAGTTAAAGTGTTCAGCCACGGGGTGGTTGGGTTGGTTGGTGCGGGTGTCCCAGAGGTGATCTCTGAAACATTCCGCAAGTAGGCGGCCTGTCTCCCCAATGTAGAGGAGACCACATTGGGTGCGGCGGATACAGTAAATGATGTGTGTGGAGGTGCAGGCAAAGTAGACATTGGCAAACATCTTAACCTTCGGCCGAAAACGAAAATTAAATGAAAACATAGAGAAGCAGTAACAATAAACCTTAAAGAAAAAAATGCAGTGCTTCATTCTCAGCTTTATTTTGTTGCAATGTTCAACAAAACACAATTCCAGAAGCTATTTTGAAGTGTTTCATATAGCACTGCGCTCATGAAATTCTGAATCACAACAGTGTAGCCTTTGCTGTCAGTCCCAAAATTCAGGAAGCTTTGAGCTAAAAGAAACATGTCTATCAGTTAAGAAATATCTTGGTCACTTGAGCTATGCATTCAATATGAAGCAAAACTGGGAGTTCCAACAAGACCCCAACAGGGTGGTTGGTTTTCCAGCTGACTGGTCATTTGCTAGTGATGAGGATTGTTCATGTTTCTTAGTAATGAACCTATGGGCATAGGGATTGGGAGATGAGGAGGCCACTCAGCCCCTCAGGCCTGGGCCATTCAAAAAGATCATGTCTGAGCTGATCACTACATGTAGGAGGAGAAAGTGAGGACTGCAGATGCTGGAGATCAGAGCTGAAAATGTGTTGCTGGAAAAGCGCTTTTCCAGCAACACATTTTCAGCTCTAATTACTACATGTTCCTACCTATTGCTGATAATCTTTCATCCACTTGCTTATCGAGAATCGATCTACCTCTGTATTTAAAATATTCAAGGGCTCTGCAGTACTTCCTACAGATATCCACATGTTGCATTGAGAACATGTCACCAGCCATATCATGTCTGTCAAAACTTATTTATTCATTTAACTGGTTAATTAGTCACTAAGTTAGCTAAAGCAATATTAAGTTACAGTCTCCTACTTTTCAGAACCAACCACTGAACAAAATGAACTGGAAATGTTTTACACAGCTTCTCCTTCCTCATCCACATCAAATTGCTTTTTGCGCCAAATTCTTGATGTAATACCAGGTCATGAAGCACTTTGGTCTTGAATCGTGCTGTGGTTCCCCATTGGTAGCCGTTCCAGGATGGAGTGTCGTACATCTCAGGTCTGACAATGGTGCTGTCTGTCACAGCCACAACACAGGGATATTTACCACCGAGACTGAAGAGTAGTCATCAGGATGAGATTTAATTGGGTTATTAGGAACCACATATCAGCTGGCCTGTTCAGAAATGACAGGAAAATAGAGAAGACCATTGGTGCAATGAAATGACAGGGGAGTGGCACAAAGGTTGGAATAATCCTCCATCAAGCCTAGTAATACAAAAGTTTTGCGAGGTGGGGTCTCTCTTTCAGCTTTGAGAAAAATGTTGGGTATCTACCAATAATTACATCGTAGATGGTACTACCATTTTAGTTAGAATTCTAATCTTACTTGAGAAGTTTATTGGCAAAATAAATAATTAGTTATGAATATTTTGAAACAACAATTTGCCTTGACCCTAAAAAATGACCCATGCTGTAGGCAAAGAATCCTTACAGCGCCAAAGTAGCTCACTTTCAGACAGATATCCTCAAGGTCAATAAAACAACAGACCTTAAGGAGTGATTTAAAGAAGGAAAGAGGGATGGTGAGGAAGGGGGACTTAGTGAAAGAATTTCAGAGCTGAAAGTGTCGACAACAGACCTTGAGTCATCTGCTGGAAGAATCAAAGGTTAAAGGAGAAATCTGTGCCACAAATGGCAACTGCGTCAATCATTTTGATGCAAGGTCCAGCACAATTTTACACCTATTAACATATACATTTATAAATACCTGAATCTGGACTTTTTACGGACTTGTGTTCCAATTAACCTTCCAGTGGAAGTGTGCCACTTTGGCACAGCACAATCATTTCAGACATTGTGTAGCTTTACATTTACAATTATTCTCCATGCAGGGAAGAATGCTAAATGTTTCCTCATGAGCAGGATATTTTAAATATGTGCAGTGGATTGAATGTACCTGCTCATGGGTCTGCTATTGGGCGTGGACAGGCTGGTTATAAACAGGCCCAATCGGCTTGCTATGGAGGCAGTCATCTCCACCGACTGCCTGCCTCTCCTCCATTGTTACACTCGAGCCCGGGTGTCCTTGGAGAGGGAGAATGAGGTGCCCATTAATGCTCTTGATGTCTTTCAAGAGAGGTGGGCACCACAGGGGATACAATGCTTTATTTCCCCCTCCAACTCCATTTTGATTTAGTCCTTTCCCTCACTTTTGATAGTTTGCATTGGCCATAATGGCTTTGCATGTAAATATTGAATTGGCCACACAGATGTTTCATTGATGATGGTTTATGAAGGAAATTACCAAAATAAAAAGAAACACAATGATTTTGGTGGTGGGAAAGTCACTCAGTTTTGTGTGATAGCATTGCTGGATATAGCGAAGGGAAATGTGCACTGGGTTCGTGATCTTCAGTCTCACTAGGCAGCCTCTCAGTTTGGGAGCAAGTGTCAAAAGCCATTTGTGGACAATTTGTACTTGTCAAAGACAACCTTAGCTCTGGTTTGTGAACTGTTCCTGTGCCCGTTCAAATAGATGCTCTCGTGTATAATTCAACCAACTGAGGCTTTTGCCTTCTGTGCAATATTTTCCAAGGTAGAACCTACTCATTCACATTCAGCCTGAAACCTGTGACTCATTGATAGTCTCGCGTTGTAGCGTGCAGGCAATTGCTTTTCACACTGTCAGTGTGGGTCACTGTGGCATCATAGTTTGTGCCTGATTTTTGTGCATTGCATACTCAACCAGACCTTAGCAGGGGGCCGAGAGTATGGTGTTGGAAAAGCACAGCAGATCAGGAAGCATCCAAGAAACAGGAAAATTGACGCTTCGGGCAAAATCCCTGATGTATCAAGATTCCTGATGAAGGGCTTTTGCTCGAAACGTCGATGAGCTAATAAATTTACAGCATGAATAAAGTTCTTCTAAAACCGTACAGGAATGTAACAGCAAAGAGGTGTGGAGAGTTGAGTCTGGTCATGCTGATGTGCAACGTGCTGTAAAACTGGCATTGCCCATTTTGCTCACACAGAGTTGCTGATCTTGCCTGGGACACAAAAAGAGGAAAGAAAAGTCTGTCGTTCAGGTCGCTGTAGGGAGAGGCAGCAGTAAAATAAAGAGAAGAAAACATTTTAAATAAAAAGGGAATAAATGGAGATGCAAATATCTATTACTAGAAATTGCTTTTAAAATTCTTTGTCTCTCTCTCTGTTGTCCACTCATTTTCTCCACCTCGCCATCTCTTTCTGGGACTCTCTACCATTCCTCACACCCCATCTCTTTGTGTTTCTCCCCCTCTCCCTTTCTTTCTTTCTCTCTGTCTCCCTCCCTCTCTCTCTGTGTGTGCTTTCTCCTTCTACTTTCCTCCCTTGCCTGTCTATCTCCTGACTCTTTCTCTGTGCCTTTCCCTGTCTTTTTCTCCCTCACCCATTGCTCTTTCTCCCCCTCCTTTTCTCTGTGTCTTTCCCTGTCTCTCTCCCCCTCCCTGCCTTGCCCCTCGATCTTTCTCTCCAGGCCGCTCCCTTTCTCTATTTTCTTCCACTCCTTCTCCGTCTTTCTTCTCTCTATTGCCTCTTTCTCTTTCTTCCTGTCCTCTTTTCTTTCCCCACTCTCCTTCGTTTTCTCCCTCTCTTTCTCTGATCTTGTTTTTCTCTTGCTTCATCCCTCCCTCTTACTCACTTCAGTCTCTTTGTCTCTCTTATTTTGAGTCTCCCCCCTTTCCCTTTCTCTCCTTTGCTCTCTCTCTCTCATGTTAGGCCTCTCCCCTCTTTCTGTCTCACTGTGGAGCTGCTGAACACTTTCTCTCATCAGCTCTCTATCCCTGCTGCATGTGCTTTGTGACTTGATCCCATTCATTGCCTCACTCTCTGTCCTGCTGCAGGAAATGCTGAACCAGTGTAATTAACCAGATATTCCCTGTCGATAGATTCAGTTTCATCATTAGCTGACAGCCTGCAGCTCAAAGCCATAACACATGGACACACGACCAACCCCCATCAATTTGCTGAAGTCCTGCCCGACTCTGGATCACTAGACAGGGGCAAGGGCTTTAACCTCTCCTTCATTGTCAATGGGTACAATATAACCTGTACCTGCTGACTTTTCCTCTGGGATAGAGTCAGCAGCTCTAGTACACCAGAATCACTGACATTTTTTTTCATTAGCTTTAGCATATGATTCGGAGCTTTCTATATTTGTGTCCTTTAAAATTCAGAATCTGAAGTGAAAAGGCAGACAGTAAAGAGAAAAAGCGAACCACAATTTGCTTTTCTTACAGGTGGTCAGGCATCAAACTTCCCACTGAAAACTGGACCTGTTGACGAAGTTCTTCTGAAGTGTAAGCATTGTTCCAATGTGGGAACCATTACAGACTGTTTCCACAAACAGCGATGTGGCAAATAGGCATAATCCTCTTTTCTATTCAGCCTCTCTCATTTTCCTTGGAGTCACCATAATGTAGATTGATTGCTCTTTTCCGTCTCCTCCTTTCAGTCACCCATTCCACTTCTAGTCCCACTGTCTTTAAGTCCCTCACTTCTTTTTCTCAGGCCTTCCTCTTCCCCACTTTCCTGGCAGCCCTCTCTCCAGCAAACACTCTCCCTCCCTCTCCCTACTCACCTCAGCAAACACTCTCCCTCCCTCTCCCTACTCACCTCAGCAAACACTCTCCCTCCCTCTCCCTACTCACCTCAGCAAACACTCTCCCTCCCTCTCCCTACTCACCTCAGCAAACACTCTCCCTCCCTCTCCCCACTCACCTCAGCAAACACTCTCCCTCTCTCCCCCTACTCACCTCAGCAAACACTCTCCCTCCCTCTCCCCACTCACCTCAGCAAACACTCTCCCTCCCTCTCCCCACTCACCTCAGCAAACACTCTCCCTCTCTCCCCCTACTCACCTCAGCAAACACTCTCCCTCCCTCTCCCCACTCACCTCAGCAAACACTCTCCCTCCCTCTCCCCACTCACCTCAGCAAACACTCTCCCTCCCTCCCCCTACTCACCTCAGCAAACACTCTCCCTCTCTCCCCCTACTCACCTCAGCAAACACTCTCCCTCCCTCTCCCCACTCACCTCAGCAAACACTCTCCCTCCCTCTCCCCACTCACCTCAGCAAACACTCTCCCTCCCTCTCCCCACTCACCTCAGCAAACACTCTCCCTCCCTCTCCCCACTCACCTCAGCAAACACTCTCCCTCTCTCCCCCTACTCACCTCAGCAAACACTCTCCCTCCCTCTCCCCACTCACCTCAGCAAACACTCTCCCTCCCTCTCCCTACTCACCTCAGCAAACACTCTCCCTCCCTCTCCCCACTCACCTCAGCAAACACTCTCCCTCCCTCTCCCCACTCACCTCAGCAAACACTCTCCCTCCCTCTCCCCACTCACCTCAGCAAACACTCTCCCTCCCTCTCCCCACTCACTTCAGGATATTCTTCCACCCCTCTGTCTCTCCTCATCACTAACCTAACCAAATACACTTTCTTTCCACAACAGATGATCAGACCACTTCAATCTCTTCTTAGATACTTTGCCTTTCATTCTCTGCCATTGGCAAATGTCTAAAATACAGAGCTTAATACCACTAGGGCCTTGCTTTCCCACTTGCAAGTAGAATGAGTTTAAACTTGCTCAGCAGGAGCATCTTGGTCACTGAAAGCCGTCGCTTATTAATTCTTTACAGATTTTGAAGAACAAGACAAATTGAGTATGCAATACACAGAAAAAACAGACACAAACTATGACACAGTGACCCACACTGACAGTGTGAAAGATAATGGCCTGTGCGCTACAATGAGAGAATATCAATGGGTCACAGGTTTCAGGCTGAATGTGAATGAGTAGGTTCTACCCGGGAAAATATTGCACAGAAGGCAAAAGCCTCAGTTGGTTGAACTATGCACGTGAAAAGCTGAACGGGAGAATGACAATGAGCAGCTATTTGAACTGGCACAGGAACAGTTCAGAAGCCAGCGCTAATGCCTTCTTTGGCAAGCACAAATTGCTGACAAATGACTCTTGACTCTTGCTCCCGAACGGAGAGGCTGCTTAGTGAGACTCAAGATTAGGAACTCAGTGCACATTTCTCTTTTCTATACCCAGAATTGCTATCACACACAACTTTCCCACCACCAAAATCATTGTGTTTCTTTTGATTTTGTTTATTTCCTTCCTAAACACTAACCACCATCAATGAAACATCCATGTAGCCAATTCAATAATTACATGCAAGGCCATTATGGCCAATATAAACTATCGAAAGTGAATGGGGTGGGAAGGGAACACACTTAGAACCTACTCATTCACATTCAGCTTGAAACCTGTGACCTATTGATATTTTCTCATTGTAGCATGCATCTTTCACACTGTCAGTGTGGGTCACTGCGGCATTACAGTTTGTCCCCTGTTTTCTGTGCATTGCATACTCAATTTCTCTTGTTCTTAAAAATCTGTAAAAAATTAATAAGTGACAACTTTCAGTGATGCTCCTGGTGAGCATGTTTAAAATCATCCCACTCCCAAATGGGAAAGCAGCATGGTGGCTCAGTGGTAACACAGCTGCCTCATAGTGCCAGGGACGCGAGATCGAAACAAATCTTGGGCGACTGTCTGTGTGGAGTTTGCATGTTCACCACGTGTCTGCATGGGTTTCCTCCAGGTGCTCTGGTTTCCTCCCACAGTCCAAAGATGTGTGGTTTAAGTGAATTGGCTATGCTAAATTGCCCATAGTGTTTGGGGTTAGATGTAGGTGTAGGTTAGACGCATTAGTCAGGGAAAATATAGAAAATGTAGGGGAATGGGTCTGGGTGAGTTAATCTTCAGACGGTCAGTGTGGATTTGTTGGGCCAAAATGGCCTGTCCCCACACTGTAGGGATTCTAGGAGAAATCAAAATGGAGTTGGAGGGGGATATAAAGCCTTGTATTTGCCAAGGTGTGCTCCTCTCCCTAAGGGCATCAAGAGCATTGATAGACACTGGGTGCTCCCTCTCCAGGGACACCTGGACATAAACGTAACTGCAGAAGAGGGGCATGAGTCAATAAAGTTGACTCCCTAGACAGTCCATTGCCTGGATCTGTTTACAACCAGCCTGGCCAGGGTCAGTAGCAGACTCATAAGCAGATCCCCCAATCTGCAGCACATATTTAAAATATTCTGCTCATGAGCCATCAGTAGCATGCTTCCCTGTATTGAGAATAATAGCAAATGTAAAGCAACACAACAGCGCTTTTCCACTGGAAAGGTAATTGGAATACAGGAGCACGAGTTTGTAAAAAGTCCAGATCCGGATGCTTAGTCTACAAATGCATATATTAATGGATAAAAATTTGTGCTGGAATTTGTATCAAATTGATTGAAACAGTTGTCATTTGTGGCTCTCATTTTCTCCTTAATCTTTGACTCATGGTCAGTTGTTAATGCTTTTAGTTCTGGAATTCTTTTACTAAACTCCTCTTCCTTAATATCTCTTTCCTTCCTTAAAATATTCCTTGATGTCTGTTGTTTTATTGACCTTGAGGACATCTGTCTGAAAGTGAGCTACTTTGGCGCTGTAAAGAATTCTTTGTCTGCTGTTATGAAGTTGAAAGTGTGTACTGTACCTTTAAGAGAGAGTGACTGCTGCTCTGCGCTGAGAGCTTCTAAGCAACTGTCACATGACTAACTAGCAGTCTCAGAGCGAACTTGAAAATTGAAAGTACGTAACATTTGGCTGTGAAATGGATACCTGAGTTGGTTGCTGCTTTGACAGCAATTCAAATTTAACCAGTTTAAATTATGCCCAGGATACTGAAACCCAATCAAATTTGAATGATTGTTTTTCCAACATCGAACCAATGAGACGTTCCAATATTGGGGATATAAAAAAAGCAGGCATGTTGAAAGTCAGACAGAATAACTGCCATTGAGACAGACCCAAGAAATTAGGATCACTCTCTATCAAAGGCATTTTTTGTATGAAACATAGTTGTAGTAAAAGAAAGACGATGACCCAGGGAGATCTTCAGCCGGAAGAGGAAAGACACCAAAGATGACAACAGCTGTGGTTTTGAAATTAAGTTGATGTAATTTTAATAAGTATTTTATTGGAACAGTATATAGTTATGGAGTTGGAAGCAGATAATAAGTAGTTAAGAGAAAGGGGGCGGCTTGGAGTTGTGAATATTTGTTTCATGGTCACTTTTAGAGTTAAAGAAGAAATTGATATTATTTTCTTTAGATAGTGGAATTTGGGAGTTCTGTGTTACTCATACTTTAACAGATTGCAAGATGAGATGCGCTTTTCTGGTCGTTTTGTTCAATTAACAGAAAGGCTCATCGCCATGTCATAACACTACAACATGGGACATTTTATTATGCTCAAGGCAAATTATTGTTTCAAAATATTCATAACAAATTATTTATTTTGTAAAGTAAGATTGGAAATCTAACTAAAATAGTTGATACAATCCACAATGATGGATACCCAACGTATTTCTCAAAGCTACAAATGGCCACCTAGCAAAGCTTGTTTTATATCACTGAGTTTGATGGAGGTTTACTCCCAAACTTTGCATCACTATGCCTCTCATTTCTTTGCCCCAATTTTCTTCTTTATTTTCCTACTGTTTTCTCCCAAATGGGCCAGCTCATATATGGCTCCTAATAACCCAATGAACCTCAAACTGGTAACTAGTCTAGATGGTGAATATCTCTATGATGTAGCCATGATAGGCAGCACCATGGACACAGACCTGAGTTGTACAACACTCCATCCTGGAAGGGCTACCAAAAGGGAACCACAGTATGATTCAAGACCAAACTGCTTCACAACCTGGTAATAAGTCAAGAATATGTTGCAAAAAACAATTTGATGTGGATGGGGAAGATGTTTTGTAAAAGAAATTCCCTTTCCATTTGTCTAGTAGTTGGTTCTGGAAAGTATACTGTAAAGACTGTTAGTTGATATTACTTTAGCTAACTTAGTGACTAATTAATCAATCAATAAATAAGGTTAGACAGACGTGATAGGGCTGGTGATGAGCTCTGGCTATAACATGCGGATATCTGTATGAAATATTGCAATCTGCCACTACTATCTCCACAGCAAGTGTCTGTAGCTTCCCTTCTCACCCTCAAATTGTGCCTTGGAATTAAAATTCTGACTTTGCAAAAATGTGCACATCCTTTCATTGGGTAGATTTATTTTTGAGAGACTTGTTTAAGGAAGGAATTCCAGAGCTGAGGACCTAGACCATTGCCAACGGAGAGGAAAGAAAGGAAGGTACACAAAACGAAGGCTCAAGTTCTCACAGGGTTGCTGGTCATTGCTAGATTCACTGGACTAATATCTTGAATGGACAGGTTGGCTTATGAGGAGAGGTATTTCAGGCTGGGTTTGTATCCATTAAACAGTAAGAGACAACTTGACTGAAACATAAGAACCTAAGAAGACTTCAGAGTGAATGTGGAAAGGACATCACTTCTTGTAGAAAATCTAGAACTGGGGATCAGTGTTTCAAAATACAGCGCAGTCCATTTAAGACAGGGACAAGGAGAAAGGTTTCTTCCCAGAGTCATGTTACAGAACAATCTTGAAATAAAGCAGAGCCCTTGAATATTTTAAAGGCAGAGGTAGATTGATTCTCGATAAGCAAGGGGATGAAAGATCATCAGGAGTAAGCAGGAACATGCAGTAATCAGCTCTGCCGTGATCTTTTTGAATGGTAGCCCAGTGTTGAGTGGCCTCCTCCTCTCCCAATCCCTATGTCCATACATTCATTACCAAGATATGTCAGCAATCCTCATTCCCAGAATTGACCAGTCAGCTAGAAAATTAGTCTCCCTGTAGGGATCTTGTTAGTGGGATACTCCCAATTTTGCATTATGTTCAAAGCATGGCACAAGTGAGCAAGATGTTCCTTAACTGACTAGCATGGAACCAAAGGACAGATCTAAGATGTACAAGACTCAGATAGATGACAACACATTAAAACAGACTTTCTTAAATCAGAGAGCCATACATTGAAATAGGTGCCCTATTTAAAAGGTGTGTATGGCTGCCCCTCCCTAGTCAGTGATTGTTCAGCTCTGCCATCAAGTACTCTCACTGTTGTGTAGATAATTATACTTTGCTGCAATCTCCACATTCCAAAAACATTCCCACATTGCTACAAAACATATGCAACATGGAAACCTACTAATTATAATGAACAGGATTAAAGTGACACTCATGTTTAATGAACTGCATTATATTGCATTTAATCCTTAATTCACATGGTACGGTCCAAATTACTTGCTCTTCATAACATTGCTCACATATTTCTAATTGCCATCAATTTATTTCCTCCAAATGGAAATCAAACATCTTACGTTTGCTTGACTTCATCTTTACAACCTAAAAATGCAGATTGAGTTTTAAGATTATCTCTGATGTATCGGTCAATTCATAACACTTCATACCTACTAAGAAAGTATTGCTATCATAAAGTCATAAGCACAGAAACAGATCCTTCGGTCCTACTCATCTGCCCTGACCAGACATACCAATCTGATCTAATCCCATTTGCAAGCATTTGGCTCATTTCCCTCTAAATCCTTCCGATTCATGTACCCATCCAGATGCCTTTTAAATGTTGCACATACCTCCACCACTTCCTCTAGCAGCTTGTTCCATACATGCAACATTCCATGTGTGAAAACGTTACTCCTCTGGTTCTTTTTAAATCTTTCCCCTCTCACCTTAAACCTATGCCCTCTAGTTTTGGTCACTTGGTAAAAGTGACCAGTCACTGAATGTTGGGATGCTTTTTCTCTTGTAGCAAGGATGGTCACTGGGACAATAACCCAATTGCATTGGCCTAAGACTGTTTAGTTGGCACAGACTAGGAAGCAGAAACAAAAGCAGAAATTGCTGGAGAAATTGAAAAGGTCTGGCAGTGTCTGTGGGAAGGATGCAGAGTTAGCGTTTTGAGTCCAGTGACTCTTCAGCAGAACTAGGAATCAGATACATGTTGAATTTGCTGTATGAACCATTGGAAACATGGGGTATTAGGGTCTTATGACAACAACAAGAACAGAGGGTGAAGAGAATGAAGAACTGCCCAGTTAAGACAGAACCAAGGAGAGATTTCTTCTCTCAGAGTTATGATTCTGTGAAAAGCTTTATTGCAGAGGGTTTTTGAGGCTAGGTCATTAAGTATAATCTAGGCTGAGTGAGACAGATTTTTAGTCAGTGAGAGAACCTAGGGGTATGGGGAAAAGGCAGGAAAGTGGAGTTCAGGATGATCAGATCAGCTACAATCTCATCCAATGGTGGAGTAGACTCAAATGTATTGAATGTGGATGAGTGGTGCTGGAAGAGCACAGCAGTTCAGGCAGCATCCAAGTAGCTTCGAAATCGACGTTTCGGGCAAAAGCCCTTCATCAGGATGGTTTCCAGCATCTGCAGTCATTGTTTTTACCTCAATGCATTGAATGGCCTACTTCTGCTCCTATATCTTTTGGGAGCGGCTGAAAGACACAGGGATGGAAAGAAAGAAAACATTTCCATTTCACATTTTATGTCCATTGGTCATTGCAAAGTGTTTCGTAGCCAATGAAGTACATTGGACATCTACTCCTTACTGCAGTACACAAAGCCCAGCAGCCTATTTCTGCATAGCAAGCTCACACATACAGCAATGAGATAAATACAATGGGATAAGGTATTAGTACCTTGTTTGAGGGAATGGCAAGTAGTAACTAGGAGACTGGGGATAATTCTATTGTTCTTCTTTGAAGAAGTACCATGTGATCTCCTTTTACATCCTGTTAAGTTGTCAGATGAGCCCTCACCTTAACCTCTCGTGTGAACAATGGGGAGGGTTGCAGCAGAACTCCCTCATGAATGCACTTGAGTGTCAGTCTTGATACCTTGTTCTCTGGAGGAGAAAACCTGATCCTCCAAAATTGCTCAAATTGAGAATGTCAACAGCTGAACCATAGCTAGGATAGAGACAGAACCAAGGAAAACAAACAGAGCAAAGCTCTATGAATGTAAGAGACATCTAAGCCACAATTTGAAGGTATATCTGGCTCACAAGCCTTTACAAGGACATCTTACTAGGTGTAAGATGAACTAAGGAGGCAGAAATTCCCATGTGAGGAACATTGGAATATAGGAACAGTAGTAGGCCATTCAGCCCAATGGGTGAATAAAACCCAGTGCATATTGTTCCACGGTACCAATGCTTCAGTGTTCAGTTCATCGGCTTTAATTTGGAAAGATAGAAATAGCTGGAGAAACTCAGCAGTCTGACAGCATCTGTGGAGAGAGAAACAGTTGATGTTTTAAGTCTCATGACCCTTCTTCAGAACTAATAGCAGCTAGAAAAAGGTGGTATATAAGCTGGAAATGGGGCAGGAAGGGTTAAAGGTTTATGGGTGGCACGGTGGCACAGTGGTTAGCACTGCTGCCTCACAGCGCCAGAGACCTGGGTTCAATTCCCGCCTCAGGCGACTGACTGTGTGGAGTTTGCACATTCTCCCCGTGTCTGCGTGGGTTTCCTCCGGGTGCTCCGGTTTCCTCCCACACTCCAAAGATGTGCAGGTCAGGTGAATTGGCCATGCTAAATTGCCCGTAGTGTTAGGTAAGGGGTAGATGTAGGGGTATGGGTGGGTTGCGCTTCGGCGGGGCGGTGTGAACTTGTTGGGCCAAAGGGCCTGTTCCCACACTGTAAGTAATCTAATCTAATCTAATCTAAAGGAGTAAGCAGGGACGTGGAGATGGAACCAAGAGAGAGAGAGAGAGAGAGGCAGGCAGGTCAGCTGACAAAAGGATGGATTATGGTCAGTCAGGGAAGGAGAAAAGCCAATAGTGGGAACCATAAGTGAGAATGGGTTGGCTGTGCCCATTCCAAGACAGCTTGCTCACTTGTTAGCTCCCACATAATCTAGGAATTCCTCCTCCAAGGTATTGTGATTATTGAGTTGTCCAATCTATATGCAGACTACAGTCACCCCTAATTACAGATGTTCCTTTACTGCATGCATTGCTGATTTCCCATGTAAAACAATTAAGTCCCAGACATCTTATCTGTTTCACTTGTTAACTGTTGTCTCAGACAGAGACAGGCAACATCAATGGAAGTGCATGTAGAAAGTATAAAACACATTTTAACTTAACCAATTCACTCATTCTCAAAAGTATCAAGAATATTACTAAATATAAATTGTAATTAGTTAAGTGAAACTACACGAGTCACCCTTCTGCTAATTTAATAATGAACTTAATTGAAGCATTACCCAGGAATGGTCAGCTGGCCAGGCTGAACAGTTCCTTTGATGTCTTTGTCTTGCCTCCTGGAGAGGGTTGCTCAGGTGCTGTCATTCTCCAGAGGTATGCCACAGATTTCTGGTCACGCTCCAGTTTATCTGTTTTCCTCTTATCGTCCTCTTCAAATCAAGTACCAGAACTGCATTCCCTTTCCTTATTTGGTCTGAGTAGCAGCCACTGTATACATAACGGTAAACACATTTATCTTTTAACACTTGTTCAACTTGTGAAACTCTCAGTTTCTCCAGAGTTTTAACAAGTTCCAACCCTGGCCAACATGTCTGCCTTTTTGATCCAAAGATTTATCTGAGGATCATCATGCTACTCTTCAGCACAATACTAAGCCGCTGCGTGGCAACTGTTAGTTCTCTGTTAAAAAGCATCAGTAAATAATTTCCACTCACATGTTAGTGCATTATTTAAAATGTCATTTTAATACCTTACATGAATTCAAAAACATTACTGGTCCAGTAAATGCATAGTTCATAATACCATCATAAACTTTTTCCTATTCGCAATATTCTTTGGTATCTGATCCATTCCCATTCCTTTCCATTTCTTAGCTTTCCATCTTAGCACCAAGATAAAACTATTACCACAATAAGTATAACAAATTGTAATATAACAATCATATAGACACACTCCTGACCCACGAGAGACCAGAGCATTCATTCCCCAGTTCCAAAGTTTATTCGAGCCTTGGAGTCTGCAACATCTTGCTGGTCTTCTGCAAGGGCTTTGATTGGTTTCTCGTGTACGGACCATTCATGAAGAACTTCCTTGGCTTCTTCAATAATCTTTATCCAGGCTGTAGTGGGATGGGTAGATGTTCTGTGGCTACAAACTGTCGCAAATCTTCATATTTGTCATTTTGACCAATGGACAGTTACATACAATTTCTTATTAGGTTCAGGTTTAAAATTTGGTGGCCAATGGCTAAATCAGAAGAAAGTCATGAATGTCCAAAGTACACTATTTCCATCTCTTTTGATTTCCTAAGGCTGGCATGGCAACGTAATAATTGTGCCCTCCTAGGGCATACTTAAAAAGGTTTGTTATTCACTGGTAAAATAGATTATGAACAGACTTCCTAAAAGGCAAATCCGCCTCAAGCAAGTCTTCTCTGATCATTCCTTCAGATGTGCCCAGCAGTTCCTCCCAGGTGGCATTGGGACAAATCCACCCTCATCCCCCCACTTCAAAAATTTTAGTGTGGATTGGTTCAATGACACCCAAGTCCCTTCACATTTACCCACAGTATGAACATGCATTAGAAGTCAGATTATCCCCATGTCTGTGTATACGAAGGACCACTCCAGCGTACAGAAGACCTTTATCGCAAGTATTCAAAACCTGATTAGTGAGGATAAGATTTCTGAGGTGGCAGAGGTGATTCTGCCTCTACCCATGTCCTTAGTTGCTCATCTGACACCCAGTCTGGTACTGAGTCTAACTGTAGCATGTTTGTACTGACCATAGACAGGAACCTATAGTATGTGTTGTCTCATTGGCCAAACTGTCTATGAACATAGTAGAGATATTTTGAAGGGGTTTCAACACATGGATTGCATTGAGTACCAATGCTGCCTCCTCTTACTTGTTTTGTCTTGATTCTTGTATTCCTGGGCCCACTATTATCTTTATCTTCTCCTACAGTGAAGACCCTGTACACCCAATTCTGCTATGTCAAGGGTTTTGATAGTGACTGTGCCTGCTGCATAGCCTTCTCCTGTTAATTCAATCAATGTTGTCTTCCTCCTTTTCCTTTCTGCTTCCAAGTAAATCCACTTTGACAAATCACACTGTCTGGAGAAGGTGATCAAAGAGCTGCCAGACTGTACTATCACACCAAGATGGTATCTGTGCATCCACCAGGTTAAATACTGTGTTTATATCCTGGTACCAGAGTAACAGTTTCTTCCAGAACTGACCAATTCCCCCAAATCTCTCTGGGACTCACTACATTGTGGCTCTGAAGTGGTACCGGGGCCATGGTGATAGTAGGTCGAGCGGTCATAGAACCCCCCCCAAGTGCGGATGCAGGCCATTCAGCCCATCGCATCCATACTGACCCTCCAAAGAGCATCCCACCCAGACTCACTCCTCTGCCCTGTAACCTTGCATTTCCCATTGTTAATCCACACAGCCTGTACACTACAGCCAATTCATCTCAACTTTACACCTTTGGATTGTGGGAGGAAACCCATGCTGACATGGGGACAGTGTGTAAACTCCACGCAGACAGTTGCCCAAGGGTGGAATCGAACCCAGCCCTTGGTGTTGCGAGGCAGCAGCGCTAACCACTGAGCCACCGCGTTGCCCAATTGTAGTTGTGGATGGATCTGCCCTATGAAGCATGAAATCTGGTCCTGTCACTGGATTCAAACCTAAATTGTCCTCGTTCTTTCTGAACTTTGGGAGAGTCCTAGACCTATATTCTATCAAATTCGCAATTACAGACAATCTCAGCCCCTTAGGGAATTTTTCCTTGAACAGGTCCTCCAAGGATTAGTTTTGTCTCAGACTCTGTTCCGGATAATTCTTCCTTCTTGGTTGCTGGGGTAAAAACTAGAAAGTAGGGTTGAAACTGCTCAGGGATAGGCCATCGTGATAAAAACCCACATCCCGCCCCCCGCATGCAACCATTACCATGACACTGGTTTAGTTGTGTAATATGACCTGCTCAAGCAACTGATATTATCCCCTCCCATTTATAAAAAAAAGTATCATGCTATTCACCGCAGAAGGTGCTGCCATTTCAGAAAAACGCCAATAATGATTCTCCATGTTCTCCTGGTGATTCTTCTTCCTATAAAACAAACAAACAATCTGTTCTTATTTATACTCAAAATGATTTTACTCCAATGACAGATCCTGCATCTCAGGATACTTGGGCACCTCTCTCGACCTCATCTTGTCCCAGTCTTCCCAAATACCTTCCCAAAACCAGCCCCCTGGGGGATCTTCCCATCCAGAAATTCCTTCAACTCCAAAGGATTCTAACATAACGTGCTGATAATAGTGATCCATATCGCATTGGTTACCTCCCACCCCACCAAAAGGGTTTTAATTGATTTATACGATACCACCCACTCTTGTTAGAGGCTGTTAGAAACTTGTTTACAGAAGGGTAACTCGACTGTCTTTGCCTTCAAATCCAAATGTGTTTTACTTTGTTAATTCCTTTTTTCCCATGTTATTAGCTGCGACCTAATTAGCCTCCTTTATCCTTTCGATTAACCTTTGAACCCACTCATCCCTTGTTATGTTATCAACTTCCAGTTCCGAGAGATCCAACCTTAGCAAGGGCTCTAATTATACCAGGAAACAGAACACCCTAAAAAGACTTAAGTGTGTTTGTGGGTGCACATGAAAGGAGATGTTGAACATTATATCAAGAACTGATTGATACGTGCACAACATAACCTTGATAGGAATGTTAAGAAAGGAGCTTGAAACGTACTGGGCTCACTGAAGGACCTTGGTGTAAGGGGTAAATCCAGTGGAGAAAGACTGTGTTTACCATCACCAGGACATAAGGAAGCACTGTCATCAAGGGGTCTTATGTTGCTGCACCATTTTGCCCAACATATTCCGCAAAGTTTGACTGATCTTTTCAACTATTGTACTGGATTGGGGCCTTTGGTCATGTGGAACCTTTGTTTTATCCCAAGTAATGACCTGACATTCTGCATCACTAGGGCCACGATCTGAATCAATATTCCTTGGTAAACTCCAATGTAAAAAGAATTTGTCTAACTGGACCTTGGCCATAAAATTAACGGTATCAGTTAGAGTGGAGAATACTCTACCTATTTGGTGAAGGTACCCACTATGAACAGG
Organism: Chiloscyllium punctatum; assembly: GCF_047496795.1. Taxonomy (NCBI): domain Eukaryota; kingdom Metazoa; phylum Chordata; class Chondrichthyes; order Orectolobiformes; family Hemiscylliidae; genus Chiloscyllium; species Chiloscyllium punctatum. Next base: position 75,457,233 of record NC_092764.1, read on the forward strand.
ATATGCTTATATTCTCCAGTAGTTGGAGACAGTGGACTCAAGATCTATCTGCAAGTTTGTACAAGGTCCTTCAGTGAGCCTAGTATGTTTCAAGCTCCTTCCTTAACATTCCTATCAAGGTTATGTTGTGCACGTATCAATCAGTTCTTGATTGAACATTCAACATCTCCTTTCATGTGCATCCACAAGGACACTTAAGTCTTTTCAGGGTATTCTGTCTCTTGGTGCTCATGAATGTCATGATACCAGTACATCAAGTGGTGCTTTATCTCCTCAGGTACTACAAACTTGCTATCGCACAGGGCAGCTCCATCTGTTGCATGTAGTCCCTTATGTTCACCATAAGGTAATTTCTCTCCTTTTAGAAAAGCTTTTGTTATTCCATATCCTTCCTCTGTCTCCTAAGTCTGCGGGATCTTTTTCTCTTTTTGTGCGCCTATTTCCTCAACCTGCAGCACCCATTCTTCTCTTGCTATTGCCCCTTGTTTAATCAATTCTTCTGCTTTTCTGTTTGATTAAAACTTAGGATGACCTTTCATCACTCCACAATCTTTCCTCTTCGTCTTTTCAGTAATGGGGTGGACAGTAGGACCTTTCCATCTGCTGACAAACCCTCTTGCCTCCTGTAAAGTGATATATTCTATCAGCTGTTGCACATATACATACTGAGTAGATAACAGATCCTGGAGGAAATTTCTCTGGGCGGCTCACTACTCCAGCAGCTGAGTTGGCAGCCATGGCATACATACTCATGGTCTTTGGCAGTTATAGGGCTATATATATTTCCTGTCCATTATTCTTCTCTACATGCAGGTCACATTCTGTCCTCCGTTTCCCATCTGTACAGATGAAGAGCCAGCAACAATTTTTGAAAGGGTGATTTTTCATTTTGTGTTCGCTTTACCAGTAAATCCCTCCTTTGTATTTTGATACCAAAGATTCCTTGCAATCATTTGCTACCACCACGTGACACTCAGGGAGTGTCCCATGGTAAATTAAATTGTCTGCTAACATGGTGGCACTTCAAACCACTTTCACCGCTATGTTCCTCCCTTGTAACAGCAACATCTATCTGGCAGTCTTATCCTGGCTCACTGTGCCATTATTAATAATTCCATCCAAAAGGGTGCACTCTGACAAAATTGTCAACGGGTCCAATTCTACAACACAAGTAAAATGTTGAACTACCCAGACCACCAATAGATGCCTATCACACATTATATACTCCTGCTCTACTGACGTGAACATGTGCAAGGCCTAGGCTACTGGTCTCAACTGACCATGTATCTCTTGTAACAAGGCTGCTAATATTGTGGAATGTGTTGCAGCCACCACAAGGGGAGTAGCACAGCTGAGTTTGGGATTTTTAGGTCAGGAGCACTCATCAAGCCCTGTCCAAGCCCTATTGCGAAGCTATTATCGCTTCATGTGTTCTGGCTTCCATTCCCATAGAAATTTTTCTTTAATAATGTCATTAAGCCCCAAAACGATCTTAATCTGTTCACATCTGTGGTGACGGGAAGTCTAGCTGCTGCTCCAATTTGTTGATTGTCTATTTGTTTTTTTTTCCTCTCGTTATCACCGTTCCTAAATAATTCACTTCTTACCTCATTATCTGAACCTTTTTCAGATTCATTTTCAACCAGGGTTCCTTTAATAGTTGCAACACCGCATTCAGGAGCTGAGATTGCTCCTGTTCGGTTCCAGTTTGTAAGAGTAAATCATCAACCTTATTATATCAGACAGTCTGGCCTAGAAAAACTCCATAATCCATTGCTTAACCATTGATAGGATACTGTGGAATCCCTGTGGCAAAGCTGTCCACGTATATTGCTGCCCTTTAAGAGGTAAACGCAAATTTATACTGACACTCCTCAGGCAAAGGGATTAAGCTAAATCTATTGCTGATGCCTAATACTGTAAACTATTGTGCTAACTTGCTTTGTTTAATCATAATTTTGGGACTAGCAGCCACTTTAGGGGCTGCCAGAGGCATGACCTTTTATTTAGTTCCCTGCAGTCATTGGTTAATTGCCAGCTCCCACCTGGCTTTTTAACTGGCCAAATTGGAGAATTATTGGTGGAGGCAACATTGCAGTGCTCCAAGTGACTAGACTCTGAATTACTTTCTTAATGTCTCCTTCAGTTTGTTTGGGAAACTCACGTTGTTTCTGTGGCTTTGAGTCTGGTCCTTGGATGCAAGCTTTCCCCTACATCCTCCCACAACTGTGTTTGGTTTTGGTGAAAGCATTTTTATTCTGTTAGTATTGCCTAGGCTTTTGGATCCCAACTCATCTGTAGGACTGACCCACATGTCTCCCACGTGCACACTCATTCCCTGTATGAACTAACTCATACTTTAGCAACAGAATGTTCCTCACTCATCCCTGGCATTTGCCAGATCATACAGTTTACTGGGTCAAAACAAAGACCAACTCTCATGCTGCTCCTGGGGTGGTTCTAGTAGGGCCATCCATTGCTGCAAGACTAATGGACTAGTTACCAGCCCAATTTGTGAATGTCCCGTAAACACAATTAGAATAATGTCTTCTTCTGTTTTCCAGGTAAATTGAAGTAAAGTGGATGTTTACGGTGGTTCCAGATCCCCTTGTATCCCAAAGAAAAAAGTAATAGGACAGCCTCCAACCTTACCATCCACCAAGGAGCTACCCATTCCATCCCTCCTAGCATCACACATCCAAGTTGGAGGCCTGATATAGTCACTCAGCTGGGGTGCAACCTGCTCATTGTTTTGTGGAATGAGCTGGGATCCCCCTAGTGGCAAGGTTCAGGTCTGCGTTTGATTGTTTCACCCCTCGCAAAGGTGAGACCATTCTCCAGCGTAATGGCCCACTCCCTCAGATATAACACCGATGATCACTTCCCATGGTTCGTCCACTGCCAACTGCAGCGAGTGGATGTGCCCTTCCCCTGTACCTGTCTCGACCCCCCCCCCCCAATCTGATACAGAGGGGTTGGACCATCGGCATGTTTTCTTTACCTTCATTTTTCTAGGACCCCACAGCCCTGTTAGCCAATGCGATTGTCATGTTAGTCTTATTTGAATTTCCCCTTCCCATTTCAATGTTCTTGTCATCCGCCTTTTTATCCATGCTTTCCTGTGGCCTCTGTCAGGTCAAACACAAGCTTTTTTTTGGAGTCCTCCGTGATACTAAAAGTCCGTAACCATAGTGTTTCACTCTTGTAGAATCTGTCGATCTAAGTCCAGCTCCTAAATATTCCGAAACGCTCTGATCAGAGCAAGGGGGGCAAAAGCTATCAGGTGTTCCCTCTTCTGCCAGCACTTAATGATTCCATAGGATTCTATTAGCTCCCACGGCTGTTAAAACAGCCTCCTTTAAAGTTTGGGAGAAGATTTGTAGCTCGGGTGCTTGTTGTCGTGGTTCTGTTCGCAGAGCTGGGAATTTGTGTTGCAAACGTTTCGTCCCCTGTCTAGATGACATCCTCAGTCGCGCTTCTGTGATGTTTCCTCAGGCATTTATAGTGGCTTGTCTCTGCCGCTTCCGGTTGTCAGTTCGAGCTGTCTGCTGCAGTGGCCGGTATATTGGGTCCAGGTCGATGTGCTTATTGATGGAATCTGTGGAGGAGTGCCATGCGTCTAGGAATTCCCTGGCTGTTCTCTGTTTGGCTTGTCCTATAATATAACTGTTGTCCCAGTCGAATTCATGTTGCTTATCATCTGCGTGTGTGGTACTAAGGATAGCTGGTCGTGTCGTTTCTTGGTTAGTTGGTGTTCATGGATGAGGATCGTTAGCTGTCTTCCTGTTTGTCCTATGTAGTGTTTTGTGCAGTCCTTGCATGGGATTTCGTACACTACATTGGTTTTGCTCATGCTGGGTAATGTAGTGTACAAATTCCCATGCAAGGACTGCACAAAACACTACATAGGACAAACAGGAAGACCGCTAACGATCCGCATCCACGAACACCAACTAGCCACGAAACGACACGACCAGCTATCCTTAGTAGCCACACACGCAGATGACAAGCAACATGAATTTGACTGGGACAACAGTACTATTATAGGACAAGCCAAACAGAACAGCCAGGGAATTCCTAGAGGCATGGCACTCCTCCACAGATTCCATCAATAGGAACATCGACCTGGACCCAATATACCGGCCACTGCAGCGGACAGCTGGAACTGACAACCGGAAGCGGCAGAGACAAGCCACTATAAATGCCCGAGGAAACATCACAGAAACGCTTCACAGGAGGCTCCCAAGCACTGAGGATGTCACCTAGACAGGGGACGAAACGTTTGCAACACAAATTCCCAGCTTGACGAACAGAACCACAACAACAGCCTCCTTTAACTTAATGAGGGCTCTCTGTCCATCTTCCTCTGGGTAGGGCCACGTGGGTGTAGGCATATTGACAATAGACAAGGAGGAGGGGAAGAAATTAATCTCTCAGTCTCTAGGAGTTTGTCTTTGCGAACAACTCCAGGGGACTATTCGTGATCTGACATACCCACAAATTTGACAATGTTGGTCAGTTGTGAGTTTCTTCCCTGGAGAAGTTTTATATACACATTCATAGCAGTCTTGAAATCATTGAATTGCTTTTTCCAACACCTTTTTCCACTTCGTGATTTTGTTTAAATGCCTCGTTTATTTTTGTCCTTTTCGAATTTCTCACACGGGTGAAAAACTTTTTTCTGCAAGCCCGCTTATGTCTTAAGGTCATCTATCTCAGCTCGCAGGTTCAGCATTTCCTGTAGGTTTTCTGCCCTGCCCTGGCCTAATTTGGAGATGCTGGCGTTGGACTGGGATGTACAAAGTTAAAAATCACAACACCAGGTTATAGTCCAACATGTTTAATTAGAAGCACTAGCTTTCAGAGCATTGCTCCTTCATCAAGTGGTTGTGGAGGACACAACTGTAAGGCAATTTATAGCAAAAATTGCTATAATTTTGCTATAAATCACCTTACAATTGTGTCCTCCACAACCACCCAAAGGAGCAGCGCTCTGAAAGCTAGTGCTTCCAATTAAACCTATTGAAATGATTTTAGTTCTGTCCTGTCCTGTTCTTCAGCTGATTGCTACAGCCTTCTGCAACTTTAAAAAGTTCCCATTCCTCACGTTATCCTTAGCAAGACTTCCAAAAGAAAAACCTTCCCTGTGAGTCCCAGACCGAGTACCAGCCTTTCCAGGACATTCACCATATTTTGGTCACTTCTCAGTCACATATTGATGGAGAAATCCTCTCCAGTCAGAGCTCCCTGGAGTCACCACCTTATAAAGAGCACCACTGACTTTAAAAGTTGTGCTTTTGAGGATTATTCAGTTTAGCTCCTTCCACTTTGGGCACCCCACCCCCCTCTCGGGCTGAACGTTTCCTATTTATGGAGTGAGGAAGTAGGTCAGAACAGTAAGACTGGTTTTTGCCAGGGACGCCAAACTCTGGTTCCTGTGTCTACCTGGAGGTGCAGAAGGCACTTCAGCTCAGACAACTCACTATATTCCCAAATATACAGCACCAACACCCAAGGAACAGCCACAAGTAGCCAACCCTCTGCTAAGTTAATACTGCACCCTCACATTACCCAGTGGCCAATCGCTCTATTGTCTTGTCTTCACTCCGCCTCCTAGCAACGGCTCACCAGCGCGCCTCTTCCCCCGGATGTGACACAACTTCCGGTGGCGCGGTCCCCCTCCATCCAATCAAAGACGTTGACGTCAAGTTGCTCGGTGCCGGATTCTCCAGTCAGGGACCAGACTAACGTCCCCCATCCTTATTTGGGCGGGCACGTGACTGTTACCGCGTTCGCCGTTGAGCACGCGTTCAGCTTGAGCCGAGCAGCGGTTCGTCCGTCCGAGTTTTAACCATTTTCTACCTCCCCCCCCCTTCCCGCCACGTGGTTCTAATTTAATCCTGGCGAGTCAGCTTCTGTCCCCGTCTGGATGACGCTGGTTAATCGCAGCCTAAAGCTCGCTTGAGGCGCTGATTGTCTGTCTGCCTTCCCAGACCGCGCGCGTGCGTACGTAAGCCTCCCGGGAGTTGTAGTTTCCATCTCTCCAATTTCGGGGGAAGATAGAGAGCGCCGCCCGAGGGACTACAGCCCCCAGAGTGCACCGCGCGCCACGCATGCGCGTGTGTGCAGGCTGCTTGGAGCGCGTGGCGGCGGTTGGGGCAGGAGGGAGAGGCGGCTGCTCCCGCTTCCCGCTTCCCGCTCCCGCTGCCGCGAGTCGGTGAAACTGTGAGGAACCGAGTCATTAATGCGAAAGGATAGTGCGGCGGCCTGTTCCGATTCCGGTGAGCGGCGGGGAGTTTGTAAGAGCTGGGCCGTTAAAATCAGGCGAACTTAAGCTTGGGCCTGGGCCTGTGACTGGAGCCGGGGCATTGACTGGGCTTTCCCAACTCAGTTTGATCATCATGTCCAATACAATCCAATACAATCCTCAAAACTGTGTTTTTACTGGCATTGGGAAATAACGAGGTGGTAAACTGTACAGGACAATGATCCAGGAGGTGTAAAGGTACTGTTTGAGGGCAGCCTGGTGGGCTGGACACGTGGAGCTGGATATCTGGAAATTAATGATCGGCGCCACTTTGGAATCACATCTAAATATTAATTAGCTGCAATAACTAACTGATTTGGGCATATTTTTATGCCGTTTTAAAATCTGGTGAGGGGTAAAGTTCTCCTGTTTTGTGCAAGACCGTTTAACCTCTTCAAAATTCGGGTTTTATTTAGTGCATCCCTGATCAGTTTTTGAATTTTATTATAAGAACAGGTGTTGAAGAAAAGTAAATTATTATTCGGATTGTGAGATTGGAAGATCAGTTGCAATTCAAATGTTATGTAAGTTAAGTAATATTTTAACTGTGACTCCTGTTCTGATTTTACGGTCCTATTCTTGTAAGTGCCCATTAGTAGTGGTCTGATGTGATCTTAAATTTGTTATTCTCAGGGCTTGAAATCTTTGATTCTGAAGTTGAATGTCCTCACATGGTCTAAGTAAGTGGTAAGTAAATGCTTTTTTCTGATGGTTTTTAATGCAGAGTCATAGAGTTTTCCAGTACAAAAACAACTTTTTTTTTTCCCAGTGAGTTTATGATTTTAGGACAGCCCATAGTGCTTTATGGCCAATTAAATGTATTTAAAATGGTTGTTGTACTGTAGGAAGCAACTTTGATGCATCAAGAGACCACATTTGAGGTAAATGAATAGCTAGTCTTTTTTAAATGTTGGTTGACCAATAAATACAGGTGAGGACACTGAAGGGATTTCTTCAAAATAACACCGCAAGTTGTTATATCCATCTGAGAGGGTACGGGAATCTTAGTTTAACATTTCATTCAAAAGATGGTACATCAGACACCTCATCTGTGTCCGTTGCTCTCGACATGGTCGTCTTTACAATAGGGAGACAGAATACCAACTTGCTGAACGTTTCAGGGGACATTTCTGGTACGCTCACCAGACAATTGCACCGCCCTATGGCCAACCACTTCAACTTCCCCTTCCACTCTGCCAAGGGCATGCAAGTTTTGGGCGGCCTCCACCGCCAAATCCAAGCCACCTGATGCCTGGAAGAAGAGCACCTCATCTTCCACCTTGCGACTGTTCAACCACATGGCATCAACACTGGCTTCATCAGTTTCCAAATCTGCCCTTACGCCACCTCATCCCAGATCCAACCCTCCAATTTTGCACCGCCCTCTTGAAGTGTCCAACATGTCTACCTTCCTTCCCACTTGTCCACTCCACCCTTCCCTCTGAAGTATCACCATCACCACCACCTGCATGAACCTATTACCTACCTGCTAGCCCCCCCCCCCCCCCCCCCATCTCATCCTCCTATTTAACTCCCAGCCTCCTTCCCACATCCACATTCCTGAGGGAGGGCTTATGCCCGAAACGTCTTATTCTCCTGCTCCTTGGATGCTGCCTAACCTGTTGTGCTTTTCCAGCGCTACACTTTTCAACTTGATCTCCAACATCTGCAGTCCTTCCATCTGACAGTACTATTTCAATACTTTACTGAATTGTCAGTCTAGATTTATATCTTTGCAGCTCTCCTGTGGACCTCAGACCAAGAAGCCTCTGACTCAGCAAGTGAGCGACTTCTTGGCACTGCACAATGAAGCCATTCACTCTAATATGTTTGCCTTTCTCCATACCCTGTCAAGTTTTGCTTTTGCAAGTATTTAACAATTTACTGAGAGCCTGGTTAGTTATAATGATCTGGAGAACACTGCCTGAAATGGTGGTGGAAGCAACTTAATAACTGTGAACTGGAAAGTGAATCAGTACCCAGAAAGTGGAACATTTGTAAAACTTAACCTGAAAGATCAGGGAAGTGCATCTAACTGGACCACATAAATCCATGGGCTCCATTGATTTATTCTGCACTACATCATTCTATGATGTGGAGGTCATCATTATGCTGATGCACAGAAGACTTTCCCAATAACTTTGCATAGGGGTTTTGATAAAGACGGTCTTCACTATCACTTTCTTTTCAGTCCAAACATTAGTTTATTCACTGACAGCATTTGTCCTTTTTTTTTGTCTCTGAACAGTGCACTATTCGATGTAATCATGAGACTGGTTGTGAGATTTTCTTAGTCCTGTCATGAGAAGATACTGGTTTGAAATGATGAATCAGTGAGGATGCTGATGAACTTGTTGATCTAAGGAGCAAATGTCAGATGCAGGCACAGCAACGTAAGGTACAGTCCTTTCTTTTGGAGTTTTGAACAATGATTTGTAAGTTTACCAAAGTTCTAACCTTCTGGAATAAATAGCTATTTCACTTTGGCAATATCATTGGTATTGTGTTCCTTTATGAATGAATTGCTTATGGCAGTCAGCTATCCAGTTAATGGGTTAACTACATTAATTAATTCTTTAAAAACTGTATAAAAATACTGTGCAAAAGACTTAATATGAGGGCTTATTTTAGAAAATTTAACTATCTAGTTTTATTTGTAGTTGAATAATACTTATTGTAGCATGCAATATTTTTAATTTTTCCTCAAAGTTCTTCTTTATTTCCTTTCTTCTGCCCCATGCCCAAGTTGAATGATGAATGATGTTTGCATGTATTATCTGAACTGTCAGTGACGAATTTTGAAATCATTCTGATAACTTGGGATCTTCCCTTCTTGATTTTCTGTAATGCTGAATTGCATATTTAGATTAGATTACTCAGTGTGGAAACAGGCCCTTCGGCCCAACAAGTCCACACCGACCCTCCGAAGAGAAACCCACCCAGACCCGTTCCCCTACATTTACCCCTTCACCTAACACTTTGGGCAATTTAGCATGGCCAATTCACCTGACCTGCACATCTTTAGACTGTGGGAAGAAACTGGAGCACTCGGAGGAAACCCCTGCAGATACAAGGGGAATGTGCAAACTCCACACAGACATTTGCCCGAGGCGGGAATTGAACCTGGGTCTCTTGCGCTATGAGGCAGCAGTGCTAACCACTGTGCCACCGTACTGCCCATATGTAAGACCAAAGGTTTGCCATCTCTGCCTACTATGGAGTTGGACTTCATACAATGTGCAATTATATTTAAATGTAAAATAAATTTTCATCAAAGTGGTCTTGTTTCATAAGATGTTTGGAATACTCCTATAATATTTGCCAAGTCTGTTCACCAAGTATCACATTTGGACAGTTGACATTTTTCTGATCAGTAATCAAGTCACTTTGTTAAGAGACAGCACAGTCATGCAATTCAAACTAAGTTTTTGTTACTCTGTGGAATCTATTGTCTCAGCATTGATCATAGGAGGTATTAGCACCAAATTGAAGCAGGAAAGATCCTTAAAAAGGAGAGCATTTTTGGTGAATTGCGTGAAAGAGGACAGAGTATTTTTCTAATGCAGCAATATTTGAGTTGAGAATAGCCTTCCAAAGAAATGATTTATTGTACTGTGTGGACCTTTTATCTCAAACTCCTGAGCAAAAATTCAACTTTCTTTAGTTTGAACATTGCCCTCTGGTGTGATATTAAGGAATTGCTTTGAAATGTTCTGAAGGTTTGTGTAAGGTATCCAGTTGAAACAAAGCATCGAACATTAGGTATTAAAGGAATCAAGTGAGAAGGGTACAGATATTAGGGGATGATCAGCATACCCATAATTGTTATTTTCATCATGGTTTTAAACACTGTTCAGCACACTATAGGTTTGAACTGAGTACTGAACAGTGTTTAAAACCATGATGGAAATAGCAATTATGGGTATAAACTCAATTTAAAAGGGTTTTTCTCATAGTTTGTAAATACTGTTAGTTTTCCAGTGTGATTCCTAGTTCTGTAATGTGATATTTGGCATACATAAACTGAAATGATGACTGTTAAGCTGATAAGTCGGAGAGTTCAGGATATTTCCTTCCAGTTTGTAAATCTGTTTTGTAGATCATGTAATTCTGAACAGTAAAAGTATTCGCAATTTTATGTGCATGAATGTTGAATGATACTGTAAAGGAAAGCTTTAACAATGTCTGCAATCCATTTTGTTTATTAAAACTGAGCTCCCAAATGAGCTTTTGTTTCTCCTAACCATCTCCCTACTGAATCTCTGTACTTTTGTTGAAATGAACCACAGCTTTTGTGTGCTTTAAAGGGATTGAATCACCAATTTAGAGCAGGATAGGCCCATTGTCACTTCTGTTGTTGAATGAGTTTCAGTTCCTCAACTAGGACTAGAGTGACACTCAGGCCTGTTATTGCTTTTTAGCCAACATTAGTCTTTCAGCAGATGACAAAAAGAGAGATCAATGATGAGATCATCCTGTGTCAAAAAGCTGTCACTTTTTCGCAAAGTAAATTGTGTTCTGAGCACATGGTGCTGTATAGAAATAAAGATGTTATATGGAGGTGCAAATGCATCCTGTCAGCGGGCTCTTCATGGTCGTTTGAGTAGCACATTGTATTTAAGCTATGATCTTGCCATTTATAAAGGAGTGTATGAATTGGAAGCATGAGTTGGTCCTCAAACCTGCTCTGCTATTTAATAAAGTGATTTTATTGTGCCCTCAACCGTCACTTTCCTCCCAACCCTAATATACCTCAATGCTCTTGTTAGGCAAGAATATCTTTACTTCTTCCTTACAAATACTCACTGACCCTGCCTCCTCTCTTTGGGGAGCAAGTATCTGAAAGATACTTTAACAGAGAGAAATATTCCTTGTCTCTGTCTTAAATGGGAGTCACTTCTAAAAATTTGTGTTCTTTTCTACTTCCTTCCACAAAGCAAAGTATAATTTCCTGTCAAGTCCACTCGGGATCTTGTATATTTCAATAAGATCATCTCTCTGAATGTGAATGGAAACAAGTCCAACATGTCCAATTTCTAATAAGAGAACCCCTCATCCCAGGAATCAGTTGAGTGAACCTTCTCTGAAATGCTTCAATTCTGTTATCTCAATTTGTAAATAAAGAGATCAAAACTATAAATGTGACTGTAGTAATGATCTGATCGATGCCCTGTAGGAAATCGAGTGCTTGATGACGTGCAGAGAGAATGGGCTCGTGGGCCACTTTTGTGCTGTATAATTCTTGTATGTTTTGATGTTCCATTCCCTGTTTGAGTCTGAATTTAGTCCAGCCCAGATGGATGGTCAGAAGTGATTGATATAGAATAATACATTTGGGTGTTTTTCATTTAGTGCAAAATATGCTTGCACACATGGCATGATTTGCACCCTCATGCAAAAGAGTCCATTTTATTTCAGGGAATTTGCAAGCAAAAAGGCAACATGAAGGGAGAAAATATGTGCAGTAAGTTATGATCTGGATATGATAGGGCAAGTATTTTTGTGTACTACTTCATAATTTTAGTGTGTTGGCTGTCATTTTATTAATACATAATTAGATCAAAATCTTTTCCAAAGTTGTGCAGTGGGAGTTTGATAAACAAAGGGCTTGCTGTTTACAGTCAGACCATCCTTTTGACTAATTCAGTAATATTTCTTTGACATTAGAAGTTTATAAAGTCATGAAGGGCATGGATACGATGAATAACCAAGATCTTTTCCTGGAGGTGGGGGAGTCCAAAACCAGAGGGTACAGGTTTAAGTTGAGAGGGGAAAGGTTTAAAAGGGATCTAGGGGACAACCTTTCACTTAGGATGGTGTGTGTATGGAATGAGCTGCCAGATGAAGTGGTGGAGCCTGGTACAATTACAACATTTAAAAGACATCTGGTTGGGTCCATGAATAGGAAGGGTTCAGAGGGGTATGGGATTAGATTTATTTAGGATATCTGGTTGGCATGCACGAGTTGGACTGAAGGGTCTGTTTCCTTGATGTACATCTCTGTGACCCTTATTGTCTTTTTCTTTGTCTGTGAACAGTGCACTATTCCACCTCATTTGCAAGATTGGCTGGGAGTTTCTTAATTCCATCATGTGAGGATCCTTCTTTGAAATGAAGAGTCGAAGAACAATTGATAACTGAGGTGCAAGTGAGAAGTGTATGTACAATTCTGTATATTGGAATTTTGAACAAAACTTGCAAACCTGTCAAAGTCGCAATTTTTCTGAATAAATAGAGATTATATAATGTATCAGAGCATCACGGACTTTCGGTTCTTCTGATTAATGCACTGGGAAAGTTTTAAGGTTACCCAGTTAACAGGTGAATTGTATTAAGCACTTGCTGACTGATTAATCACTGTTTTAAAATGATCTAAAGAAAGAGTTAGTGCACTTTTAGATAATATGAATGTAATTATGTGTAACAATTTCTTTTGGTCAAAATTAAATTTTGAAGTCTGTCTTGGAAAATCCTCTTCTCCCACAGTGCTCAAGTTCAGTGATGAATGATATTTGCATGTATTATCTGAACTGCAGGTGACGAGCATTAAATTATTCTGAGAGCTTGGGCCGTACTCTTATGTTGATTCTGTGTACATTACCTAATAGGGGTAGTATGGTATTTATAATACTCTCACAATGGTCATAGACTTCATACAACACATTATTTTCTCAGCTTGTTTCTCTTACTCATCCATGGAGCCAGGATTTCATACAGCAGATAATCCAATCCAATCCGATCTGTAACTGCAGAGCAGATTTCTAGTGAAGTGGTCTTGTCTAAAGAGTCATGATTCGGAGATGCCGGTGTTGGACTGGGGTGTACAAAGTTAAAAATCACAAAACAGGTTATAGTCCAACAGGTTTAATTGGAACCACACTAGCTTTCGGAGCGACGCTCCTTCATCAGGTGATTGTCACCTGATGAAGGAGCGTCGCTCCGAAAGCTAGTGTGCTTCCAATTAAACCTGTTGGACTATGACCTGGTGTTGTGTGATTTTTAACTGTCGAAAGAGATTTTTGAAACATTCTTGTTCCTTTGCTGAATCTGACTGTCGATCATTTTATTTGGACAGGGGAGGTTTTGATAATATATCTGCTTTACAAACTTGCTTTGTCCATACAGGAAAACTGTGCCAATTAAAAATATTTTGGGGCGTTGAATGTATATCCATGATAACTTTGGGGCTATTGGCAGGTCTCATCAAACTGGAACAGAAAAGGCCAGTGTCCTTTTTCATGATTGTGCCCTAGTTGATTGCAGCATTTTAAAAAAAATACGTTGATATCTGAAATTTGAATGATTTTCCATAAACTCTTTGCACCAATTTATCCCTCATATCGAAATCCCACTGGTTGAAAATTCATTTCGAACTTTAACTTTCTTTACCTTTAACATTGTCAATTGGTGACATCTTTGGGAAATGGTTTGGGGGAATTATTCTCAACTCACGTTGTGAAGATGCCCAGTTAAACTGTTAGAGCAACAGGGTGAGAAGTGTACAGAGTATAAAGGGAAAAATAGATATAAATGGTGACATGACATTTAAAATAGCAACGTATAAAGCTAAGATAAAATGTTTATACCCAGTTAGTCGCCTGAAACTATCATTAGAATATTTTGTATGCTGCTATGTTATTAGGATAACATTTCCACTCTGGTTCCATAATGAAGATTATTTTGTGTCTATTAACTAAGCAGTAATGATGTCAGTTCAACTCATAACTCCAAGATTTTAGGATATTTCCTTCCAGTTTGTGGAATTTCTTCATGGGTCATATTATCCTATGAACAGTTCATGTATGTATAATATCAAGCAGTAGTGTCTAATAATGCAATAAAGAGCAAATACGTCTGCCTACTCCCCTTTTTGTTCATTTGCTAAAAGTGAAAGCCCTAAAATTAGTATTGGTTGGTTAGCTCAGTTGGCTGGACTGCTGGTTTGTGATGCAGTGCAAGACCAACAGTATGGGGTCAGTTCTCACATTGGCTGGGGTCACCGTGAAGGTTCTGCTTTAATAGAACCTAGAACATTCCAGCGCAGTACAGTCCCTTCAGCCCTCGATGTTGTGCCGACCTGTGGAACCAATCTGTAGGCCATCTAACCTACACCGTTCCATTCTTGTCCATATGCCTATCTAATGACCATTTAATTGCCCTTAAAGTTGGCGAGTCCACTACTGTTGGAAGCAGTGCGTTCGATGCTCCTATTACTCTGACATCTGTCTGATTTCTATCACCCCTCTATTTAAAGCTACATCTCCTCATGGTAGCCATTGCCATTCGAGGAAAAAGGCTGTCACGGTCCATCCTATCTAACCCTCTGATTGTCTTATATGTCTCAATTAAGTCATCTTCTGTCTAACGAAAACAGCCTCAAGTCCCTCAGCCTTTCCTCATAAGACCTTCCCTCCATACCAGGCAACATCCTCGTAAAACTCCTCTGGACCCTTTCCAAAGCTTCAACATCCTTTCTATGATGCAGTGACCAGACCTGTACGCAATACTACAAATGTGGCCTCACCACAACTGCGACATGACCTAATGTTTTCGAAACTCAATCACTCCACCAATGAAAGGTAACGCACTGTATGCAGCCGTAACAACCTTATCAATCTGTGTGGCAATTTTCAGGGATCTAAGTACCTGGACACTCAGATCTCTCTGTTCATCTACACTACCAAGAATCTTACCATTATCCCAGTACTCTTTTATTCCTTCCAAAGTGAATCACCTCATGCTCTGAATTAAACTCCATTGGCCAACTTCAGCACCTCTGTAAGCTACAAAATACTTTGTCATTCTCCTCAACTCTACTGACCTTTGTGTCATCTATAAATTTACTAACCCATCCTTCTATGCCATCATCCAGGTCATTTATAAAAATGACAAACAGCGGTGGACCCAAAACAGATCCTTGCGATACACTAGTAAGTGAGCTCCAGGATGAATATTTCCCATCAACCACCACCCTCTGTCATCTTTCAGCTAGCCAACTTCTGATCCAAACAACTAAATCACCCTCAATCCCATGCCTCTGTATTTTGTGCAATAGCTTACCGTGGGGAACCTGATCAATCACCTTTCTGAAATCCATTTATACCACATCAACTGCTTTAACCTCATCCAGCTGTTTGCTCACCATCTCAAAGAACTCAATAAGGTTTGTGAGGCATGACCTACCCTTCACAAAGCCATGTTGACTATCCCTAATCAACTTATTCCTTTCTAGATGATGATCCATCCTATTTCTTATAACCCTTTCCAACAGTGTACCCACAGCCGAAGTAAGGTTTATAATTACCAGGGTAGTCTCTACTACACTCCATTCTTGAACAAGGGGACAACATTTGCTATCCTCCAGTCTTCTGGCACTAGTCTTGTGTACAATGATGACATAATCAAAGTCAAAGGCTCTGCAATCTTCTCTCTGGCTTCCCAGAGAATCCTAGGATAAATGCCATCCGGCCCAGGGGACTTATCTACTTTTACATTTTCCAGAATTGCTAACATCTTGTAAATCTCAATCTCATCTAGCCTAGTAGCCTGTATTTCAGTATTCTCCTTGACAACATTGACTTTTTCTAGTCAATGTGTGTACTGATGAAAAGTATTCCCAGCCCCTCTCCTTGCCTGAGGTGTGGTGACCCTCAGGATAAACTCAGCTTTGCCTTAGTCTCTGAGGTTACAGGTATTTTCATTTTCATAGGCTTCTGTTCTGTATAACCTTCTCCCTTTTGAATATAATGGGATTAAATAAAATTAGGCCCAAACTAATATTATTTCAACAGGAATAGTTACCAATACAAGAGCTGGATAGGTTTCAATATCCCTTTCATAACCCATGCCCCTCATTAGTGAGTCTAGAGGCTATAAGTATGATCTTTACTCCAGGATTGTAACTCAGTGTAGACTTCCACTTCAGTAATTGATCTTTGTCACTTAACTAGATTGGTGTTTGATATCTTTGTGTCAACAAATTTCTCTATTTGGCTGTTTGTAATTATTTTTCAAATTAATTTTATGTCAATCACAATGGAAACAGCTGCATGCACCATGTCAGCATGCTATTTTTGGTGGATTGTTGGCACAGTACTGAAGAATTGATCTTGCCATCTTGATGCCTACTTTCAATCTAGTCCAGAAGGATGGCTAAAACATGGCCAAAAGCAATGTGTTTGCATCGCCTCCTCTCAGTGAATTATGGATTTAGGTCTATGACACAAGGTTAACTCTCATATCGTCCCAATTAGGACTGCCACTCAGTCAACCTACAGGATACCCCATGGGGAGTTTATTAAAGGGAGTTGGCAGAAGAACCCAAAGTAGACTGAAAGGGAAGAATTATATGAAGCCAGTTATGATCTGGAATGTACATTCTGAAATAATTATTGAATAATTCAAAATTTAGGATTTGATCAATAATCGAAAGGCAAATGTGTTCGGATCATAGAATCCTTGGTTGTGGAAAGAGGCTTTTAGGCCCATCAAGTCTCCACTGACCCCCAAAGAGCATCCCATGCAGCCCCACAACTCCACACGTTACCATGGCGAATCCATCCCCGTACACTCTGGGTAATTTCAAATAGCGAATCCACCTAACCTCCGTATGTTTGAACTGATACTATGGAAGATTAGGAATCTGGGACTAATTCAATAACTCTTTAAAATAGGTAATGTGGATGTAATGGGCTGGATAACTTTATAACGTGTGTTGTTTCATTTTATAATTCACTGTTGTGAAGGCTGCCATTAAATCGATGCAGAGATGGCTCAGAACCTTTCCCAATTACGTTCCGGGGTGTTTGATGAAATTAGCCAGGGCTTGCAGCCCAAACATCGACTTAAACACTGATGTATGTTGAGCTGTTAATGTTTCTTTCTTTGCCTCTGAACAGTGCACCGTGTTGGCATCAGTCTGAGACTTTGTTTGGGAGGAGTTTCTTAGTCTCATTTTGTGAAGCTGTTTGAAGTGAAGAATTGAGAATGATAACTGAGCCAGTTAATATAGGAAGAAGTACTGGGAGCTGCAGGCACATTTATTGGAGGTACATTTCTATCTGTATTGAAACTTTGAACAACAGTTTGTGATTTTGTCAAAGCAGCAAACTTTCAGAATAAATAGCAGATGGTGTTTCATATGAATATCTTCCTAAGTTTTAGTTAATCATTTAGTGCCCTGCTTATTACATTTGAAAAGCTACTCTGGTTGACAGATTGGCCATATTAAATACCAGTATAATAGATAATGTATTAAAATAGAGATTTAGTGTAAATGCGCCTTTCAGATGATGAGCTCATTGCTCCATTACTAAAACTAGCTTTCTGAATTTTCCCTGGGTTATGCCTTCTTTCCTTCTCTTACTTCCTCCCCAACATTCAGTGATGAATAGTGTTGCATGTATTATCTGAATACTGTGACGAACATTAAAATTATTCTGAGAGCTTGGGTTTTCCCTTCCTTTTATCCAATTGTACATACATGTTGTCTAATAGAGTTTTGACGTGTTCATAATACTGTTGTAATAGTTCTTGATTATTTCTGCCATGCCATTTTTCAGTGTACTTGACCAGGTAATAGTCATGTGCTGCAGCTATTGATTTATCCAGCAATCTGCTATATATATAAAAACCCTATTTGGGTTGAGCAATATCGCGTGGGATGTTCACTCTCCTAGTCAGTGAGCAGGCTTTTTATTATTAAAAGAAGTGGTTTCACTGCAAATATGGATGTCTGAAAATGCTCTAAGGGATGGTTTAAATTCATCGCTAGACCTTTGTTTAAAAGACCAGTATCGTTAATAGTATGTACATTCCATTAATACTGTCAGTGGAGTGTGGTTTGACACTGTATTGCTCAGATGCTGTAATGCAAGCCAGCAGTCTGCAGGATGGAGGAATTTCTGGTAGTGAGGTGAAATTGGGTTGCAAATCTGGAATTTACGCCTCAAATCCTTTCGGCTAATCTGAAGTAAAGCTGCTTAGCACTTGTGCCACAGTTGCTATAAACCGAGTGACTGTCTAATAGAGGAAAAGTTTCCTCTTTATTCTCCTATGATGTTAGGAATATGTTTTGGATAACTTAAATCGAGTTTACTTGTAGTCATGAAAAATCCACAATAGAATCCTCCTTTGCCACTTCCCCAACTCCACATTTTAAACAAATTAGTTTACTTAAATTTTTCATGATGGCACCACACAGCATAACTGTAGTTTGCATTAGTTCATTTTTTGTAGTAGTTTTATAATTTTTGTAATACTGTACCAAAGGTACTGTTGGATGATGTAAATTTAGATCCACTTTTGATGTCTCAATTACCCATCCATCGTACAATTAAAGATATTCTGTCACATCTACAAATGCAGCTCATATTTCAAGATATTTTTTGAATACTCCTGTACATTTGCTCATGCTGTTATTCAGGCATCACATGCAGACGTGGAGGTTTTGATAAGAGTGAGCGTACCTATACGTCAGCATGACCACAGAGCCTAACAGACCGATAAAGGCAGTTTTGGTGTTTGTTCACCCTGGAAATATTTAGCCTCAGAGTTGACCATATCAGATGTTATCATATGTTATGGTTAATAAGTATGAATACTGAGCTGGGAGCGGGATAAAAATCTTTCACAGATTAGTTATACAGATTTCACAGAAGGAGGCAGTGTCCTCTTGGATGTAGCATTGTGCAAGTGTGGATATTCTGTTTTTAGGATTCTTTGCACTGTGGTTGGCTGTTTCAAGAAAGGGTTTGTGTAGCCTTATCTTGGGTCATAATCTATCTGAGCGAGCTTCCACTTAAAATGAAAGGAAACTGAATTTATAACAGTACTCTCTGGTGAAGCCATTGGGGATTGGTCGGGAGGTTAATGGTTGTACTGGTGTTAAATGAACTATGTGAAAGGCTTATGTAGTTGAGAGGGAACAAGCACTGACTGTAGATTTAAATGTGTTTAGGATATATTTTTTCAGTCTGTGGAATCTGTTCATAGGTCATGTTATCCTGTACAATAAAAATAGTAAAGTCACTCTAATAAAGCTGCAAGGTAGAAAGACATCTATTGCTGTTTTATTCACAACTAAAATTGGAAAGCTCTCAAATGTAATACAGGTTTTTGTTTTTCTTACCTGTTGGCCTACTGAGGGGAAGTAGTTGCCAGTTTAGAGATGGATATGGCATGATGTCATTTTCTGTGACTAGATTCTGTCTCCAAGGTTTGTGGATTTGAGCTCCACCCCAGAGCTAGCACACTTAGTCTGGGCTGATACTTCAGGATCTATCCTGATCTTGGTTTAACAGTTATCTGTCAATGAATGCCAGCAAAATGGATCGTTTTGTGAGGATAATCCTGCATAAGTCATTTTTTCTCCAAGTAATTGATTGGCAAGTGCGTGGAGATTTTTGTAATACATAGTATTTTGTGATAATGGTCAAGTGGATTGTGCAGTGCATTTAATCATTTGTCATTCCAAGAACCTGTGGTAAATCCAGAACAGATAAATGGCTAGAAAGTTGCTGGAAGAATAAATGAGATTGGACAGTCTCCATTCAGTGGCCATTGACGTTGGGCCTACCATATCAGATCAGCTTTCATTTGATATCAGGTGGAAGTAGTATATGTTGTAAGGTATTTGCCGAATGAACCAGAAGCAGCATGGTGGGGGGGAAAATATATGTGCAGACTTCCAAATGGGAAATTATATATACCCACAATGAAACAGCAGGAGAGTAGAAGCAATGGTTACCACTTAAAAACAAAAAGATCTGCACACATAATGGGTTGAGTTGTCTCCTTCTTTGCTTTATCAAACACTGACTGACTGTTGATACACTGACCTCCGGCTTTTTGACAGATTTCTTTGGTGATGTTGGTTTGAGTATCTTCCTGGTCCCAATATCTAATCTCTAGCTGTCTCATTAACCTTCTCTATTATTTTGTCTCCAAACAGTAGACCATCCTGACTACAGACTTGAGAGAAGAACCTTACGGTCTGAAGGTGAAGATAATTGTTTGAAATGTAAAAAAAATAACGGATGAAAAAAATCAATTGAAACCTAAGGGGAGGCAGGCAGTGACTTCAGGTGCAATATTGTCTCTATTCTAGAAACTTTGAGCAACAGTTTGAAGTCTTGTCATAGCAGGAACCTGCTGACAAATAGCAGCAGTTGTAGTGTACTTTCAATTTAGCTAATATCATGTGCTTAACATGCAATTTTTGTCACTGAGCAACATAAAGGTGTCAGGACAGAAGACCACAAACTTGGTCAGAAATAAGTTATAAAGTATTTTTGGAGGAGGGAGAACTTGGTTAGCATAGACAAGTTGGACCGAAGGGTCTGTTTCCATGCTGTACATCTGACTCTGAAGAGTAGCTAAAATTGATGCTCAAGAGGCTGGAATTAGAGGACTACAGATATCTTGGGAGGAGTGTGGATTTGGTGGAGGTCACACAATTAGAAAGGAACTAAGCCATAGAGAGATTTGAAAATTAGGATGGTGATTATGTAATTGAGGCTTTTTGACTGGAAGCCATATGATTCTGTTCTGAAATGATGTTTGGAGTGAGTTAAGTTACAAGCAGCAGAGACTTGGATGAACATAAATTTATGTTGGGTAATTAAGTCAGAATAAGTTGAAGGAATGAGATGGGCGTCATGGAAAAGGTGAACTTGAAGACAGTGAGATGGGACAGAATGTGGAGAACGATGGCGTTCAGACATTAATTTACCACATTATAGGGCTTTGTTTTTTCTGCCAGTGTGCTGGTTAAAGCAGACAAGAACATATTCATTTAACAGATGAGACTTGAAAATAACCATTAATAGATTGCTTGTATTGTATTTTAATAGGTGCTCATGTCTACTTAGATATTTATGAAAATAAGTTCTAAATCTAACCTAGGCAGTACCCCCTCCTGTGTCCAGTATTGCATGTATTATCTGAACAGCCAGTGGCAAGCATTAAAGTTACTCAGAGCTTTAGATCATCTTTGTTCTGCTGATTTTACAGCTGCTGCAAGAGGATATGCACAGAATGAAAGCAGAGATGAAGCAAGAACCATTAACTTTACCACTTAAAACTAGGAGGTATGGGATAACATTCAGTCTGATGAACATAATAACTTTCTGGGTTGAACAGTGTCACTGGTGAAGCAGATATTTTCATATTGTGATAGTGAAACTTGAAAGGATTCAGAAAAGATTTAAAGGAGGGGCATGGATAAGATAAGATAAATAGACAAAGTCTTTTCCCTGGGGTGGGGGAAGTACAGAACTAGAGGGCATAGGTTTAGGGTGAGAGGAGAAAGATTTAAAAAGGGACCTATAAGGGGCAACTTTATCCACACAGAAGGTGGTATATGTATGGAATAAGCTGCTGGTACAATTGCAATATTTAAAAGGCATCTGGATGGGTAAATGAATGAGGGTTGGAGGAATATGTGCCAGATTAGGTTGGGATATGGACAAAGTTGTTTCCATACTGTACATGAATCATTATGGTTTCACTATTGGAATGTACCCTGCTTGACTTGGGTACATCTGTAATGAAACAGGTCAAGTGACCTGCCAGGTGAGATTTGGTAACAGGCCCAGTAATTAAGTCCTAAAATTAGGAATCCAGCTGAATAATTTCTTAGTAGCAGCTTTGCAAAGATCCACAGTCATTAACATTTGTGCCAAATAATGAAATGTCTATTAAGAGGAAAGAATGACCTGCATGTAAGTTTGCTCACTGTGCTGGAAGGTTCATTTCCAGATGCTTTGTCACCCTAAGTAATCTCTTCAGTGGGCCTCTAGGTGAAGCCCTGCTGCTGATTCTTGCTTTCTATTTATGTTTAGGTTTCTTTGGGTTGATATCATTTCCTGTTCTTTTTCACAGGGGGTGGTAGATTGGGCAAACAGACACACAATTCTTAAGCATGGAATTCTAACCAGAACTATCTACTCCCCCCTTTAGAAAAAGAACAGGAAATGATAACACCAACCCAAAGAAACCCAAACAGTTGCCTGGAGGCCCAAGTAGGGTGACAAAATATCTGGAAATGAACCTTCCAGCAAATCTACATCCAGAACCTCAACCTGAGCTACTAACTCATCTCATGTGCTAGGAAAGAATGATCATTTGAAAAAAATGTTGACTGGTTTCATTCTTTCTTTCAGATTACAGAACTGTCATTCAGATACAATAATGAAAACTCATCTGTGGGTGAAAGTTTGCCAGTTGCTGAAAGGAATGTTCTGAAAAGCCATGGACTGGTTCTGCAGAATATTGCTGAATTTGAATTAGAGCCTAAATGTGCTTGTGCAGGGTTCCAATCTAGTCTTACTCAACCATAAATTAAGCAATCTTTTTACTTTGTAATATTGTATTTATTTTACATAAAGCTTGCTTTAAAAGTTTATGCCTGTTTCCACTTAATTTCACCTTGACTGATATTGCACTGCATTGTAAAACAATATTTGACTTCAGAATAAAGACTGCAAATCATACAAGTTGAATTCTGTAGAGGTCATATTTTTGTGCCATGCCTAGAGAGTTCTTGAAACTCAGTAACAAGAGCACAGTGTATCCAGTATCCTTCAGTTTCTTGATATTCATGCTATATGATAAAATTGACTGGAGAGTGACATTTGATACTGGGACTATCAAAAGCCAGACAAATGAGTGGATTAGGATACCTGAACAAAACTTATGAACAATGGCTTTAATTTTCATGTAACAATTTGAGAACAAAGTAGTCAGTCTTCAATTGATTTTCATGATGTGCTGAACTTCTGTCAGCATGGTAAAACACCCTTGTTTGTGTTTCTGATACATGCAATAAAAAAAACCAAGCAATTATTTAAATGTTTATTCTTTGAACTAGTTTCAGAGTACAAGACAGTGATATAGTGTACACAGACTATAAATATAAAATGTGCAAGATAAGCCCTTTGTAATTTTGACTTGATACAAAAAGGTACAGAAATAAAATATGACTTTAGAATTAGGTTAGATAAGAGTGTGGAATTAAAGGGTAGTTATATAGCCACTTTGAGGAATGGCTCCTTTTCCCTCTCCTAGGGCAACGATAGAGCAAGATAACATTTCGGAATCTTGTAAACACCCAACACAAGTACCAGGCTCTTATCAGGATTAAAAATGTAAAGAGTAATGAGATCCAAGTGAATTTGCTACAAGAAAAAAAAGAGTCCATCCTGTAAAACAGGAAGGATGAAACCCAATTTGTAGACTTTAGTTGGGATTGCTTTCTATTAACAAATGTCAATAGGGCAAAGACTAACTCCAGCAGAAGTTTATACTTAGAAATGAAAAATGGGGAGAAGGGGAAATTTAATAAAAATAACTACTTGATCCTTCTATTTGGAAGATGATTTGTTAGGCAAGGGTTATGTTTAGCAGCAATTCAAAATGGTTGTATATATAATGAACTACTTGCAAGGCACTTGTATCAAAAACTACCTTCTCAAAATGAGAAGCTGCACGGAGGCATTTGACTTTTGAAAAGTCAACTTCAGATTCCATCCTTGGAGGTGGAGGAGTGTGCTGTTAGTTGCCAGGTTCTGAGATTGAGCAGAACCTGATTAAGTTTTTCCATCCACAGGTTTCTCTCTTCTTGTGTGTCAGCTGACAGCCAATTCCTACAAAATAATTGACAAGTATAACATTAACAATCACTTTTTCCCAGTTTGATGTTTGCTGAAATCAGATGTATTAAAAATTTTATGATTAAAACCATTTAATTGTATATAGACTGTTTGTATCAAGAACACCTTAAATTTCCGGTTCTTGTGCCTTCAAAATGGTATAGCAACAGCCATGTAGAATTTGGCATTGGTTCACTTGATGCTCAATAGATTATATAGTTTGCATGAGTGATACTTGATAACTTCCCATTGATGTACTTTTACAGTAATGACAGAAAATACTGTAAATACTTAGCCTATTTCCAGCATGCACAATGTTTTGCTTTAGTAAAATGGTCAGACTGTTACAAATTGAAACTTCACTCCAAGTGCTGAACAGTCTGCTTCAGTCTCAAATGAATGGTTAATTAGTTGAAAGGATTGTTTTAAAGAGCAGACAATTCTAAGGTCTTGGGTTAACAATCAAAACCAGCAAAAAAAAACAGATGAGATGAGCATACAAAATAATTGTGGCATTTGACTGCATCTAAGTATCACTAAATTAATAAATAAGACAAGTAAAATATTTTGCGTTTATAATATGTCAATCAGAATTCCCTAAAGATTTTACAACCAATTTCAAATAGTTTTTGGTTTGGAGGTTAAATAGCAATTTTACAATTTTTACTTGGTAGCATCAGTTGAGGGGCAAAAATGTTTTCCTTTGGCACCCAAAGAACTCATTACACCATCAAGTATTACCAGAGGTCAGGGGAGGCCTCAGTTTAAAATTTGAGTTTAAAAAGATGGAACCGTCGAACAATGGAGTGATAGCCTACATTATGCTGCTCAAATCTGAACGCATCATCCAACTCAAACCAGCATGCTATCACCCAAGCCAAACTATTAGCCAAAAGTAATTCAAAGATGTTGAAGACATGCAATATGAAAAGTCTCTTTTTCTTCTATTAACAAACAACATTGCAGAGTTGAAAAATCAGAAACCAATGGCAGAAGCCTAATCACTTAACCATGTGCCAATGTTAAAGGACTTGGTGATTGAAGAGACATCAACAGAAAAGGGTTCAGAAAAGATTTACAACAATGTTGCCAGGGTTGAAGGATTTGAGCTTTAGGGAGAGGTTGACTAGGCTAGGGCTATTTTCCCTGGAGCATTGGAGGATGAGTCAGACGGAAGGATCTGTTTCCATGCTGTACATCTGACTCTTACTAATAACCAGATCAATTTAAGGACAGTAACTTGAAAGCGGTCAGAATTTGGAAGAGTTGGCCCCTACTCTACCACCAAGAGAAGTGGGGATAAACAAGCACATCGACACACTTAAATGAAGAAGCTTAATCCACATTTTCAAATCTATTTGAAAGTAACAGATTAAATGAGACTTACTTGGTAAAGCACATTTTGTTTCTACACTGAACAACAAGTGTGTCAGAATCGGATTCCTTCTGTGGTCGTATTGTAATCAGCTCAAATGTTTTGGGCCGGGAACAGAATTCCCGGCTGGCAGGTTCAACCTTGTCTTTACTGCAGCTGGCCAAGTCAATATACCCAATAGGCTTCTGAACAAAGAAGAGTTAGTGCATTAACACTAGGTTTTGAAAGTGGTCAGAACCTAGTCACCACCAGGCTTTCTGAAATAAAATCATATCATGCATAAAAAGAAATGATATAAATAGTGTTGTTAAAAAAAAAAGTGAAATTTGAGTTGGGACTGCAGGCAATAAAACTTAGTCTGTCCTTCAATAGTATTTTAGACAAAGTTTTAGTGAAAAGATACATATTGTACCATTTGTAGGTTTTCTCTAAATGCAAATGTCTTGACAAGCACTAGCACTTAAAATTATGGACAATGTATAGGAAATGTGACCGACATCTTTCATTAACACAAGATGTAGAAAATCACAAATCAATTCCTTACAGAAAAGTGTAGCATTGGTTCATATCAGAGGGAACCAATCATTAGTGTTAACAACTCATTTGATGCAATAAATTAACTCCACTCTTCACAGATGTTGCTAGACCAGCTGAGTATTTCTTGTTTCCATTCCAAATTTCCAAAATCTGCACAATTTTGCTTCTAACAATCTACAATTACCCTTGGGGTCAGTGGACTTGAAATTTAAATCTGCTGGGGATCCTGTATGGATCACTTCCCATCCAACTAGTTTGGAATGTACAGATAAGAAGAGGAGACCACGCTGTACAACAATTACCTCCATGGTTGGATGTACGGATTGTCATGGAGTGTGTGTTAAGAATTTCAAAATGGACAAGTTATTGTGCAGTTCTAGTACTTTGACTGTAACCTTTGCTAAAGTGCAGCTCAAAGTCTTAGGATATGGAGAATGCCATTTAGGACTGGGATAAGGAAATATTTCTTCACTCAAAAGGGTAGTGAACCTGTGAAATTCTGTCGCAATAGGTTGTAAAAGGTCAAGTCACTGACTTTGTTCAAGAAAGAGCAAGATAACATTTAGATTTGAAAAAGCATCAAGGGATGTGGACAGGAAGCAGGAATATGGCATTGATATAAAACAGTTGAATTGAATGGTGGAGCAGGCTTGAAGGGTCAAATGACCTACTGCTAGTTTCCATGTTAACTCGAGTATAGACAATACTAAAATTCAAATTAGAATCTTAGCCACAACATTTAAATTTTGTCTGCAGGTTTTAACAGACAGATTCAACTAACTTGATAAAAGCTGATGTGAGTAAACCAGGAACCCACATATTAAGTGTTAGCTTTCAGCAGAACATAAATTTTTTAAATACATAAGCTTGTAATTGGCTACAAAAGTTTAAGCAAAATATGTCCATTTGTATAATGAAGTCAAATCGTGAAATTGCATATTGTTAATTTACCTTGTGCTTCTCTTCGTTGGGATAGGTCCAATAGGAAAGGATATTGCCAGACAATACAAACCAGCGACGGTGCCATGCACCAAATCCACTCACATCCTCAAACATAGTCTGCAAAAACAGAACCAGAATTCTTAACCTAGCCAGAATATTGAGGTCAAATAGAAAGTTTTTGAAAACCTATTTATGTACATTAGTACAAGTGTTTGGCCAACAATGCAACTAAGTTGTGCAAGTTCTGTGCACAAATGATATGCACGAGGAAGATAATTATCACATAATTCAATCGCTAAGAACCAATTGTATGACAAAAGAAAAAGGGACAAATACCAAGAATCCGGAATGCTGAGCCGAGGAGTGAAAATGGCACTGGAGTTTCAGATAGATGGCACCTTCAAGAGGAGATAGGAAAGGAACCTAAAGTTGGTCAAAAAGAAAAATGCATTAATACTACCAAGGAAATAATTTCACAGGAGAAGTTCCAGATACTAGGATAATAATAATAATAATAATAATAATAATAATAATAATAATAATAATAATAATAATAATAATAATAATAAAACTTTATTCTAGTAAATCAGGTGTGATAGTTATAAATGCAGAGCAGGGATTCAAATTGGCAAAACTTACAAATTTGTAAAGCTTATCCCCATGAGCATCAAGAATTAGAAAGCCAATAGATAATTTAAGATGTGCCTGCAGCAAGCATTTCTACACTACAAAGTTTGTTATAATGTTAAGCACTAATAGGCAGAACCATGCAAAGAGCAAGCTAAAAGTTAAAAAAGTCAGCGAGCCTTATGCATCAACTAATTAAACTACATAAAGCTGTAGTTTGGACTAGAGAATATGGTTGCGTGGAACACATACCAAACTTCAAAATGCAATCACATCAATTTAATGTAGATGATTTGGAGTTGGGGGGCCAAGTGTAGCATGTCTAAGTTTGCAGGTGACATTAAGATGAATGGCAGACAAAGTGTGCAGAGGGCTGAAATTTTGCAGAAAAACATATTTTAAGTGAGTGGCCAATGGTCAGGCAGATGGGAGTACAATGTTAATGTGAAGTCACCCCTTTTGGTAGGAGAACCAGTAAACAAAAAAAAAAACCCCGACTTGAATGGTAAAAAGTTGCAGCATGCTGCTATGCAGAGGAACCTGGGTGTCCTTGTGCATGAATCACAGAAGGTTGGTCTGCAGGTACAACAGGTAATTTGAAGGTACAAGAATTGGATTTGGCTTCCTTTGCTAAAAAGGATGGAGTTTAAAAGCAGGGAGATTATATTGCTGCTGTACAGGATGCTGTTGAGGCCACACCTGGAGTAGTGTGCGCAGATTTGGTCTCCTTACTTGAGAAAGGATGTACTGGCACTGGAGGGGGTGCTGAGGAGGTTCACTAGGTTGATGACTTATGATGAGAGACTGAGTAGACTGGGATTATATTCATTGGAATTTAGAAGAATTGGAGGGGTGGAGTTAGAATCTTATAGAAAAGATATAAAATTATGAAGGGAATAGACAAGATAGGCAGAGAGGATTTTTCCACTGGCAGGTGAAACTAGGACAAGAGGGCATTGCTTCAAAATTAGGGGGAGCAGATTTAGGACTGAACTGGGAAGAAAAGTCTTCACCCAGAGGGTCATAAATTTATGGAATTCCTTGCCCAGGGAAGTAATTGATACTACTTCAGTAATGTTTTACAGCTAAGGTCAATATTTTATTGAACAAAGAATGAATTAAGGATTACTGTGAGAGCACAGTTAAATGGAGCCGAGGCCATGAAAACATCAGCCATTATCTTATTGAAATAACAGAGCAGGTTCTAGGGGTCAGATGGCCTGTACCTGCTCCTAGATTTTGCGTTCTTATGTAACACGTAACAACATGAAAAGTTCTGCAAACTTTTGACTGGTTTAACCACCACTGCAGTACTTGCTTGAATCAATCTCTGGAGCAAAGATTTCTTCACTCAAAGAAATAATGTAACTCAAGAGCATCCATTTCCAACTGGACATTGCAGAAGTACTGTTTTCTAGTTCCAAACTAAAGCTGAGAAATGATTTAGTTTTATAGAGGCATTAGTGAACTATATAAACCTTGTCCTGAAACTCATCTCCAAGTAGTTGCCTGACTTTTCCATCAAACTTCATCTACAGTAAAAACAAGTTAAAATTAATACATATTTAAGTTTAAGTATTAAAATAACAGATTCTGGAAACTTCATTGATCGACCTACAACTCAAAAACAATTGTTGTGTGATTAGGCTGAGCAGTGGGTATGTCCTGAAGCTAATTGCCTATGCTTCCATGATGAACAGTGGCTTATGGACAGGGGTCATTTTCACCAGGAACAAAGCAATTGTAGGACCAAAATTTCACTTTTACTTAAATGTTTCATTTTTTTCATGTGCTCAGAACATTGTTAGCTCCCAATTCTAAATTTGGGAGTTAAATTCCATAAATTGGATCATGTTCAGAAAATGGGAATACTGAACAAATTTAAACCGCTTATGAATCCTACTTAATTAGTGCTTTAAGTCCAAATTCACACTGTACCATGAATGAAACTACTTACCTTGTTCAACACGATCTCCTTTATACAAAGATCAGGAACGTGTGGGTTAGGTGCATTAGTCAGAGGTAAATAGAGAGTAATGGCTCTGGGTGGGTTACTCTTCAGAGTGTAAGTGTGGACCTGCTGTGCCAAATTGGCCTGTTTCCACACTGTAGGGATATGATTATAGATGTGGAGCACAAAAAAACCTGAACATTCAGGTGAAGCCTAGTTGTTATTTCAAAATACTCCATTTCTTAGGAATAAAGTCATCAGTGAAGTCTCAAAAATGTCGAGAGAGTATTTTATGCAGCCTAAATGTGATTCAAGAACAAACTCCTGGTAATCTATTGTTTCATTCAATTACTTTAATCCAAAAATGACCAAGATTTCAAGCAGTCAAACAACTCAGTATGAGCAGTGGTGTTTAATCACTGCGTTGGCATGTTGTAGACTGCACTTCAAAAACCATAATCCCACCACAAAAAAGGTATAGGTACACATCATCAAAACATTTGTAAAAATGCCAGTTAATCAGAACCACTACCTGTTCAGTACTGTATTCTGTTTACTGAAGAGGAAATTGCAGCTGACACTTGTTCACAAGGTGGCACAAGTAACAAGTGTTGGGAGTTCACAAACTTTGTGCCATTCTTTGAATGAATATTTCACAATGTTCAATTAGATTACTGTGCCCTCAGTACAATAAGTACATTGTATCTTCAAGACCCTCATTACCTTCCTCTACCTCAACAGTCCAGTTCACTATTCAAAAGTCCAAAGATTCAACATTAAAATGAAGTGAGAACAGACAAAATTGGCAAAGTTCATTTCACAGAAGTCACCTCATAAATCATGAGAAGGTTTGAGAGAATATCTCCTTTTGCAGGAAAGCACATAGATTAAACAAGTGTAGTCGCACCAAATTGTGGCTGCAATTTCATTGAGTGACAAAACAGGCAATCTTTGCATTGAACTCACTCTCCCGCCTGGCCTAATATCCCGCGATTCTCTGCAACACCAAATCTGCACATCTTTGCTCCATTTTTGGGTAAATTGAAGGCTATGAAATCCTTTGGGGTTAAAAGTTGTGCCCCACATTTTAGACTCCACAGCCATGAGATAGCTTCTGTGTATCAAGCCCAATTCAGAAATTTGGATATTTCAATAAGTTCACCTTTTGTTCTTCTGAACTCCAGAGAGCACAGGAGAAAAGAGTGCAGACCAGGCCCTACTGGAGTTTGAAAAGATGAGTAAGAAACAAAAATAAACTGAAATACGGAGAAGAAAATGATAAAAGGGAGGATCAGAATAAAGGGAGAAAGTAAAAGTCTCAAACAGGATTATTGTGAAAATTATGTGAATCCACATAATGTGAGAAATAAGATTGAGGAGCTGAGTGTATAGATAGGCACAAGGAAATAATAGCGAGTTTTGAGAAGATTTGTAGCTCAGGTTGAGCTACAAGGAAATAATGATGTTGTGGCGATAATGGAAACCTGGCTCAGAGAGAGGCAGCAGCGGGACCTGGATACAAGGTGTTCAGGAGAAAAAGAAAAGGCCAAAAAAAAAGAAAGAAAGGGAGGGGGTAACGGATTAAGGAGAACATTGCTATGCTGGAAAAAGATGTCCCAGAAGGGTAAAGAACAGAAATCAATTGGGTTAAAGCCAAGGAACAAAAATGACGCAATTACATTTCTTGGTGTAGTCTTTAGATTTAAAATAGTGGGGGGGGGGGGGGGGGGGAAGAAACATAGAATAGCAATCTTGCAATTTATAAAATTTTTGGGAACTTGAATTTCTAAACACAGACTGGGACAGTAGTCCAATAAAAAGGAGCTCAATGATTACTAGACCAATGATTCTAAATTTATCTGAGTTCAGGTCCAAAGGGAGGCAGAAAAATCATAACTGAACAATGGGCTGCATTTAGAGGTTTCTGCTTTTTAGATAGTCAACAGATATTTCCACAAAGGGGAAAAAGGTAGACAAACAAATCCTGAACTCGCTGGATGATGAGATGGAGATTAGAGAAAAAAAAAAGAGCACTCCTGACAGACACCAAAATGTAATGTAATGTAACCAACAATCAGGCTAAAATATAGACAGCCCAAAAAGGGGAATTTTGTACTGAGGCAAGGGCATGGCTTAATTAAAAGCAAATTAATACTCTGAACTGGTTTTTCAGGGAAAATGCTGTCAAAGTCATGGTGAAAAAAAGCAGTAGAGACGCAGTGGTTTAAAAATTAATAGAAAGGGGTTATTGGAAAGACTACCTATACTTAAAAAGTTGTTAAGGCACCAGGGCCAGATAAGATAAGATTCATCGAAGGATATGAAAGGAAGAGAGTTGTAAATGCACCTTTTTGTTCCTTAGCTCCAGTCGATTGTTTTTGACCTACTGAATTCACTGCAGTGCATTGATGTTAATTTTCCAGCATAATAGACTCAGGCATGGTGTCAGAATTGGGGAATTGTAACAACAGTCTTGTTTAAAAACGTGATGTAGAAGATAAGTCCAGCAACTACAAACCAGTCAAATTATCCTGCAGAGTCCAGTAACTTCCATAAAAGGGACAAAATTAATGATCATTTGGAAAACCTGCATTGATTTGTTAGGGCAAATAGTTCTCAACTATGGTATCTTTTGAGGAAGGCTATTCTGGAGAATACTAGATAGAGGTATTCAACCAAAATCAATCAATCAATAGGTAGAAGCTTTTCCTGGTGGAAGGATGGATCAAGAACCAGAGAGGAGGCTTTAGGTAATTGGCAAGAGAAGCCATAGCAGCAAAAAGGAGAAACCTTTTCACAATTAGAAAGACACTGCCTGAGAAGATATGGTGGAGACAGTTTCAACTGATGCATCCAAGAGCATTTGGATCATTTGAAAACAAGAGAGTGTGCGCGCAGGGTGAGGAGGAGTAGAAAACAAGGGAACTACTCCTTACATGAGCCTGCTCAGATTTGGCACATTAAATAGCCTCCTTCTGTGCTGCAACCATTCTGTGGATGAACGGATTAGAGTTAACTTCAAGTGGAAGCTAAAGTTCACCATTAGTCTGCCACCACATCATCACAAACTTTAGAAGCAATTAGATAGACTATGAACAATTTATTAAAATTCCAAGACTTACTTTGTCAAGTGGAAACTTGTCTTTTCCCAAGGATGCCAAGGTGATTTTATGTGACCCAACCAATACAAATTTACTGCTGCGTACAGAATTACTAACAGCAGGACTGGCAGCTGCAAAGTATAAAATCAAACATTATTCAAACAATTTGGAACCAAGCTGAATATATGGCTATGGACTAGCCATGATCCAATTTCAAGGTACGACAGACTTATGGGAGTGAATGACTGACTCCCACTCCTCCTGTTATTGCACCTGACAATTTAAGTGGATAACATGGCTTTAGATTGGGGGGGGGGGGGGGGGGGTCAGGGAAATCACTGTTCATGTAAAGTTCAGAACCCAGTCAGGAGGTCAAAGAATTTATTTCATCTTGGGTTATGTTACATTACTATTATAGTTTTTAAAAGTCCTGTAGTACATGTTCTGGCATAGACTCCAAGTTCACATCTATCAAGGTCTAGGGAATTGGATTGGAGGGACTCCCCATTCAAGAGCACATACATACAAGCAAATTATCAGAAAGCCATAAAGGATGGAAATTTGTTGCATTCATTAAGCCAAAAGACTAAAACTTTTTTTTAACATTAGTATAATGGGTACATTTTCATTAGTTAATGGGAATACCAAATTGGTTGTATTTTTTCTAATTTTATTTAAAACACACTAAATTGAAGTATTATACTTATGAAAGCTACAGTGGCACACCCCATTAATACAGCTAAAGATTCACCATGCCAAATTGAATCCCAGCTCAAAACCTCAGTGGAGGTCTACAGCAAAACAAAAGAATCTTGCTTTGCCATATACATTAAAAGACATTGGTGCATCATTCCAAAATGTTTATGATACAGACCTTGAGAGCACTCTAAATGGTGAAGAGAACAATGTACAAGATATTAGTTTGATTTGGAGCCTCAGTCATTTGCAGGCACCACACTAAAGCATTTGAAGGTGTTGGGCAGGATGCAGAAAAGATCTAGGAGAATGAAATTATTCATCCTTGGAACCAGTTAGTTATGAACATCGTTTGGGACTCTCTTCCTGGAAGTCAGAAAGGAGCTTTGAAATCCTGAGCTGCCTGGACAGAGAAAACATTTCCCCACAAGGAATGGAGAAGGAGGGGGCACAGATTTAAACTGACTGACAAAAACAGCAGTGACAGAGTCAGAGAGATGTACAGACACTTTGGTCCAACTTGCCCATGCCACTCATATGCAAAATTAATCTAATCCCATTTGCCAGCAGTTGGCCCATATCCCTCGGAACCCTTCTTATTCACATACTCATCTAGATGCTTTTCAAAATATTGCAATTGTACCAGCTTCCACCACTTCATTTGGAGCTCATTCCATAGGTCACTGGCCTCTGCGTGAAAAAGTTGACCCTTAGGTGTTTTTTAAATCTTTCCCCCCTCATCCTAAATCTATGCCCTCAAGTTCTGGACTTGCCCACCCCAGGGAAAATACTTGGCCTGTTTATCCTATCAATGTCTCTGACGATTTTATAAGTCTCAAAGATCACCCCTCAGCTCCTAATGCTCCAGAGCAAACAGCCCCAGCCTGTTCAACCTGCCCTGACAGCTCAAACTCCCCAACCCTGGCAATATTCTTGTAAATAGTTTCTGAATCTTTTCAATTTTCTCCTATAGGAGGGAGACCAGAATTGCATGCAATATTCCAACAATGGTCTAACCAATGTCCTATACAATTGCAACATGACTGCTCAACTCCTATACTCAATGCTCTGACCATTAAAAGAAAAGCATACCGAACACCTCCTTCACTATCCTATCTACCTGTGACTCTACTTTCAAGGAGCTTTGAACTTGCACTCCAAGGTATTTGTTCAGCAACATGCCCCAGGACCTTACTATTAAAAAAGGTGTATAAATCCTGCTCAGACTTACCTTTCCAAAAAGCAGCATCTCACATTTATGTAAATTGAATTCCATCTGCCACTCCTTGGCCCACCGGCCATTCTGATAAAGATCCCGTTGCACTGAGGTAAACTTCTTCATTGTCCACTACATCTCCAATTTTGGTGTAATCTGCAAACTTACTATGTCTGTCTGTGATCACATATAAAATCATTTATATAAGGTGACCAAAAGCAGTGCACCCAGCACCTATCATTGTGGTACACCAGACAGGCCTCCAGTCAGAAAAGCAACCCTTCACTACCACCCTCTGTCTTCTACCTTCGAACCAGTTCTCCCTGTATTCCATGAGAAATAACATTGCTAACCAGTCTTTCACAGGGAACCTTGTCAAATGCCTTACTAAAGTCCATATAGATCTCATTCACCACTCTGTCCTCATCGATCCTCTTTGTTACTTCAATCAAGTTTGAGAGACATGATTTCCCATGCACAAAGCCATGTTGACAATCTCTAATCAGTCCATACCAATCCAAATCCATGTAAATCCTGACCTTCAGGATTCCCTTCAACAACCTGCCCATCAACGCCAGGCTCACCAGTCTATAGTTCCCTGGCTTTGCCGAACCACCCTTCTTAAATAGTGGCACCACTTTAGCCAACCTCCAGTCTTTTTTGCAAGGTTTGTAGCTCAGGTTGAGGTTTAGGGTGTAGGTTTGCTTGCTGAGCTGTAGGTTTGATATCCAGATGTTTCATTACCTGGCTAGGTAACATCAGTGGCGACCTCCAGGTGAAGCGAAGTTGTTGTCTCCCACTTTCTATTTATATGTTTGTCCTGGACAGGGTTCCTGGGGTTTGTGGTGATGTCATTTCCTGTTCGTTTTCTGAGGGGTTGATAGATGGTATCTAGATCTGTATGTTTGTTTATGGTGTTGTGGTTGGTGTGCCAGGCCTCTAGGAATTCTCTGGCAGGTCTTTGCTTAGCCTGTCCCAGATAGATGTGTTGTCCCAGTCGAAATGGTGGTTTTTTTCCTGTGTGTATGGCTAGGAGGGAGAG
Source organism: Chiloscyllium punctatum (assembly GCF_047496795.1). NCBI lineage: Eukaryota > Metazoa > Chordata > Chondrichthyes > Orectolobiformes > Hemiscylliidae > Chiloscyllium > Chiloscyllium punctatum. The sequence goes on from NC_092764.1 coordinate 75,492,678, forward strand.
AGGGTCATGCATTTTTGTGGCTAGCTGGTGTTCGTGTATCCTGGTGGCTAACTTTCTTCTTGTTTGTCCTACGTAGTGTTTCTGGCAGTCCTTGCATGGAATTTTGTAGATGACGTTGGTTTTGTCCATTGGATGTACTGGGTCTTTTAAGTTTGTTAGTGTTGGTGGGTTTGTGTGCTACTAGGATTCAGAGGGGTCTTAGTAGTCTGGCTGTCATTTCGGAAACTTCTTTGATATATGGTAAGATGGTTAGGGTTTCTGGCTGTGTCTGGTCTGCTTGTTGTGGTTTGTTCTTGAGGAATCTGCGGACTGTATTTTTTGAGTATTCGTTCTTCTTGAATACATTGTATAGGTGGTCCTCCTCGGTTTTCCGAAGTTTGTCTGTGCTGCAGTGTGATGTGGCTCGTTGGAACAGTGTTCTGATACAGCTTTGTGTGTGTGTTGGGATGGTTGCTGGTGTAGTTAAGTATTTGGTCAGTGTTTGTCGGTTTTCTGTATACGCAGGTTTGTAGTTCTCCGTTGTCCGTTCTTTTGACTGATGTCCAGGAATGCGAGGTTGTTGTCGGTTTCTTCCTCTGTGAACTTTATGAGGGTGTTGTTGATGATGTTAAAGGTCTCTATCTTGTTTTGTGATGACAAAAGGTGCCATCTATGTAGCGGACCCAGATTTTTGATTTGATGGTTGGTCGGGCTGTTTGTTCTAGTCATTGCATTACCGCTTCTGCTATGAATCCTGATCGCGGCGATCCCATGGGTGTGCCGTTGGTTTGTTTGTAGATTATGTTGAAGGTGAAGTGGGTGGTGAGGCACAGGTCCACTAGCTTCATGATGTTTTCGTTGGTTGCCATCACTATTTTAAAACTGATATAATTATGATCACTGGCCCCCAAAGTGCTCCCACCATCTCAGTCACTTGCCCTGCCTCATTTCCTAAGAGAAGGTCAAGTTTTGCACCTTCTCTAGTAGGTACATCTACATCAAAATTTTGTACACACAAATTCCTCTCCAACTAAACCCTTAACACTATGGCAGTGCCAGTCTATGTTTGGAAAGTTAAAATCCCCTACCATAACCACCCTATTGTTCTTACAAATAACAGATGTTCTTACAAATTGGTTTCTCAATTTCGTACTTACTATTGAGGGGTTTATAGTACAATCCCAATAACGTGATCCCTTTCCTAATTCCCAGTTCCACTTAAATAACTTCTCCATACATATTCTCATGAACGTCCTCCAGAAGTACGCCAACATGAGAAAAACTTCTTTCACAGTAGTTCAGGTTTAAATGGACTGACCAAATGTGGAGAAGACAAATTCAATCAAGGCATAAGGGAATTAGACTTATTTTATAGGAACAAAATGTGCAAAGTTAGAACAGAAAGCAGAAAAATGGCAGAAGAGGAGAACTGCCCCTTTCGTGTGCGTGCTTCTAAATTTGGATTTGAATAAATATGTATTCTAATTTTGAAAGAAGATTTGTAGCTCGGGTGCTCATTGTTGTGGTTCTGTTTGCCAAGCTGGGAATTTGTGTTGCAGACGTTTCGTTCCGTCTAGGTGACATCCTCAGTGCTTGGGAGCCTCTGATGAAGCGCTTCTGTGATCTTTCCTCCGACATTTGTAGTGGTTTGAATCTGCCGCTTCCAGTAGTCAGTTCCAGCTGTCCGTTGCAGTGGTCGGCATATTGGATCCAGATGGATGCGCTTATTGATTGAATCTGATAAGCGCACAACAGAATCAAATCAATAAGCACATCGACCTGGACCCAATATACCGACCACTGCAACGGACAGCTAGAACTGACAACCGGAATCGGTAGATTCAAACCACTACAAATGTCGGAGGAAAGATCACAGAAGCGCTTCACAGGAACCTCCCAAGCACTGAGGATGTCACCTAGACAGGGGACGAAACGTCTGCAACACAAATTCCCAGCTTGGCAAACAGAACCACAACAGATATGTATTCTTGTGTGTAAACCTTACTTGACAATTAGGGTGCCTCCAGAAAGACAACAGCTGTTGTGCGAGTAGCAGCACAAAAGCCACATTCAGCATCTGGTAGTACACTATAAGTAATATGCTTGACATTTTTCTTTAAAAAGGGTTCTTGATAAAAAAAAGTGAAAAGGAGGTTTGTATTAACTCACCAGGCGACTGTAGGCTTGATTTCTGAAAAGGGGAAATAAAAAAAGAACAAGTGATCTATTTTCTTCTTGTATATCCTAAAAACAAATCTCAATTAGATTCCTGTGCAATCACTCACAAAGCTCCTTTCAATGCACATCATGACATCTCAACCCAATTTAAATATGGCTCTTAAATCAACTGCAAGATTGCCAAACTGGTCTAGGAGCTATTTGGCCAAGTACAATTAATAGTGGTAACCTAATATTTGCAGCATTTCAGACCATCGCTTAAAAAGAAAACACTTACAGTAATGGAGTTCAGCAATTTCTTTGGAGTTATGACCTGTGCAGTAGTACAAAAGCAAGATTAATCCTTCATTGCTTTTAACATACGGATCATTAGCAAGAAGAAAAGAAAGTAAGACGCAGGACAAGAGAAATTTGATATCACTGCAGCCGTGTATTTTCATTAAAGTAGTGCTATAAAGCACAATTAAAATTTGGATAACTTTCCACCATTCAACCCAGTTGAATTATCCAAAGCAATAAGCCAATGCTTACTCGTGCTCTCACATGTGCCACACACACACAGAATGCATTATTTACTTTTTTTTTAAAATTGTTGTATTAAAAAAGTTAAATTTTATAACTATAATTTTTTATTTATTCCCCATTAATGGGGAATAAGTGGATTGTGGTAAAATCCCATACACTGGGTTTGTCTTGTTGTGATGGAGTGGGCAAAGTAGTAGACTTTGGCACCTGACCAAAGAATTGCACTGTTAGTATGAGAACAAAGGCAGAATGGGAAGATAGTTTGCAATTTGAGAAGATTTGTAGTTCAGGTTGTAAGCTTGCTCACTGAACTGGTAGACTGGTTCTCAAGACATTTTGTTACCTAGCATGGTGACAGTGAGCCTCCAGCGAAGCACTGGCGTTGCGTCCCACTTTCTATTCATGAGTCTTTTAAGGTGGGAGATATCATTTCTGGTTCTTTTTCTCAGAGGCTGGTAAATGGGGTACAAGTCGACGTGTTTATTGATAAGAGTTCTGGTTAGAATGCTAGGCCTCCGGGTATTGCCGAGCACGTCTGTTTAGCCTGTCCTAGGAAGGATGTGTTGTCCCAGTCAAAGTGGTGTCCTTCATCTGTATGAAAAGGATTCTAGTGGTAGCTGGTCATGTCTTTTGGTGACTAGTTTCCTGCCTGTCTGATGTAGTGTTTGTTACAGTCCTTGCATGGTATTTTGTAAATGACATCTATTTTGCTGGTTGTTGGTACAGAGTCCTTTAGGTTTATCAGTAGCTGTTTCAGTGTTGGTAGGTTTGTGAGCTACCTTGATGCCAAAGGGTTGGAGTAGTCTGGTTGTCATCTCAGATGTCTTTGATGTATGGTAACGTAGCTAGAGTCTCTGGCCACCCATGGGATCAATAATTAGGATTCTTGGAAGCAATGACTAAGAACAAACAGCCCTGCCCGCGATCCAACCCAAGCTTTGGGTCCACTCTGTGGATGATACTTTTGTTAACATGAAATGGAACAAATTAGAGGAAACCTACAAATATTACCAACACCCTTACTGGCACAAGTTTCACTACAGAGGAAGAGAAGAGAACAGACTCCCCTTCCTAGATGGGACAGTGGAATGGAATGGAGTGGAGTGGAGAACTGCAGACCAGCATCTAAAGGAAAGCAGCCAGATACTTAACTACAGGAGCAACCCACAAACAGACCTCATCAGGACAAATTTAATACAGGCCTCACACAGGAACTAAGAGCAGAAGGAAAATACCTATGCAGTGTATTAAAGAACAACTGGTAACCAATGAATATAGTCCGCTGATTCTTAAACAACAAACCAAGCAAGATGACAATATGCCCAGAGACTCTAGCCACATTACCATATGTCAAAGACATTGGCGATGATTACCTGACTACTCTAACCTAAAGGACCCTATACCAACAGCTAGAAAAACTATTTACAAAATACCCTGCAAGGACAGCAACAAACACTACATTGGACAGATGGGGCAGGAAACTAGCCATCAGGATACACGAGCACCAATTAGCCATGAAAAGCTGTTGGTATTAGGGGCATGACAACATTGTATTGGCTGGAGAGGATTGGCTGACTGGCAGAAAGCAGGTGGGAAAAGGGGTCTTTCAGGATAGCAGCCAGTGACTAGCGGAGTTCCGCAGGGGTCAGCATTAGGACTAGAGTTACTAATCGTGTAATACATTAACCGTCTGCAGAAAGGAATCAAGGGCATTGTTGGCAAGGTTTTTTAAGTTGATGGTAGTTTCCTTCCCGAAAAAGGATAATGAAGTAGATTTTCCCAATGATTGACAATAGTTTCACGGTCATTAGTTTACTCATTGCAGAACTTTATTGAGCAAGGTTTGGAGAAGATTTGTAGTTCAGGTTGAGATTCTGGATATAGGTTTGCTCGCTGAGCTGGAAGGTTCATTTTTTGAATTCAACTATTTGATTTGAACACAGGTCCCCACAATGTTACCTGGATCTCTGGATTAATATTCTAGCTATAATACCACTGGGCCATCACTTCCCCTGATGACAGATAGGTGGAGGAACAGGAAATGTTGGAGACGAAATTTACAGAAGGATGTGGATAGGCCAGCGAAGTGACCGATGATATACTAGAGTTTAGTGATAGCATTCACCTTTCAACCTCAAGACTTGAAATAGCAAATCCAATAGTGATTGTCAAATAGAAATTAAAGCATAAAGTATCGTGGAAGAAAAATCAAAATCAACTGCACACGCAAGTTAGCAGATCAGATTACATGCTTTAAAAGCACATTACCAAATCACCTTAGATCTTGATACTCTCCGCTTCTCAGAGGTGGCTACATTTGCCGTCTGAGCCTGCAAGAACAAAACAAAATTAAAATGGTCTGCAATTGTGAAAAGGGAATAGTTTTAAAAACAAAACATGAAAGAAGTTGAAGATTAACTTACCAGGCTGTACACTTCCACATCAATTTCAAATTTGTAATGAATATCACGCCTAGAGATTGCAAGATCAAGATCAGTTATTTTTTTTATGATTTAGGTTATTTTATTTTGTCGAGCGTACTACTGTGGTTTTAAGGCAAACAGTGTCATACAAGGAATCTTTGGCATTTATTTCACTTCCTCTTGACAGGTAAAGCAGGATATTAAACACAAATGGATTCTGGGCTTTATACCAGAGAGACTATATAAAAGGAAACAACTTCAAGTTGTAGAGGACATTAGATAGGTCATAGCTGGCATACTATGCCTAGTGCTGTTCACCCTACTGTTGGAAACATACCAAAGCTCTGGAAAGGATACAGCAAAAAACTGTTAAACAAAAATAAAATCTAACAAGCTATATTTGTGATGCGCTGAAAATATGTAGCTGCCCTACCTCCCATAGCTTCAGGAAAAAAACTAAAAAAGCTTAAGATTTTAGTGGTGAATAAATATTTACTTTCATAGACCAGTCTGTTCCAGTCAGGATATATTCATTAGAAAGATAACAGGATGTCAAAAGAAGTTGGGAACTGCAGAAGATCTTTATGATCATTTGGTTTTCTAGATGTTGCAATTTAGACAGAAACTTAAAATTATCCTTTAGGCAGAGACTTAAAAAGGAAGATTAAATTAGGGTTCAGACCAGAGAGCTCCAGTTTAAAAAGTGACATGACAGTTTTGATGGGTCGAACACTTGTTCCCTGTGCTGAAATTGCATCAAACCACGCACTTCTGATATCTAGGTTGGAAAATGACTGGCTTAGATGGCTGCATCATTTATTTAATAGTTTAACAAATGCAATTAGTTGATATTTTCCTAAATTTTGAAATTATTTCCAGAAACAGTAGTCCATAAGAGATGATAACTCACAGTGTGATGGTGGTTGGGAAAGTAATGGTATCACCATGTTGAGCATCTTCTGCTGTTGCTAGTGGAGTCGTCACAATGTTATGTGGACCATATCGGATCATCAGTAAGAAATAGTGACTTGGTTTTCCTGAAGAACAAGAAAATGCAAATGAAGGTAAAAGATAATTGACACAAAGTTCCTGATATTTTCAGCTCTGCATCCAACTGTATGGAACATTCCAACACAATTAATTATTTTTTAAATAGTTTACATTCCAGATATTATTTGAATGAAAAAGTCCCTTCTTGCATTTTTTTCTAGTACTTAAATTGAAGGACACCAATGTTTGGCAATGAAAGTTTTCCCAGAGTTCAGTTATAGCGTATCAAACTCTCTCATACCGATATGAAGTATGACTGAACTCAGCTTCAATCCAAAGAGTACACCTTACCGCAGCATCCTGTGTCTGTAGAAGATTGTCAACTAGTATTTCATTACAGGAAGTTTATTTTGTAGTTGATCATAACTGGGAGAATGGTGGGTTAGATTTTAATCATTAAGACCAAGGTTAAAAAATATATTTTATCTAGTATACAATTAGCCAAATCTTTTAATGCTGTCTTATTTCAAGAAAAAAGTATTTTGCCTGCTTTGCAGAAGCGAGAGCGAATGTTAACCTAATATAAGCTGTCTTTTCCTGGCTGGAACTGAAAGTCTTAATCGTGTATCAGTTCGTATCAACCCTAACCTTAGCTGCTTTGATCTTAATGCTGTAAAACAAACTTAGATTTTTTTCAAATCTTAAACAGTGGGCTCTGACCATCTGCATTTCATTAACCTGATATTCTGCTGCCAGCAGAACACTAATGCACTAAACCAAGTACACTAGCATTTATTTCAATCAGGTAACATCTTAAAAATGTTAGTGTTTTGACCTCACCAGCTTGAGGAATTATTTCAATTCCTGCACTAAGAATAGTTAACATTACACCAGCATCTACTACAAACTTTGGAAACAAAACATTGATGTAGTCCATCACAAGTTACTGCCCTGCGACAAAAATCAATAAATACAACAATATTTGATGTTTATGGAAGAAATGCACATAATGAGATTTAAGCGTTGGTCTGGGGCCCAGTCTACTAAACTGTCCTTTTAAAATGGTTGTTAACAAGTTACTTTGGGTAATGACAGCCTAGAATGGGTGCTATGAATTTCTTTTTTAAATGAATTAGTGTCTAAAATGATGATATTATAACATCAGTTTATAAAAATAAACTGGTCATAAATAGCTACCATAAACTTCAAAAGGGGTGAACATGGTTGACTAAATCTCAGGTTTCTTCCAAGACAGACAAGCACGGAAGATGGGGAAAATGCAGAGCTCACAGGTGTATGTAACTTTAGGATATTGAAGCTTCAGATCAGGTATAAATATTCACGGAGGTACAATGTGGGAAAAGATAGTAGAAATACAAGACAGGAAAAAAGGGAGCTTCCATGTACAGCCAATCCCCACCACAACTAAACAAGATGTCAGAAAGTGTTTAAAATTAGAAGGGATTAGGACATTGATTGAGGGAGGAGATAGAAGCAAAAAGAGGAGCCACCGAATGAAGGAAGGATCTACAATGGAGGAGCCATTGGTACAAAATTGAAATCAGCTTTTGTGGTTGAGGCATAAACAGTGAATATTGGCTGGAGAAGTGGAGGTAGGAATGGCATGAAGGAAAGAGAATAAAGGATAGTGAGGGGTAGAGTAAATATTGTTAGATCATCTTGTTCACATGGAGAGCAAGGAAGAGTTGCAGTAACGACCACTTTTTGTGCATTACAGTTGCAGTCTCTATTTTTAAAAGTGATTAACTTCTGCCTGTTGAAATATATTCAATGGCTTTAGGATGTTTGGTTTATATTTTTCTTAATACAAGCAAAAATTTAAAGGTATGAGTCACATATTGACTGCACAATTCACTCAGTTTAGAGATACAGGAAAGTAGTTCTGAAGGTTCATTTTTCCGTTTTTGTAATGCAGTGTGCCTTTTCTTGTTTAATTTTTATTTCACTTGAATTTTAATCTGTGATTAGAGCTGTGCTGTTACAGGTCATGATGATTCTGACAGCTTTGATGTGGCGGGAAAATAGAAGTTTTAGAAACAGCACACTGGAGTTAGCCAATTAACAAAACAGAAATTACTTTGCAAAAGGATGGGCATTCCATGGGTTTAAGGAAAAGGAAAATGTTTTGAGTTTAAGCTTGAGATAACATTTGCTCTAGCTTTTCTAACAATCAGTGTTTCCAATTTTGATTGCATTTTTTGGCTCACTCATTTACTGGAGCTACAGTCAATAGTTTAAAAGTTGAGACAAATGTTGAAGATTACAAACATTACACCTCCATTGGTGTGGACTTTTCCACACAAACGTTGCTCCAAGTGTTATATACAAAATACACCCAACTTTGTTCGTTTCTGGTTACATGGAGAACTTGGTTCAGTTTAGAGCTTAACTCTAACGACTGAGAGGCCACTGCTGTCAAAGGGCAGTAGTTTGATGATTGTAGCAATATCTATTGTTTTCAAACTAGGGTTTTATACCTCTGGGGACAAAGCTGGATTACAAAGGCAAATTTAATCTCACAACATTTGACCTGTAGAGTAAATCGAGAATAGTAAACAAGCTACGGTTGTTTATTCACGGATTTTATTATACAAATTGTCGTCATCTTCAAGCACTGACAAAACAGCACAATAGTTGTCCACCTAGGAAGTTCTGCATCATTGGTTATAGATCCTAGAGCCCCATCTCTGACAATGCACAAATATTTAAACAAAGACATGAGCAACAGGTTCTTCACAGTAATAATGTGCCCACCTTGAGCTTCCCCTACCTTGATTATGTAGGGCTGAACATACAAATTCAGCTTTCAAAGGAAGGCGGAGCTCAGAGATGGAGATGGTGCCTCGACATGGCTCAAGCTCTTGCGTCGACTTTGTTGGCCTGCCCGGGGATCCAGCATTGCCCTCTACTTTCAGAGTGTTGAGTTCAGTCAGCAAAGCAGTACGCTTCTCAGCTTTAAAAATAGAAAAAAGGACAAAAATATTTATTGACGGTGCAATACCATGTGAATTTCCACTTAAATGACATAGATGAAATTAATACAATCATTACAAGTTTAACCAATTTACATCGTTAACAGCAATTTTCATATAAACATCTCCAAGTGTAAAATTACTCAAAGTGCTTTATAGGATAATTTTAAAATAAAATCCGTCAAGACTGTCAGGTGAGTTTTGGAGAGAAACCTGGTCAAGAGAAACCCATTGTTAGAAGTGTGAATCCCCTGCTTCCTGCAACGGTTCCATTCCAGTTTGTTCTTATGATGCTACCTTCCATTGGAATGCCTCAGACATCCTCTTTTTCCTCAACTGAGGATTCTCCCACATCATGGTTGACTGAAAACAATAGGCGTTGGCACAAACTAGGATCCTTTACCCCTGGAGACAAAGCTGGATTACAAAGGCAAGTTTCAGATAACACAACATTTGACCTGCAGAGTAATCGAGAATAGTAGACGAGCTAACAGCACTGTGGGTTGATCTGCACTATTGACTGCAGAATTTCACTAATCACTTTGTCAAGACAATTAGGGACAGGCAACAAATGGTGGCCTTGTCGGCAACAACCATAGTTAATGTGACGCAAATTGGTAGCATGGACATTGAGGTAATCAATTCAAAAAACAGTCACCAAACAAAAAAAGGTTTGCATCAAAATAGGAGTGATTGACTCAATTTCTGTCACGATCAGGTAGAAGCTTATTATTGCAGGTCATTAAAACATCAAGTCATTCCACCACTGGTTAGTTCCAAACTATGGAGAGTGTAACCTCCTATAATCACACTTCTGCTAGTGTTGGTTTCCCACTATCCCCTTATTACTCACAAGCAATAAGTAGGTGACGCTCTGCTTCTGCTTCCTCTCGTGAGCCTTTGCCATGCTCTTCATCTGTACAGCAATTTAGTGCCTGGCTGGCCTGATGCATGATGCTGTTCAATTTGATAATCTCATCATTAAGTATCTGGAAGTTTAAAAGTATAATTTTGCAACTGCTTTTTTGTGCAAATAGTTTCATACTATAACTGCTATTTTTAAAGAACATGCAAGACTTGCACTTTAAATTGGCTTCTAGTAAGTTTTTAAAATGGACAAGGACTGCTTTAGATACCCAAGAACTGTAAACGTGATGCCAATCAGCTCTCCAGCCTCAAAAGGAACAATTTAAACAAAGCAGTTTCATTTCTTTACGTAGTGAACTGCTCTGAAGACATTAAAAGCACTTAAAAACTACTTTCCCTTTCCAGATTTGTCATCCTTTCTGTAAGGAATTTGAAACTGTTTTTTCCATTGCTGTCATTACCAGTCTTTGAATCAAATTGAACAACAGGACCAGTAGTCCTGAACCAAAAGGTTCCAGATGCCTCATTGCCCTTTTAATTCAATTATAACAGAAGATGAGCTCAATGTGGCAGTAAAGTCTAATTATTGGTACTCCAACAGGGTGCAGCACAATATCCTAAGTAAGGCGTTTAGATGGTGAGACAGCGATACTACACAGCAATATTCAAAATGTCAGAAAAAGATTTTCCTGGTTTCCAAGACTTTACCTTTGATATTTTTAATTAATGAAGTAAAACTGAAAACATTTGCAATAAAAGTTCATTTAAAAAAAATCATTTATAAATTTTCCTGCATTTTACAAAACCTTTGGAAACATAAGTTTTAATAGCTTGCTCCACACCTTTACTTTCTCTTTTGTGGTCACTTGCTGTGCTGCCAACCAAGATCCTTCTACTGATTTTTGCTTATCATCTTTATTGGCTCCTTCATTTTTCTTTCCTTGCAGTCGAGCACTACGCCGTTGAGTTCGATACAAGTCAATACTGGAGAGAAAACGGATTACTCACTCAGGTTTGGATGGTTTCAGTACTTAGATAGCACAGAAAGCACATTTATACATGAATTTTAAAATGATAGTAAACAGTAGCTTTGAATAAGGCACCGGTGTCTCAGTGACATGATTCTCAAAACAGAGGGAAATCAAAAGGAAGTGGAGGCTGTGACTAGAATTTTTCAAGTGAGCATGGAAGCTGTGCCAGCTATGGGAAGCTTCCTAACGCAACACTTCTGTTCAAAAACAACACAAGCAAAGTAACTGCAGATGAGGCAGCTTAACCTCAGGCAAGCTGCCAGGGACATCAATAAAACAAACCAATTATTCTATTAAAGCCACGGTCAAACAGCTCCACCATAGTTTAAAAACTAGTTTAAACAGCAGCCAAGTAAATTTACAAATGCTGAGGATGCAGCAGTGAATTTTCAAAAAAATTTGCTCCAATTTCTCATTTTAATGTTGTTATTTTAATACGTTTGTCGTTAGATTTGAAGGCAACAAGACAGGCTTTGACACTGGAAAGACAGTAGACAGAATTCGAATTTCAAATAAAAAGGTTCAAATTTCATAGTGTTAAGGCTTTGAAATGAGAAACTTAGCTAAAATACACCAGATGATTTTGGTAATGATAATTTTAACAGGATGAAATAGAATCTAGTGACAATAAACTGATCAAAACTTCAGGTAAAACTATATACAGACTAGATTTGTTTATTAAAGAGAGAAAGAATATATAATGCCAAGTTGCAAATGCTTTACAGGCCAAAACAAGTCAGCTTTGACAAAATAGTTAAGGTAACAAGCTAAAGGAAAAGCATAAAAAGGTGCAAATTCAGACAATGGGAGAAAAATAAAAGAATGAAAAAGACAAAAAGGATAGTGGAAGCTGCAGAAACAGGAAAACGTCAAGGCACATTAAGAGGGGGAGTAGAGACAGGTGAACCTTACTTCGGCGGTGGGCAGAGTGTTGGAAAGGGTTATAAGAAATAGGATGTATCATTTAGAAAAGGAATAAGTTGATCAGGGATAGTCAACACGGTTTTGTGAAAGGTAGATCATGCATCAACCATATTGAATTCTTTGAGAAGGTCAAACAGGTGGATGAAGGTAAAGCAATTGACGTGGCATACATGGATTTCAGTAAGGTGTTTGGCAAGGTTCCCCACAGTAGGTTATTGCACAGGCATGGGATTGAGGGCAATTTAGCGGTTTGGAGCAGAAGTTGGCCAGCTGAAAGATGACAGAAGGTGGTGGTTGATGGGAAATAGTCATCCTGGAGCTCACTTACTAGTGGTGTACCGCAAGGATGTGTTTTGGGTCCACTACTGTTTGTCATTTTTATAAATGACCTGGATGGGGGCATAGAAGATGGGTTAGTAAATTTGCAGATGACACAAAAGGTTGCTAGAGTTGTGGATAGTGACGAAGGATGTTGCAGATTACAGAGGGACATCGATAAGCTGCAGAGTTGGGTTGAGAGGTGGCAAATGGGGTTTAAATGCAGAAAAGTGTGAGGTGATTCATAGTAGTGTAGATCTCAGTGTCCTGGTACATAGATCACTGAAAGTTGCCACCCAGATTGATAAAGGTTGTTAAGGCAGCATACGATGCATTAGCTTTTATTGGTAGAGGGATTGAGTTTTGCAACCATGAGGTCATGCTGCAGCTGTACAAAACCCTGCTGTGGCTGCACTAGGAGTATTGTGTACAGTTCTGATTACCGCATTATAGGAAGGATGTAGAAGCTATGGAAAGGGTTCAGAGGAGTTTTACTAGGATGTTGCCTGGCATGGCAGGAAGGTCTTATGAGGAAAGGCTGAGGGACTGGAGGCTGTTTACGTTAGAGAAGATGATCGAGAGGTGACTTAATTGAGACACAAGATCAGAGGGTTAGATAAGGTGGACAGTGACAGCCTTTTTCCTCAGATGGCGATGGCTAGCTCGGGGGACATAGCTTTAAACTGAGGGATGGTAGATATAGGACAGATGTCAGATAGTTTCTTTACTCAGTAATAGGGGCGTAGAACGCATTGCCTGAAATAGTAGACTCGGCTGCCTTAAGGGCATTTAAATGGTCATTGGATAGGCATAGGGACAAGAATGGAATGGTGTAGGTTAGATGGGCTTCAGATTGGTTTCACAGGTTGGCACAGCATCGAAGGCCAAAGAGCTGCGCTGTAGAATTCTTTCAATCATTTTCTAAATGGAAATTAAAGGATAACATGTGGTAATATCAAAATGAATATTGGAAATCTTAACTATTTGTATTACTCTTCAGTCAAGGAAGATTATGCACCTGATATTCTAACAATAGACAATAGGTACAGGAGTAGGCCATTCAGCCCTTCTAGCCTGCACCGCCATTCAATAATGATCATAGCTGATCATTCCTAATCAGTATCCTCTTCCTGCCTAATCTCAATAATCCTTGATTCCACTATCTTTGAGAGCTCTATCCAACTCTTTCTTAAATGAATCCAGAGACTGGGCCTCCACTGCCTTCTGGGGCAGAGCATTCCACACATCCACCACTCTCTGGGTGAAGAAGGTTCTCCTCATCTCTGTCCTAAATGGCCTACTCCTTATTTTTAAGCTGTGTCCTCTGGTTCGGCACTCACCCATCAGCGGAAACATGTTTCCTGCCTCCAGAATGTCCAATTCTTTAATAATCTTATGTCACAATAAGATCCCCTCTCAGCCTTCTAAACTCAAGGGTATACAAGCCCAGTCGCTCCAGTCTTTCCGTGTCAGGTAATCCCGCCATTCCAGGAATTGACCTCGTGAACCTACGCTGCACTCCCTCAATAGCCAGAATGTCTTTCCTCAAATTTGGAGACCAGAACCGCACACAGTACTCCAGGTGTGGTCTCACCAGGGCCCTGTACAGCTGCAGAAGAACCTCTTTGCTTCTATACTCAATCCCTCTTGTTATGAAGGCCAGCATGCTATTAGCCTTCTTCACTACCTGCTGTACCTGCATGCTTGCCTTCATTGACTGGTGTACAAGAACACCCAGATCTCTCGGTAATGCCCCTTTACCTAAATTGATTCCATTGAGGTAGTAACCTGCCTTCCTGTTCTTGCCACCAAAGTGGATAACCATACATATATCCACATTAAACTGCATCTGCCATGCATCTGCCCACTCACCTAACTTGTCCAGGTCACCCTGTAATCTCCTGACATCCTCATCACATTTCACCCTGCCACCCAGCTTTGTATCATCAGCAAAATTTGCTAATGTTATTGCTGATACCATTTTCTATATCATTTACATATATTGTAAAAAGCTGCAGTCCCAGCACGGATCGCTGCGGTACCCTGCCATTCCGAAATGGCACCGTTTATCACTACTCTTTGTTTCCTATCAGCCAACCAATTTTCAATCCAATCTAGTACTTTGCCCCCAATACCACACGCCCTAATTTTACTCACTAACCTCCTGTGTGAGACTTTATCAAAAGCTTTCTGAAAGTCCAGGTACACTACATCTACTGGATCTCCCTCGTCCATCTTCAGAGTTACACCCTCAAAAAAATTCAAGAAGATTAGTCAAGCATGATTTCCCCTTCATAAATCCATGCTGACACTGTCCTATCCTGTTACTACTATCCAGATGTGCCGTAATTTCATCCTTTATAATAGACTCCAGCATCTTTCCCACCACGGAGGTCAGATTAACTGGTCTATAATTTCCTGCTTTCTCTCTCCCACCTTTCTTAAAAAGTGGTATAACATTAGCCACCCTCCAATCCTCAGGAACCGACCCCAAATCTATCGAACTCTGGAAAATAAACACCAACGCATCCATGATTTCCCAAGCCAGTACCCTGGGATGTAGACCATCAGGCCCCGGAGACTTATCAACCTTCAGACCGAACAGTCTCTTCAACATCAATTCCTGGCAAATACAGATTCCCTTCAGTTCAGGTCCTTCAGTCACTGTTACCTCAGGCAGATTGCTTGTGTCTTCCCCAGTGAACACAGATCTGAAGTACCCATTTAATTCTTCTGCCATTTCTTTGTTCCCTATAGTATATTCCCCTGTTTGTCTTCAAGAGCCCAATTTTAGTCCTAACCATTTTTTTGCCTTGCACATACTTAAAGCTTTTACTATCCTCCTTTATATTATTGGCCAGTTTACCTTGGTACCTCATTTTTCCTCTGCGTATTTCCTTCTTAGTAATCCTCTGTTCTTTAAAAGCTTCCCAGTCCTCAGTTTTCCCACTTATCTTTGCTATGTTATACTTTTTCCTCTTTTAACTTTATATGTTTCTTAACTTCCCTCGTCAGCCACGGCCACCCATGCCTCCTCCTGGGATCTTTCTTCCTTTTAGAAATGAACTGATCCTGCAACTTCTGCATTATACACAGAAATATCCGCCATTGTTCCTCCACATTTATTCTTGCTAAGGTATTGCATCATTGAACTTTGGCCAGCTCCTCCCTCATAGCTCTAAAGTTCCCTTTATTCAACAGAAGTACTGTCACCTCCGACTGTACCCTCTCCCTCTCAAATTGCAGATTGAAGCTTAATGTATTATGGTCACTACTTCCCAATGGCTCCTTCACTTAGAGGTGTCTGACCAATTCTGGTTCATTACACAATACCAGATCCAGAATTGCCTTCTTCCTGGTCGGCTCTAGCACCAGTTGCTCTAAGAATCCATCTCGGAGGCACTCCACAAAGTCTCTTTCTTGAGGTCCGATACCATCCTGATTCTCCCAGTCTACCTGCATGTTAAAATCCCCCTTAACAACTGTAGTAACATCTTTGCGACAGACCAATTTCAACTCCTGATTCAACTTACATCCGACATCCAGACTACTGTTTGGGGGCCTGTAGATGACTCCCAAAATTAGAAAGGAATCAAAGGACTGCAACTCATGAAAGTGAGTGCAAGAAAGAAATCAGAACTCAAATCAAAATAATAGTACGAGAAGATGACAAATACCAAGGCACAATGGTTTTCCACATCAGGTTTTTAAAGTCATGAGAAAATTGCAAATACTTCAGCTACAGTCTTCAACTATTGGTATTCCTGATGAAGGGCTTTTGCCCGAAACGTCGATTTCGCTGCTCGTTGGATGCTGCCTGAACTGCTGTGCTCTTCCAGCACCACTAATCCAGTATTTGGTTTCCAGCATCTGCAGTTATTGTTTTTAACCACAGGAATTACCCTTTTTGATTTACATTTGCAAATTGCCACTTTTTAAAAGAGAATGAAAATACAGCAAATTACAGACCCTTTAGATGAACATCTGTTGGGAAAAGGTTAGTAAAAACTCAGTTAAAACAACTTGAATTCCGATACTATTGGACATGGGCTCCTTAAACCTATGAACATTAGCAGCCTTGTAGGGAGTTTTTTTCTCAAAACTTCCACAGCCGTCAAAGCAACTCAGGAATTTCTTTTCCTAGTACTGACTGTTTGGCTGCTAAAAATTGCTCCACTTTGAACTGGTTTCTGTCCAAATAATTCTTCAGCTGGATCGCAAACTCAAGTCAGCAAAGATCTTAGCAATTATCTCCATGGGGGCTTGCCAGTCATTTTGCCAAAATTTTGATTTCTTGGAAATGTTTGTCTTTAGCACTTTTGTTCAAAAACTTATTTTCTGACCTCTTAAAAAGATTACATGGTCAGAAAACAAAAATCAAAAACCCATTATTCCTCTTTAAAATCCAAGCTCTCAAATAATAACACTACATAAGGAGCCTTTAATCCACAATCTCAGTGGATTACATCCAACAAACCTAAATGACTAAGTGAAGCAGTCGTCAGGGGAATGTCTAAGGATGCAATTTGTATGACTTTTGGAAGGTATTTAATTTGTTAAACCTCAGGGGAAAAATAAAGGGACCTCTGATCAAAACTGGGTCATTTTTATTTAATCTCAATCTGCCCATAGTTACCTCACTTCCAAATGTTCTGGCTCTTCACATTAGATGAGAGCTTAAACAGTTGCATTGGTTTCAATTCCCTGGCTTGTATATAGTTAGGAGGTGGTTTGATTGAAATTGATAGGTGGGAAAAGAAACTTTTGCTGGTTTGATGGTTCAGGACAGGGCTTCACAAATTTATAACAATCTCCCAGTGAACTGAGTGCTCAGAGGCAGCAATGGCTGCCCTGGAGCTTGCAATAAATGCCAATAGCATTTTGCTGACCCAGTCTGGCCTACATGTGACTCCAGATCCATTGCAATGTGGTTGAATCTCAGGTGCCTGCCCAGGCAATTAGGGATGGGCAATGAATGCTGGCCTAGCCAGTGATAACCTCATCCTGTGAATGAATTTTATAAAGGCCTCCTTATTTCTTCATTTTCCCTTCATGTGCAGTCCTTGCATGGGATTTTGTACACTACATTGGTTTTGCTCATGCTGGGTATCAGGTCCTTCGTTCTGGTGAGTTGTCGTCTGAGAGTGGCTGTTGGTTTGTGTGCTGTTAGGAGTCCTAGTGGTCGCAGTAGTCTGGCTATCAGTTTGGAAATGCTCTTGATGTATGGTTGTGTGGCTAGTCCTTTGGGTTGTGGCATGTCCTCGTTCCGTTGTCTTTCCCTTAGGCATCTGTTGATGAAATTGCGCAGGTATCCGTTTTCGGCGAATACATTGTAGAGGTGTTCTTCTTCCTCTTTTTGCAGTTCTGGTGTACTGCAGTGTGTTGTGGCCCTTTCGAATAGTGTCTTGATGCAACTTCTTTTGTGTGTGTTGGGGTGGTTGCCTTCGTAGTTCAGTTCTTGGTCTGTGTGTGGCTTTCCTGTATATCTTTGTGGTGAATTCTCCATACCATCATGTCTAGGAATGGGAGTTGGTTGTCCTTTTCTTCCTCTCTAGTGAATCGGATTCCTGCGAGTGTGGCGTTGATGATCTGGTGTATGTATTCTCTATTTCTGTGTTTTTAATGATTACAAAAGGTGTCATCCACATATCTGCACAAAACACTACATAGGACAAACAGGAAGATAGCTAACAATCCGCATCCATGAACACCAACTAGCCATGAAAGACACGACCAGCTATCCTGAGTAGCCACACACGCAGATGACAAGCAACATGAATTCGACTGGGACAACACTATTATAGGACAAGCCAAATAGGGAACAGCCAGGGAATTCCTAGAGGCATGGCACTCATCCACAGATTCAGATTCAATCAATCAATAAGCACATCGACTTGGACCCAATATACCGGCCACGCAACGGACAGGTGGAACTGACAACCGGAAGCGGCAGATTCAAACCACTACAAATGCCGGAGGAAAGATCACAGAAGCGCTTTAGCAGAGGGTCCCAAGCACTGAGGATGTCACCGAGACAGGGGACGAAACACCTGCAACACAAATTCCCAGCTCGGCGAACAGAACCACAACAATTACTGTCAATTTTGATGCCATCCACAAGCTTACTAACCATACCTTCTACATTCTCACCCTAAGCCTTTCGGGTGTAGGTGTATATTTCCTTAAAAGGAGTCATAGATAGACAGGGTAATGAAGGTGGCATTTGGTATGCTTGCTTTTATTGGTTAGTGCATTAATAGGAGTTGGGATGTTGTAGCTGCACAGAACATTGGTTAGGTCACTTTTGGAATACGGTGTTCAATTCTGGTCTCCTTGCTATAGGAGAGCTATTGTTAAACTTGAAAGGGTTCAGAAAAGCTTTACAATGATGTTGCCAGGGTTGGGGGGTTGGGAGGTTGGAAGGGAGAAGTTGATATAGTCTGGGGCCATTTTCCCTAGATCTTTGGACGTCGAGGGGTGACCATGTAGAGGTTTATAAAAATCATGAGGGGAATGGATAGGATCAATCGCTAAGGTCTTTTTCCCCATGGTAGTGGTGGGGGGTGCAGGGAAAAAAAAAAGTTCAAAACTAGGGGGCATAGGTTTAAAACGAGAGAGTGACAAGATTTAAAAGGCACCTAAGTGGCAACCTTTTCATGCAGAGGGTGATGTATGCGTAGAATGAGCTGCCAGAGAGAGAGTGGAGGAGGCTGGTACAACTACAACATTTAAAAGACATCTGGATGGGTGTATGAAAAGAAAGGGTTGAGTGCGCGATACGAGCCAAATACTGGTTAACGGCACTGATTAATTTATTTAGGATATCGGGTCAGCATGGACAAGTTGGACCAAAAGGATCTGTTTTTGTGCTGTACAACTATGACTCTATATAGAAATGACACACAAAAGTGAACCCAGTAGCAATCCTGGTGGAACACCACTATTACAGATATGTAGTCCAACAAAAAGAAACCTGCGACCATTCTCTTCTACTGTAAAGCTAATTTTGCATCCAAATGGAAAGTTCATCCGAATCCCATGTGATCGACCTAGTAAATTAGATCTAATTAGTCTCCCATGTTGAACCTTATCAAAGGCTTGACTAAAATCCAAGTAAACAATGCCTACTGCTCTGCGCTCAATATTTTTGGTTACTTCAAAAAAGTTTGACAATTTTTCTTGCATGCCTTGCCTCTGCAAATACATGTAATTCCTACTTTTCAGAATCCCCAAAGACTTACCCACCATTGGTGTCAGACTCACCGGTCTATAGTTCCCAGGCTTCACCTTACATCTCTTCTTAAAGGCACAACATGAGCCACCCTCAGGTCCTCCTGCACCTCACCCATGGTTAAAGATGTTACAAGTACTTCTGCTAGGGGCCCCACAATTGCCTCCTTAACTTCCTACAACATCCTGAGATACATTTGATTGGGTCCTGGAGATTTATCCACCTGTTAGTGAAATAGTCAGCACTTCATCTTCTGTAATGTGAACGGTTTTCAAAACATCAATATTTATTTCCCCAGAGTTGTCTCGCCTCCATTTCTTTCTCCACCGTAAAAACTGATGTAAAATATTCATTTCACATCTCTCCCATCTCCTGAGGCTCAACACAAAGCTGGCCCTCATTGACCTTTAAAGGGGCCCTACTCTGCCTCCAGTGGCTCGCTAACTCAATTATTTGCAGAATCTCTTTGGATCAACTTTAACCTTATTTGCCAAGGCAGTCCCCTATCCCCACTTGGCCTTTCTGATTTCCCTCTTAAGAATGCCACTATACTCTTTATACTCTTCAAGAGATCCATTTTATTCTTGACTAGAACCTCAATATCTTTATTCATCCATTGTTTCCTAATCTTACCAGCCTTACCTTTCACTAACAGGAACATAATTCCTCTTTCCACAATGGATGATAGGATTCTAAAATCACCCTCAAAAATATACTGACTCCAATAATTAAATCCAAGTGATAGAATGTTTGCTCAAGGGTTTCACATGATGTGGAACTACAGTGGGTAGATGGAGTTGAGATACAGTCAGCCCGAATGCAAAAGGATGGCAGAACAGGCTCAGGGGCCTAATCCTGTTCTTATGCACAACCAAATGACTTTGAAAAGAAGCAACCAAAGTCCAAAATGAGTTTTAAAAAGGAATCTAAATCACTCTTAAAACTTGACCAAACAGGTACCAACCTAGATCAAGAGATTTCTTGCACAATTCCTTTTTGAAAACAGGAACGGTTACAAAAAAAAATTAAACATTTTAAGGGCTCAACCTTTGAAATTGCTGTTCATCAGGATACATCAATAATCAAGTGTTCATAGGGATAAAGTTACCTGTATAATGGTGCATTTTCCACTGCTCGTAGAAGACT
Source organism: Chiloscyllium punctatum (assembly GCF_047496795.1). Lineage (NCBI taxonomy): Eukaryota > Metazoa > Chordata > Chondrichthyes > Orectolobiformes > Hemiscylliidae > Chiloscyllium > Chiloscyllium punctatum. Next base: position 75,513,283 of record NC_092764.1, read on the forward strand.
TCCAGCTGGATCTTGGTCCTGCCCAGGAGTATTAAGTTTGAGTGACGAATAGAGTGAGCAGCAGGATTCAGTCAGACCATTATTTAGTGATGCAACTACTGCAGCCTACCAGATACAAGAAAAAAAAGCTCAAGACATGTTACAAGAGAGTATCCCAACTTATTGGGCATTGTCAAAGGCATATTAAAATTATGTAAAACCAACAACTATTGAATTTACAGACTCAACTAACAGGATCAATGGCCAAGTCAATGAATATACCTACAAGCAGCCTGACAGCACATCACGAAGGCTAACGTTTTTACAAATGGTTGAACTATAGTAGACTTTTCTGCCCAGGGTGAAATTATTTTTTAAAAAAATATATATATATTAAAAAAGCTTACTGATTTAAAAAAAAATGACTAATCTACTTTACATTAATAATCCAGTTCAATAGGCAACTGCTCCTTGCTTCCTGCTCCCTCAAGCGTTATTTTAATAAAAAGTGGACACTGTCAAGCAGTAATGCTGTGTCCCCCTTACCCATTCTTTAAAAATGTGAAAGACACTTCCCCATTCCTATTTTATTTGTTGTTGACTGTTTCCTAGAGTTCAGTTTCCTTTTCAAAATTAAGATTACCAGAAAGTAAGCTATTTCTGAACTTTTAAAAGCTCATCCCAGATAGACAACATTTATGGGTTGGGCTTAAGATTTTTAACACATTGCTCATTAAAGTTTAATAATTTTTTGTTAACTATGTTAGTGACATGGCTCAGGGTCAGAAAGTGGAGGTTGGAGAGATGTAATGAGTTTCATGAAACCCCTCTTATTAGGAAGATGGTTGGAGCAAATATTTGTCAAGAATTAAGAAATAAAATGCAAATGTCATTACTAAAGATGGTTTATACAGGCACAGAAAGCTAAAACCAACTCCAGTTGAAGCATGATCTGGATCGACAGTTTTTAGGAAGCAGTGATCATAATAGCATTGAATTTACACTGTAATTTGAGAGGGAGAAGATCGAATCAGATGCAAGGTATTACAGCTGAATAAAGGCAACTACGGAGGCATGAGGGAAGAACTGGGTGGGAATTGACTGGGAGAGGAGCCTAGCAAGAAAGACAACAGAACAGCAATGGTAGGGGTTTCTGGGAAAAATTCAGAGGCAGAGAATCATCCTGAAAGAAAAGCTGCATGGAACAGGAGGAATGAGGCAACCATGGCTGACAAGGGAAGTCAGGGATAGCATAAAAGCAAAGAGAAAGCATAATTTGGGGAAGGGCAGTAGGAAATCAGAGGATTGGGAAGCTTACAAAGACCAGAGGTTAAAAGAAATAAGAATGGAGAAGATTAAATAGGAGGATAAGCTAGCCAATAATACGTGAGCTTGTTTAGAGGTATCAAAGGCAAAAGTGGACATTGGGCACTGGAAAATTACGCTGGAGAGATAGTAGTGAGGAACAAAAAATGGCTGAGGAACTGACTTAATTTGCATCAGTCTTCACAGTAGAAGACATGAATAATATCCCAAAAATTCAAGAGAGGGCAGAGCTGAGTCCATCACCAAGGAGAAGGTGCTAGAAAAACTGAATGACGTAAAGATGGATGAGTCACCTGGACCAGACAGACTACACCTCAGGAGTCGAAGGGAGATAGCTGGAGATATAGCGAAGGCGTTAGTGGTGATCTTTCAGGAATTGCTAGAATCAGGGAGGGCCCCCGAGGACTGGAAAAACGCTAATGTGCTTCCCATGTTTAAAAAAGGGAGTAAGGCAAAAGACAAAATTACAGACCTTTTGGCTAACCTCTGTTGTGGGCAAGATCCTTGAGTCTATTGTGGAGGAGATTTCTGAATACTTGGAAGTAAGTGGTAAAATAGGACAAAGTCAGCATGGTTTCATCAAGGAGAGGTCACGTCTGACAAATCTGCTTGAATTCTTTGAGAAAGTAATGAGCAGAGAGCTAGGAGAACCATTGGATGTTATCGACCTGGACTTTAAGGCAGCCTTTGACAGGTTGTCGCACAGAAAACTACAGAGTAAGGCAAGAGCTCATGGTATCAGAGGCAAGGTGCTAGCATGAATAGAAGCTTGGCTGTCTGGTAGAAAGCAGAAAGTGGGGATAAATGGGTCCTTCTCAGGATGGCAGCTGGTGACAAGTGGTCCACAAGTCTCAGTATTGGGACCACAACTTTTCACTTTATACATTAACAATCTAGATGAGGGAATGGAGGGCATTCTGACTAAGTTTGCAGATGATACAAAGATACATAGAAGGTAGCATTGAGACAGAGAGGCTGCAGAAGGATTGGACAGATTAGGAGTGGGGGCAAAGTAGCAGCAGATGGAGTACAATGTGGGAAAGTATGAGGTCATGCATTTTGATAAGAAGAGAGACATGGACTAGTTTCTAAATGGGAAGAAAATTCATAAGTCTGAAGTGCAAAGAGGCTTGGGAGTTCCAGTCCAGGATTCTCTCAAGATAAACTTGCAGGTTCAGTCAGTACTTAGGAAGGCAAATGCAAATATGGCATTTATTTTGAGGAGATATGAATACAAAAGCAGGGATGCACTTCGAGGTTCCAAGACTCTGGTCAGACCACATTTGGAGCATTGTGCGCAGTACTGGGCCTCATACCTCAGGAAGGACGTATTGGCCCTGGAGCAGGTTCACAAAAATGGTTCCAGGAATTAAAAGCTTAACACATGAGGAACGTTTTAAGGATGTTAGGTCTGCACTCAATTGAGCTTAGGAGACGGCAGCAAGGGGGTTTAATTGAAACATACAGAATACTGAATGGCCTGGATAGAATAGATGTGGGGAAGAGACTTTCATTGGTAGGAAAGATTAGGATCAGGGAGCATAGCCTTAGAATAAAGAGAAAACTTTAAGAACATTGATAAAGGATAAGCCTCTTCAGCCAGAGTGGTGAATCTATGGAATTCACTTCTACAGAAGGTTGTGGAGACCAGGTCATGGAGTGTACTTAAGACTGAGATAGATAGGATGTTGGTTAGCAAAATTAAAGCACATAGAATAGGAAATAATGTGCTGTCGTAGATTAAAGTATTAGCTAACAGTCAGAGAACAGATTGGTATGAACGGGTCAGTCTTGCATTGGCAGGCTGGGATGAGTGATGTACCACAAGGATCGGTATTTGGATCCCAGCTGTTCAAATGGGTGAACCAGAGCTAATTCACCAAAGTTTATTTTAACCAGTACCTTAAACTGGCACTCTTGATAAACTGGCAAAAAAAAAAAATTGTTCATCAAATACCAGAAGTTTACCATATTATCACAATCTCCATGATGTCTGAGTAGCCAGCTGAGGGTGTGGATGAGAAGACGAAGTTTATTTACAAAGTTGCATCAAGTGGTTTATGCTTTAATTAAAGTATAACAGTGGTGCGTATACCCTCTGCACTGCGTTTCTATTACTGCACTTTTACATTGAACATATGGATCTGACAATCAACTGGAATATTTGATCAACCGACACACCCCAGGTCCCACATGTGCCAGTTAATAAAAACCATTATCTGTACTTCAAATTTACAGATAAAGTAAAGTTAAACGGGTATGGGTGTTGAGGAAGAGGATTTAGACAAGCTTAAAGAATGGGCAAGAACTTGGCAGATGGAATATAAATGTAGAAAAATGAGATTATCCACAATGGTAAAAAGGAACAAACCTGCAAAACAGTCCTTCAAAATGGGAAGTGGTAGCCAAGTCTCGATGCAATGTGTCAAGACTGACCTGCAGCTGCAGCATGCTATTAGAACGGTACTATAACCAGTGCAGTTTTTAAAAATTAAAACCAGTTTTAGTTGAAAGAGTAAGCTATGAATTAAAAGATTATTTTTGGACTAAGAGCAGCAGTTTGTTTTCATTTATATTAAAAAAAACTTGTTTATAGGACCAGTCCTGTAAGTCCACTGCAAGTTGATTCTGGCTCAAAGAATGCTTATAGACATTTCAGCCCTGGAGATTGGTTATGCACAAGCATTGGCAGACATTAACAGGGGCAATCACAGGAAAGCCAATACCAGTCTAACGGAAAAATGAGGAAAATAAAGGAGGTACTGAAGTTTGAATTAGTTCTTTTTGGTCAGGATTGTGGTTGCTAAAGCCACAGAACCGAAGTTTGATTGCTCTCTGGTTAACCTCCCAATACCAAAAGTTCCGAGACTAGAATCTCAGCTGTAAGAATTAAGCGAATATTCCTCAGCCTACTGAAATCTATTTGCATTGGTTGATGTCTTCAGAAATCAAGACACAATCCCATGTGTCTGTAATACTATGCATCATGGAAACCACTTGAGTGAACTGGCTTGTTACATATCTCAATTTTTCTTCTAATTTATTACTTAGTTGTTTCTGTCCACATGAGACCAGAGGTTAGAATCAAAGATTGGTTTTCAATCATTAGACCACCTTGTTGTTTAACTTTGCTCAGTTAATGCTGCTGGAATAAGAAGTTAATTTTAGTTTAAATTACAAACTTGGCATCTGACACCAGTTCTTCAAAAACTCTGGTTAGAGCCATTGGGGCTATTTAGAGTGTGATCAAATGCTGTAAATTTATGGTATAGCAAATATAGGGACAGGGTGGCTCATTTGATATGGCTGGCTCGTTGTCATAACAAAGGCTAACATTCCATCAGCCTTTCTTGCAAGAGGATTTGAGCACATGAGCAGTGAAGCCTTGCTTCAATTGAGTAGAAGTTTGGTTAGACCTTACATGGTTTCCTCAACTCAGGAAGGGTAATATCACCACAGAGGGAGCACAAAGCTTCACTTGGCTTGTTCCCAGGACTATCCTATGGAGAGTGATTGGGAAAACTATACCTATGCTCTCTAGAGTTTCAAAGAGTGAGACGATCTACAAAATACTTGAGGGTTACACATGGCAGATGCAGATAAAATGTTTCAACTGATTGCGAAGTCTAAAACCAGCAGGCACAATTTAAACAATAAGGGGGGTGCTATCTTGGATTAAAAGAATTTGATTTACTTAGAAGGTTGTGAATGTTTTGGAATTTTCTACCCCAGAGGATTGTGGAAGCTCGTCTTTGAGTATACCTAAGGTATTAATAATTAAACTAATGGTTTAAAGTATTATGGGGACAGTCTAGGTAAAAGACTTTGAACAATTCAATTAGCCATAATCGTATTATATAGTAAATCAGGCCGAATTGCTTACTCCCATATCTGTTGGAGCTTTCCACATCCAGTACCTATTCTAGTGAATTACCAGCTTGGCAAACAAACTGTATAGTACAGTGATCTAACAATCTCATATCCCTTCTCAACCATGCTAAAATATACTTCAAAAAATTTGGATTTGACTTCTATTGAACAGAATAACCACCATTGAAAATCCAGGAGAGCACACTCACAAGAGGAGATGCAGCATCCAACTTGATGGATTTAGCAAGAGGAGACAATACTGAGATGCTTGGTAAAGTCAGCTCATCATTCTCTTTTTGATCTTCTGCCTCAGCGTTAGACTTTATCTCATCACACTGATCCACAGCTTTGGAGTTGTTCAACTCTGCTTCAGCTTCAGACTTCACTTCCTCATTGTGATCCTCAGCTTTAGAGGTTTTCAATTCTGCTTCTGCTGGTTCTTTAGCCTCAGGTTCAATTCCTTCTTCCATCCTGTCTGCATCAAGCACACCTTCAAACAGCTTATCAATTAGTTCAGAGTTGTTCAGTTCTTCCTGGGAGCTTGATTCTAGTTTGAAGATAGACAGCAACAATGAAACAAGGTCCGACTTATGCAAATGCCGACTAGAAAGTAAAAATGGAGAAAACAAAAAGTGCTGGAAATCATAGCCAGTCAGGCAGTATCCATGGAGACACAGCAGACTAACATCGAGTCACGATGACTCACCTATACTCAAAATGTTAACCTGCTCATCTCCATGGATGCTGCCTGATCTGCTGCAACTTCCAGCACTTTGTTTTCAATACAGATTCCAGCATTTACAGTAATTTGCTCCTAAAGATGGAGACTGGCTTTTGTTTGCTAATTTCTGCAAAATTGGAAAGTTATTTTCAAAGTAGCAAAAAGTTTGTTGTTTTTAAAGTGAAGTCAAACAAAGACATGCACAATGAAAGTGGTTCGAGCCCAATCATTTTAAAATCAGCACTGTTAGCAGCAGTCGGACTCTAGGAAATTAGTCATACCATATTTCAAGCAAAGCAGACATGCATTCATGAGGCTTCTTAAAAAAGTTCAGAGGCTGTAAACTTGACTTCTAACTACTTAAAGGGTAAAGTGCCAGAATGGTGTGCCAATCAGCACAGGATGACTGAACTCCTCTTTGTCAACGTAGTCCAGTGACATTTCATCTTAAGTTAGAAGTCACACAACACAAGGTTCTAGTCCACCAGGTTCTTTGTAATCACAAGCTTTTGGAGCGCTGCTCTCATCAGGAGAAGTGGAGGGTGTGCTTCCCTCCACTTCACCTGATGTGGAAGGAGCAGTACTCCAAAAGCTTGAAATTTCAAAGAAACCTGTTGGACTAGAACCTGGTGTCATGTGACTTTTGACTGCCTTCAATATTAACCTAATTTAAATAACTTTTTATACCAATATGATATCAAACATAGATATTCAGGAAGTGTGGGAATTGCCAGAACAAGTTTAAGTCACTTATTTCCCAAAGATTCAATTAATACCATACTGAACTCAACTTGTTGGTTACACTACTTATTCCGCAATGTGTTTCTGGAGTAGGATTGTAATCAAAAGAGACAAGTATACACATGCTACACTATGCTCAGGAAAAGGTTTGCTTCATTAAATCAAAATCATCCACTTTCCCTCTTCTGCCTCCACCCACCCATTCCGAACATAGCTAACACTGCTCTAGGACAAGCTAGAAGGGAGGAATCAAACTGCTTTTCTTTGTTATTGGTAGAATTAGGAGGGGCAATTCTTGATAACTCACTACAGTTCTCATTTGCAAACAACACAAAAAACAGGGACAAGCTTTCTGTCCATTCGTCCAACTGCAAATCAGTATTTAAATTTATACAAAACTTGACAATCAAGGGGCATTACAAAATTCTCATACCCGTCTCAGAGATGCACTTCTCATTTTCATTGCTCTCAGTTTCTACATACTCTGGCGATGGAATAGTTTGCGGTTCTAATGCAAAAGTAACCTTCCTGAGAGGAGTCGACCAATCCAAAGGTGCTTCTACCTTGCAATCATCTAAATTTGGGAAGATATTTCGCGATTGTTGCACATTATTGAATACATGCAAATCTATCAGCATCTTTCGTTATAAATTTTGCATTTCCTGCAGCTTTAAGACAGTACACCAGTGTTGAAATTAATCAATAACACATCAGTTCTCTCCACTTTGGTCGATCACTATGAACTTTATCAATGCACATCTGTCAGTCGTAAATTTTTCTATGATGGAATGTAAAAGTGAGAAGGAAGAATAAAGATATGACTATCTAGCTCCATTCCTGTTGTGTATTTAACTCAAAACAGTAAAAGAAGCAGAGCCTTGCTTATATACAAGAACACTGCTACCTGAAAACTCAGGTCCTTTATCTTCAATGACCTTCCCAACACCAATCCAAATTTCAGGACAAAAAAAAAATCTGAGCTAAGGTTAAAAAAAAACACTCAATAGAATGAAATCTCAGTTTGAAGCTCAATGTTAACAGCACAAAGTAGCAAGACAGAGGCCTCGCGATGGTAAATATTCTTGCAATATGAAAGCAGCATAAGGAATTAGTTCTTAACAAGTAGCTTACAAGCAGTATATTGAACAATTGTGACTGGAGCTTATTACTGACAATAATTGATAAGAATGCATAGTATTCAGACCTTTACCTTCAGTAATGTGCAGTACCTCTTCATACATTTCATTGTGTTCTGAATATGTAATAGTGTTTTTGTCACCAATAGCATTCTCTTGAGCTTTTGTACTCCCCGTCAGCTGCTCCTGGATCATGTAGAGAATGAAACACTTTTGGGAACCTGATGCAGGCAGTTAAAAATTCACTACAGAAACTAAATTGGCATATCTAAGCAGGGAATCAAAATCTAAAGTTTTTGTTCCCCATATTAATGTCCACAGGACACCACTTTATTGAAGAGTAGAGAGTCATGGTGTAGAGAAATGCTTAGTCAATTTGTGCATTACAAAAAAGGAGTCTCACACACAAAAAAAAAGACAAGGAACTAGATATTTTACTTGAACTGCAGTCAATATGTAAATTGAGGCTAGACTACGAGTTGGAACTCCCCGTTCTGAGACCCACCTGAAGGACAGATTGGTGTTCAATTTAGCATCTCAAAAGATGCATCTGACAAGGTGAATTTGTAAAAGAATGAAAGCATTGTCAGTGACAAGCAGTGCAAGATTACAGAATCAAAATTCATAACCTCCAGGCAATCCAGGTCGGAGTAACATCTGCTTTTAACTGATTAACACAATCAAAGTCTAAAGCATGCACAAAGTAGATTCACACTCCTCTCCTTTCCAAGAGTGTTCATTTTTTTGCATATTTATATTTTGTTCTTTGTCCTTTGGGCCTTCAAAGCTCACAAAATAGATAGACACAAAAAATGCTGCAACCAGTGCCAAAACGAGACAGCTAGTGAAGGCATATTTGTTTAAAAAAAACACGATTAAAGAATTACAACAGAACACAGGACACGCTAGAAGAAGAAAAAAAAACAAATCATGGTTGTAATCCAATGTTTCGGGCAAATAAAGTAGTGATTTCACCCATCAGTTTGAAGCCCAGTTAAGAACACTCAAGTTACTACATAAATTGATGTTGAACTGGGATATTAGGAGACTACTGCTTCTTTTATCATAATGAAGGTTCACAGCTACAAACTGGATTAATGAAAGTTCAAGATTTGTAACTGCACAATAACATTGATTCAGAATCAATTAATCTGCACCCTTTCAAGTTGTGTACGCATGTGGCAAGGTATTCTTTTTATCTACTGCTGATCTACATAATCACCACTAGGTGGTCAAAACAAATGATATGCAAATCAATTAATATAATCATCTTACAAAAAACAAGGAGATTTTAAAATATCAGGATAATTGCTTGATAACCATGGCTGGGAAAAAAAAGCCCTTATTAATTCAGCACAATTTAAAGGTTTCAATCAAGTCTTAAAAGCAATGACAAATTTCTGCTTTAGTGAAGTGATAGTTTAAATGACCAACTTGCACCAAACATGCAGATGCAGTCAGTAATTAAAATTACACCCCAAAAGCAGCTAGTCTCAATATTGGTGCATCAATAAAATGGTATAGTTTTCAATTACAAGCATAATTTCCAACCTAGTTTTCAAATCCATAAATCAACTTACTGGGACTATTTCATTGGTATCTGGAAGTTGCTCAGAGTTCCCTTCTGCCACTGGCATGCTGACGTGGCCCAGACCTGCCCTGATCTTCGTTCCTATGCACGTTTTCCTAGATGCTTCCTGCAACAAGCCATACTCAGCACACTCAATATCACTTCCACTGCATTAAGTGTTGGCGTATTTTCTATGGTAAACCCTCACCAAGCAAGATGCAGCTCACTTCCAAATTAAAATGCATTTATCACCATGTAAAATACGCAGGAACCTTTTTCCTGCAAATCTGCTTATTTGTGTAGTCCAATTATTAATAGCAAGTTCAATGTTTTAATGAGTGCTTAAAAACCCAAAAGTCAGATGAACCAAATGCATCCACCCAACCGCTATAAACTAGCATCAACTTGAAGACATTCCCTTATTGAAGGCAGAGTACTTAACTGAAGATGGACATTTAATGCTTTTGTTCCTGAAAAATGGAGGGGCTAGTTTAAATTGTTAATAAAGTAATTATCTCAGGAGTAAGGACTTTAGTAATAGCTGTACACCACAAGTATATGGATAAAACCCTTAAGGTGTCATTTGAAATTGAGAAAGTTTAAAAACTCAGTTGTATGAAGGCTTCAGGAGAGGCTCTCAGATTTCCCAGATTGGGTGTTGAAGTCGCAGTTAAATTAAACATAAGGAGACACAGAATGAGATTCCCTTAGTGTGAGCACGATAAAGCTTTGATATCAAAAAGTATGTTTTGGAATGAATGGGATTATATTTTTGTCATGAATTTTGCAATCCTTAACTGTGTTATGTATAAAGCTTGAATCATTCGGTTCTCTTTTTTCCAGAAACACACTTCTGTTTTACTGCTTAAAAACCAAGTCTTTAATACGCAGTTCTTATGCTTCAGTGAGAGATGACTCCTTATAAAAAAAATTAAGCAAATTTCTGCCAGAGATCTGGCTTGCCCAGTAATATCAGGTGGGCTCTTCAGTGGGTCTTAGATTTTGGAAATGGAGAAGCAGCACTTGGTTTAAAAAAGCCTAGATATTAGAATCGAGGAAAAAAAACTTGCACAAACAATGTGAATTACTTTTTCAAAAAAAAACTTGCTCATTTTAAATAAAGGTTTTTCCTGCCCAAAGCACTAGGATTCTTGTCAGTACTAGATATAGCCACAATCTGGTTGTTGGAAGATTTGATTTTCATAATCTCGGAAATCTAAAATTTTTAAAGTTAACAGGAATTCAACTTGATTTATCAGAGACAGTATGAAGAGGAAAAACATTTTTAAAATCTATTTTAGAAAATATTTATTCCAAGTAAATATCTCAGAGCCAAAATTGCACTCATTAAAATGGTCACAACTCAAGACAGTTATGCCAGAAACTGATTCTGGATTAGTGGTGCTGGAAGAGCACAGCAGTTCAGGCAGCATCCAAGCTTCGAAATTGACTTTTCGGGCAAAAGCCCTATTCCTGATGAAGGGCTTCTGCCCGAAACGTCGATTTCTAAGCTACTTGAATGCAGCCTGAACTGCTGTGCTCTTCCAGCACCACTAATCCAGAATTTGGTTTCTAGCATCTGCAGTCATTGTTTTTACCATGCCAGAAACTAATTCTGACTATATAAGGTGAAGAGAGGAGATATCAGCTATCTTTAAACTGAAAGCCAAGTTTTCTGCAAGATGGTGTTATCCAAGTGATTTGAGAGGGGAGAAATAATGTTCCGCTTTACCCTAGTGGATTCCTCTGGTCCTGTGCTTGATTTGAATGCCTTCTTTTCCACCCAGGGATTGTTTCCTTCAGTCTTACCTCGAAGCATCGCAAGCTCCAGCTCCCGCTCCTAGAGATGCAAAAGCAGAACATTCAGTCAACCTGCTAATCACACAGGAAGTTAATCACAGATCAGAAATTTTTCTTCTCCTCAATTGATGGTTAGCAAACCTCAATCTTGGAATTAAAACAAACCCAGGGTAAGTTGGAAAGATATGTCCAGTTTTGTCAGGTTTAATTTGGAAATATATTTTAAAAACGAGACATCATAAAGCGCAAGATTATTGGAAATACCAAGCTTCTAAAGCAGCACACCCTGCCATGGTGTTCAACAATACCTTTGTCAAGATGAAGTTCAATTTGAAAGTGCATTCATGCATGCTCAAAGGAATTTGACTTTAGTTTTGCATATCTATGGTTATAATCAGTTTTCAGTACGATAAACTGGCTATTGTTTACCTCATCCAACATGATTTCAGAGCTAAAAAAGTGTCAATTAGTAGATAGATGCAGAGATGACTGGACTGTATGCGAGATTTCTTGGTCTAAGCAGTTATGCTTGGCACATGAACCTATTCCTGATGAAGGGCTTTTGCCCGAAATGTCGATTTCACTGCTCCTCGGATACTGCCTGAACTGCTGTGCTCTTCCAGCACCACTAATCCAGAACATGAACACCCAGCCCACTCCTGACCAGCTGTTCCTATCTAAATAGCCTTAAACATGAATACAAACCATATGTAATTAAATATTCTGAACAATTACTTCACCATGATCCAAATGACAACATATCCCATAGTCTAATCCGGATGGCTGTAGCATGTTTAGTTCACAGTTTGCATAACTTAGTAAAAATTTGCATTGTATGCTACATTTTGCTGACATAGCACTTGAATAAAGAATTTCATCCTCATTCCTCAATAACAAAGTTCATAGGAGTCAGCCACACTTATTCCACAGAATCAGAAGTGATAGATGGAAAAGCATACAGAATTGTGCCAAGGAAATTATTCTGCAAAACAAAAAAAAAATAGAATTGATCACTGAATGGAAAGAGTGACCTTGAGTAGCAGTGCTCTAGATTTAGATACAAAGATATAATTAGAGTACACTTACAGTAGCTTTCACTACTTAGAATAAAACAGTACCTGGGTGATTTCAATGGTGACATTTGTTTTGCTCAGCTTCCTAACATTCGCCAGGAGCTATGTTGTTGGGGTGGGGGGGGGGGGGGGGTGGAAAATAGTGGAGAGAAGAGGAGTGTTTCAGTTTCCAAACCTTCCACATGTCAACAGCTGCATTTTCAAGTTTGTCGTTTCCTGACATCACCACTGGAAAGCTCAGCAAGAAAACAAGTTACCAGATCACATGTCTGCTGGCAAAAGTAGTAATTCACTTAACCTCTTCAAGACTGCAGGGTTTCCTCAGTATTTACAGGGATCATTATTAATACAGACATTTCCACTTACAATATGGACCTTCACAAAACTAAAGGATAGGATAGCACAACAACCTATTCACCCAAATGTTCAATGTTTGAAAGCAACAAAGGAAAAAAAGCATAAATGCTTCAAGCATACAATTGGACTGTTGCAAAAACAGTGACAGTCTCAAGCATTGGAAACAAAAGAGGTGAAAGGAAGCTGGGGGTGGGCACAGCTGTCAGGAGGGGCAGAGAGTAGGTGCCTTTCACCTTACTAAAGGAGTCAATACTAGAAACCAAAATCCTCAAATTTCAGCACCCTAAAATCTACCATATTTAAACACAAATGTAATGTGATGGAACTTGGAAGCATGACATTCCAAGAGTACACACTCACTTTTGAAGTTTTTACTGAGGTGGTCCAACTGATGTATTCAATGCTTCATGTGGAAGGTTAGCAACCAGCTTTCCATTATGAACGATGTTTATATTGCAACACTTTATTCACATTTCCATGATCATTGACGTCTCTTCAGGAATGATTAATTCATTTCAGTGAATGGATATGACAAAGGAACAGCGCACTAAAAGCTTGTACTTTCAAATAAACCTATTGGACAATAACTTGGTGTTGACAGATTTCTGACTTTGTCCACCCAAATCCAACACCAGCATCTTCACATCATTTCAAAGAGTCATTGACATTTACAGCAAAAGGCCCTTCAGCCCAACATATCTGCACCAGATTCAAGTGGCCACCAACCTCATCTCATTTTTCTAGGTCCTTGCCTGTAGCCTTACAGGTTACTGCATTTCAATTGAATATTCAATTACAGTTTAAACGGTATGCATTTTTAATGGTGTCCATCTTTCAGACAGTGAGCTCGACATCTCTACTCTGGGTAAACACATATCTCCTCGAAACTTCTCTAAACCACATGCCTCTAGTCTATGCTCCCTAGTTGTGCGCTCCTCGACCGAAGAATATTGTTTTCCTATTAGCACCATTTAGACCTGTCTATTTCATACAAAGCTCTGTTGAATATTGACTTACTTTGTTTAAACATTGATAAAGTAGTGTTAACATATCCATTTAATACAGAGTTCCAGGTCAATGTGATTTGCTTTCGGGCTCACAAATGCTTTCCCCTACATCTGCTTCTAATCCTGAAGCTCCTCTCACCCATCCCTAGCTCCCATTCTAGTCTCCATTCTTAGTTGAAAAACACTGCAGTGACATTTACAACCTCTTTCAGCTTCAATTGAATCTATCCTGATTCCACGGTTCTACAGAAAAGTAGTAGCAAGCCTATCCAATTTTTCTTTAACCAAAATTCTCCAGTTCAGGCAATGTTCTATCAATCTCAGATATCCACAACTTTCGTATAGTGTGCTGGCCAGAACTGCACATATATTCTAGTTGCGGCATAACATGGGTCTTATATAGTGCCAATATAATTTTACAACTTTTAAAAAACTCCACAGGATGTGGCCACCACCGGCTATTTCAGTCAACATAAACCACCTCAAGTTGCTCCCAAGGTGATGAGAGCTGCCTCTTGAACAGCTGAAGAATTTTGGGGTAGGTACACTTACAATTCCACTAGGATGGGGAGTACCAGGCTTTATGATTCAACAACACTGAAGGAATGACAATAGATCGCAAATTGGAAAGTTAGAGATTTGGAGAGGGATCTTGCAGTATTGATGTTGCAAAGTATCTCAGAATCCCTTGTGTGGAAACAGACCATTTGTCCCAACAAGACCACACTGACTCCCCAAAGAGTATTCCACCCAGACCCCTACCCTATTAATCTACATTTACCCATGACTAATGCACCTAACCTATACAACCCTGAACACTATGGAGCAATTTAGCATGGCCAATTCACCCTCACCTGCACATCTTTGGACTGTGGGAGGAAACCAGAGCACCCAGAGGAAACCCACACGGAAATGGTGGGAGTTTGCACAGTTGCCAAAGGCTGGAATTGAGCCCAGGTCCCTGGCACTAAGGCAGCATTGCTACTGAGCCACCATGCTGCCCTGATGTCTTGGTCCATCTAGATGGTACCAATCATAGGTTTGAAGATAGTGTACTTCAACGATCTTTGGTGAATTTCTGCAGTGCATTGCTGTTATTGAGTTTTTGGAGGGGGGACTGAAAGTTTATGGATGGGATGCTGATCAAGCAGGCTTCTTTGTCCTGGATGGTTTTGACCATCCTGAGTGTTATTGGATCTACACTCATCCAGGCAAGTGATGTGATTCTATCACATTACTGAGTCGCATCTCAGATGGTGCTTAGGCTTTGGAAAGTCAGGAGGAGCATTAGGAATCTTGCAGGGAGTAACCTCCTATATATTCTGGTCTAGTCCACTCAGTTTCTGGTCAATGGTAACTGCCAAGATATTAATGGTGAGGAATTCAGTGATGGTGATGCCAAACATCATAGGGCAACGATGAGATTTGCTCTTGATGGAGATGGTCATTACCTGCACTTATGGGGTGAGAGCGTTGTTATTTACTTGTTGCCTGTCCAAACCTAGATATTTTCTGGTTCTTGTTGCATTTAGAATGGACTGTTTCAGTATTCAAGAGGTCACAAAGTGCTAATATTATGTCGTCAGTCATACTATGCTATGTTTCAATTAAAACACACACCCAGTCTGTCTTTATCACCTATCTGCAGGTATCTGTGGATATTCATTACCAGGCATCTCTGGTCCTCTACACTCTAGTACCCTACCATTTATTCGCTTGCCTTCCTGCCTGGTGAGAACTGCTTATGCCACTGTTTCACCTCTGACTAGTTAATTGAAACTTTCCTACAAACAGCATTTAACCACAGCCCCAACTTTTTAAAAAAAAACTCATCTCCAAACTTTAGTCAATGGTCTAAGCCCCATGGAAAATGTTCTTCCATTTACAAAGACATGCAAACAATAATCTGTTTTCTGCCTCAACTTTGAATCCAAAAATTGTCATTTTCCCTGGAATTCTGTGGTCTTTTACTTTTCTGACCAGTCTATGATGTAGAACCTCAAAAAGCCATTTTTAAAAAATTGAACTTTGGCTGCTTTGACCTTTAAGCCCCAGATCCTAAATTCCAGAAGGCACCACATTACCCATTCCATGTGGAGTGATCCTTGCAATCAGGCTTCTATTTTATCTACAAAATTAGAATCACTCTGGTCAAAGATGCCAACATTTTGCATATTTCAATTTAGCAATAGTTAATTGAAACTTAGCAATACTCATTTTTGCCTTCATTACAGTTAAACCTATGGCTATGATACGGTCTTAAAAACACAATCAAGTCCTCAGTTTGTGCATGCTCAAATTGTCACATTAGATTCTAGAATAGAACAAAATAGTACAGCCCAGTATAGGCCCTTCAGCACAATGTAGTTCTCAGCATTTATTTTAATGCAAGATCAACCTTACCTCAACACCCCTCAACTTACTGCTGCCCATATGCTTGGACAGCAGTCACTTAAAATGTTCCTAATGTCTCTGACTCTACCACACACCCACCACTCTTACCAAGGGCATCTATGACCTTACAGCTCCAACTTAAACTTCACTATTAAAAGATGTTTCATCGCTGGGTAAACGGAAGCCTTCTGTTATTTCTCATTTTACCCCCACTAAGAAAAATCTCCCAATACCCTCTTCCTTAACGCAATTTGACTGAGCATTTTGAACCATTCTGTACCTCACTTAAAAAAAAGGTTCCAATACAAATTGGCATTCAATCAATACCCCTAACTTTGCTGACCTACGCCAAATCCCAATTCTTCAACACATGTATAAAACTCTTCACCCCAATTCTGCAACACTCACTGTTCCATCGGCTTGTTCATACCCAAATCACTAATTCTAGTTCAATATGCAATCCTTTTTCTTCAGCTATTGATGACCCATCTTCTAGCCACTCATCCAAATCAATGCAATTTGCTTGGCTTTATTCCTCCACTTCAAAAATCTTGCTAAAAATACACATCTTTGACTATTTCACCTGTACTAATTCCAACAATATTCCTGCACAGTTTGACCCTGACCCGTAAAAGTTATCAAAGGCAATCATAACACACATGTAATAGCCACATTAGTGTTTCAGAAAGTCTGGCAGAGCAGGTTTAAGGTGAACACTTTACTCCTGCTCCTATTTATCATCTGTTCATCATGTCCCCAATTTCAAAAAAAATGCTGTCTGCAATTTACCTTTTTTATCCAAATGACATGAGATGCACTGGCAGTAGACTTCTGAAGCAGCATTTCCTGGATGGCTTTTGTACTTTGGGTTGTTTCAGTTATCTTAGAGCAGCTCCCCCTTTCCTCCTGGTTCGGTTTCTCATGACTCAATTCTTCAAATTTCTCTCGAACAGATTGCACAACAACACCTATTGCATTTTTAAGTAAGCAAGCCATAGTATCAATTACAATTAGACAAATTTGAAGTGAATAAATCATGGAGTAAAGAAAAATCAGCAGCCGCAAGTAGAGGAAATTTATCTGCATTCTTTGAACTGTTAAGTGACAATCCAAAGCTAGAACTTCACAAGTTTACAGTTACATTTCTAAAATGTCTTCAACTCAAATTATTCATGCTAAAAATAATGTTTTTTGAAGTGTTGCCAATGATATTCAACAAGAGATTGTCCACCCAAGACAGAAATGAGGAACAATTTCTTCAGGAGGACAGGACTGCAGAATGCTACATAGGTTTGGTCATTAAGCATATTCAATACGGAGGTGGACAAAGTTTTAAATTGTTAAGGGAATTAACAGTTCTGGGCATACGGCAGGAAAGTGGAGTGGAGGATCAGATCAACCATAATCATATTTCTTATTCCAAGAATCTACCTAGTTTTTTTTTTGCTTAAACCACAGTCTTGACCAATTAGACAGAATATTAATAAGAAAAAGTTCACGTTTCTGTTTAGGAGCTCTGACCCACTGAATGTCGCCACTTCTCAGAGTTTGTGGAATACTTCACTGGGGAGAGTACCTCTCAGTAAGTAATAATTAGATTTGCAAGCAGAACATCCGGAGCATTGCTTGACTGATACAGGTAGACAACCCTTTATCCAAAATTCGGAAAGCTCCAAAGTCTGATTTTTTTTTTGTGAAGATCCCCCCCCCGCCCCCCCTTAAGGTGGTAGTTTGGCATGCAAACAGTTAACCCAAGTCCACACCCACTCAATGCATGTCACTCATGACATATGGGGCTGTGGCCCAGCACTGGCAGACCTCAATTTTGTTTCAGGGCCAGTTTTACTCACAAGTAGTCTGTTCTTCAGAAAGATTTAAAATTTCACCAAATTGCAACTTATTCTGAAATTCAAAAAATTCTGACTGTTGAAAGCCAGCTGGTCCCGAGCATTTTGGATAAATGTACAAGTACTTTTACAGTTTAATAATGGTAATAAAACAAAACAGTTCAAATGCTATTTTACATTAACACTGGGCCAAAGAAAAGAAAGAGAAAGAGAGGAAATAGCAAGGAGAAAAAAAAAGGTAGAATGCCAACATAGTTTCAATACAATAACCTTCAAAATGTATTGGTGACTTGTGAAATATTGAAAAGTTATATAGTTTAATGTTCTTCACACCTAACTTCTATGCTCAAAATCTGCATTTTTTTATATTGGATTTAAACTGAAAATGCAAGACTTAAAATCACATAAAAGCAATCCTCAAATACTGCAGTAATGCCGGTCTGTAATGTACTGTGCATATTAAAAAATGTTACAAAAACTGAAATTCACAAATGGGAAGGTAGCAAAAATAGAATGAAAATGCAAGGCAAAATGGAGAGAAAACAGATGGCAAAAAGAAAAACATTCTGAAAGGAAGGGAAACAATGATCAAGCATGTGAGCAAGGGAAAAGAATTAATGCAAGGGAGTAATAGGAAGTTAATCATAGTATTCAATACCTTTCACACCAATTTTGACGTATTGCAGAACTACTGCCTTCTTAATGTTGGCATTTGACATAAGTTAGTTTACAATAGTTTCAGAAAGTTACCCAGTCACACCAGAGTACTTTTGATTGTGCATATTATTAGTAACTATCACCACATGAATTAAAGACTAATACAGATTACACTTACTAGAAATCGTTATAGTTTTCTCTTTTGTGCAACTCAAGTTAGTTCTTGTTTCAGTCTCCTGTCTGGCCTGCTCCAACAGAAAATGGAAAATTTATATAGCAAGTGCTGTTCACTGTGGGGTCCAAGTTGGATGATGCAACACGCAAGTAACACACAAGTCAGCTATTAAGCATAGATCAGAAATTTAAAAAAAAATACTGAAACTCTCCTGTAGCAACCTCAGATTCCTCCCTCACAAAAAGACATCTCATATGAAATTTTATTAGGAAAGGATTAATAGTCAGTCCCAATAAGATCAGTCTTTGCCCTTTGATGAACAATTTTCAGACACTATGCTCAGTACCTTTCAAGTGATTAGCAATCATCTAGGTATCTGGAGAGAGAACAAGGTATTTAAATTGATGTGGATCTCACTGGATCTTAATCATATGGCATCATTTTTCAATAGGTTTTACCTGACAGTCAGAACTTAGTTATTTATACAGCCGGGAAACAGACCCTTCAGTACAAATGATCCCTGCTGACTAGATATTTAAACTGATCTAGTTCAATTTACCATATCCCTTTAAACCTTTCCTATTAATGTACCCATCCTTTTAAGAGTTGAAATTGTACTAGCCCCCCCCCCCCCCCCCCCCCCCATCACTTCCTTTGGCAGCTCATTGCATACACATACCACCCTCTGCGTGAAAATGGTGCCCCTCAGATCCTTTTGTAATCTTTCCCTTTTCACCTTAAACCTATGCCCTCTAGTTTTGGACTCCCCTATCCTGAGGGGAAGACCTTGGCTATTCACCCTTTCCATGCCCCTCATGATTTTACAAACCTCTATAAAGGGCACCCCTCAGCCTATGACACTCCAGGGAAAAGCACCCCAACCAAACCAGCCTCTCCTTAGCTCAAACCCTCCAATCCTTGTCAATCCTTTCAAGTCGAACTTAAATTTTATCCTCCTGAAGAGGAGGATGTCTCCACCGTTAATGTAACAAGGAATTGGTTCTAGGATCTTAGTGATATGCATAGTTGCAGCCCATACTAGATTCCAGCAGTAGGGACTAGAAAAAAAAATTACTGACATGAGTGTGCTGCTCAAGGAGAAAACGTGTAAAATTAGGGATGAAGGAGACTCAATTCATTGGAGGACTGCTGGTGAGGAATAGCACAGTTTGGAGCATGGCTAATGCTCTCTAACAGAGATTTGCAAGTTCCAACAGATCTCAAACATTGAATTCTGGTGTTTTCCACTTGCTTACTAGAGAAACACCATAGTATAAATGCACAAAGAGTCTCATTATTATATCAATACAGCAGTGTAATGGTTGTATTATGAAACAAAAATTCCAATTGCCTGGATTAATAAGGTAAGACATAGGAGCAGAATTTCTGCTTTGCCTCCAGAAAATGGTTTCAAATTTGACAACATTAACAAATATTAATGAGCCACGTGCATTTGACAGTACAAAATCTGCCCCTTTGTTCATCATTAATATTTAGATATTTAACCACCTCTGAAGTGGCCTAGTGAGTTAATTTAATAATTAAATTGTATTTCTATCCAACATTATCCAGTTGAGCGTCTAACTGTTACACTAAATTATTACACAGTTAATATCACAACACCCTTGTTATGTGGAGCTACCCAGCCTTCAGGGGAACACCAACTACAACACTGCCATGGCAAACTTTCCAAGACATGTCAGGACGACATGGGTACTACCATCATACGTGGGAAAACCACCCACCAGGTACATAATATATACTCATGCAACCCAGGCAATGTTTTCCCAACTCATACACTGCAGGAAAGGATGTCCTAAGGCATGGTACCTCAAGGAGACCATTCAGGTGCTATGACAACGGATGAACAGACACTGCAATGATTGCCAGGCGGGAATGTTCGTTCCCAGTCGAGTAACACTTCAGTGATCAAGGACATTCAGCCTTAGGTCTTCAGGTAAGCATCCTCGAAGGCGTCCTTCAAGATACACAACAACGCAGAACAGCCGAGCAGAAAATAGCCAAGCTCTTTACTGAAGGACGGCTTCAACAGTGATCGCTGGTTCATGTCATGCTACATGCTGTACGGTGCTTGTACAATATTCTTACTGGTCTGTTTTGACAGTTACCTTAATTCTCTCTCTACCTGTTACTTTGTGAGCCCCTCGTTATGAGACTCTTGTTATTCTAGCTGTTTGGAATGTCTCTAACATCATCTAAATTTTGATTTGTAGTTATCCCTCTGCTTTAATTAATCAGCTCATATGTTAACCCATCATTGTTATTCAGCCTGTCGCACTACGTGCTTATTGGTTAACACTCCATTTTCTGAATTTATCTTATCTTTCCGCCTATATATTCTGTGCCGGTGCACCTCCCTCCACTTCACTTAACAAAAAGAGCAGTGCTCCAAAAGCTTACGATTTTAAACAGCACTATTGGACTATAACTTGGGATTGTGTAATTTCTAACTTTGAACACATTTATAGATAGATAGATAGAGTCTGCCAGCATATGAACATAGATGAAAAGATGGGAATAACTGTTGATCTAGAACATTGCAGCAATTTGACAAAATGAAAAAAGTCTTCAGCATTGAAAGATTTGATCAGAGGGAACAATTGAGATGTATATACGTTCTATGCTGTGAAAGCAGCAATAATCCCCATCGAGATATACATAACATCTGCAGTTCCACTTTAGATTTTCTTTACACTAGTTTAATAACTGCAACACAGCCTTGCTGCCCCCATTTGTTGGTCTACTCAGCCTTCAGTAGAAAATGTTGGCGTAAACTTTGCAGTGAGAAACGCAAAATTCATTTTGGAGATCAGCTCAGTGTATAGTTGTCATCTATAACTGGACAAAAAGAGCAGTTTAAAAAAAAAGGTCAGGAAAATTGAACTTTGTTGACAGCCAGCACTCTGATTCAACCCTGTTAAATAAGACCATTCAGACAATATCACTAACTTCTGACATTGAGTACACTTCACAGGACCACGTCACCAAGAAAACAACAAGAAAGATATGCTTAAGGCTCAGTTTGATGAGAATGAACAGGATGTAGGTGAAAGCATTCAAAACAATGCCAAAAAAAAAAAAAAAAAGTGATTTTAAGTTCTAAAATCTTCCTTCTTCATGGCATGTATGATCAATACAAAAGTAGCATTCTTGTCAGGGCTCAGATCATGAGCAGCTTCATATACCTTCTTAATAGCAGGTCTGGCTAATTCATCCTTCCAAGATCCAGTTGCTTCTGGACGGACCAGCCCATTTTTCAAAGACACTTGCATATCAGAAGAAAATTCTAAAGAGGTAGAACATTAATTACTGAAAGCATTCTCATTCCTTACTGAGCATTATGAAGAAAGGTCGCTTGACCAGAAAACATTAACTCAGATTTCTCTCGACAGATGCTGCCATAATTTGCTTTATAGATCTGGAAATATTAATCTCAGAATTTTAACTGGTGCCTGTGTGTCATTAAGCATTGTTTATTTTGAATTTAACGTGTAGGTAAAGATAGAATGCCACCCTAACAAATTTGTACAAGCAGTAAAGTTTAGATTCCCAAAGTATTTAAATGCTTGTGTGGGACAGTTATGCACAAGGGAATAGTGCAAGTGAACCAATAATTAAAAAATAACAAAAGCAATTCATTCAGTGAGATAATGATGCAGAATTAAGCTACATAAATTTCAAATTCCTAGTTTCTATGCTATCGGTTCATCCCAGCTGTTTCAGCTACAGGTACAATAAGTTGCAGCCACTGGCCTCCAGGAAGAACCAGACTTCCCACTACCACAGCTACATAAGCTACAAGAAGGCTGCTATTGCTTACAGTGATGTCCCTATCAGCTGGTTGTACTAAGTTTAAAAACAGCATGGAAACTTGAATCATAATGCGAGAAAAAAATCATACCATCAGAATCCCAAGCTTTCCTCTCTGCAGCAAGTCTGTGAAGCCTTGATTTTACTGATGGAACCACAGGAGTGTCTGGTTTGATCTCTTGCTCTAGGGCTCGAAATGTCTTGGAGGAAGTAAAAGCAGAGTCCATAGGATTTATGTTTTCTCTTTCTTCATCCAAGGAAGATTTCTGCCTCTTTAGAGAGGCTTGTGGTAGCACTGTAAATCAGAATTCTATTAATGAATCACAGAATATACTTAATCTCAAAATAATAAAATTACTTGTGGAAAAACTTAAAATAAATACAAATTTCATCTTTGGTCAACTATTAATGTTATTTGTTAAAATAGCAAGAAGGGCACTAGTTTGGAAGAGTTAGTCTCAATAAATGTGGTAGCTTGTAGGAAATTGCACACGTCACATTGTAAAGTAGAGAGCAATACAACCAAAAAGGATAAATATTGGACATCAAAACCACAGGCAATCTGTTTTTGCACCTCTGATTTATTCAAGTTGGATCACAGCACATTTACTAAATACCATGACGTGACAAATTTTAACTTGCGCAATTTAAGCTAAAATAATAAAAACAGGAAAATGTCTCATTAAGTATCAGGAAACTACTGGACTGTTGTTGGAATTAACCAATATCTGGTACAGGATTATATCTATTCATATCTTATTTGGCCTATGAGAGCCAGATCCACAGCAACGTGGTTGACTGAAATATCCCCTGACATAGCCCAGCAAGTCATTCAGTTCAACTGTAGATGCTGGTCTCACCACATACACAAAAAAAAATTAAAACAAATATGAGATTTGCTGGCAAGGCCAACATTTTCTATCCCCAGTTATCCAAGCAAATGATAGCAAACCAGCCTTTGATTAGATGTAGCTTAAGAGGCAATTGTGATCTGATACAGACCATTCCAGGATTCTAACCACCTGATAATGAAGGAATAAAAGTGTACCTTAAAGTCACGATACATGCAATTTGAAGGAAGAGTTGCAAGTGTTGGAGCTCCATGCTAGTTCTAATGGTAAAAAAGTTGTAAATATGGAAATTGCTATCAAAAGTGCCTTGACAAGTTGCTGCAGTGAATCTTGTGGTTAGTAGTGCACACTGCTGCTATTGTGCACCAGTGGTTCATGTGACAATCAAGTGGCCTGCTTTGAGTTGGTTGGTCTTGAAGTCAATGTTGCTGGAAAAGCACTCATCCAGGCAGTGGAGAATATTTTGTCATACTCCAAATTAGTGTCTTGTAGGTGGTAAACAGGCTTAGTGGAGGGGGTTTTGTGGGGGGTGGAGGGGTTTTGGGGGGGGCACACTGGTATTTGCCAAACATCCAACCTATTATAGGGCTTCCAACCACTATTTATAGGAATGACTTGCTAATGCAATTGAATGGGACCCTAGGATGTTCATGGTGGGACATTCAACTATGATAATGTTGTTGAATGTCAAGTAAAAGTAGCTTACTCTTTTGTTGATGTTAATTGCCACATATTAGCCCAAGTTTGAATGCTGCCTAGCTATTGCTACACGTGCAAAAATCTGCCTCATTGCCCAAGGAATTGTTAGTACCAAACACAGCATTCAACAAATATCCTTACTTCTGACCGTAGGCAAGGTCTACAGTAAAGATGCTGGCCAGCCTAGGACACTGACCAAACAGATGTCAGTCAATAAGTCATTGGCTGAGTAAATGGCACTTGGTAGTATGACAGACGTCTTTCACTTTGCTGATGAGACCAGATTGTTGAGGTGGATCGGCTTTGTCCTACTGCATTTAACTTGGAAATCCAGGGATGCCTGGACTGTTTGAAATTGAATGATTATGAAAGGACTAGAATATGCCACATGGATGAACTATTTGACCAGAGATACACGTTAGGAGAATGAAATAACTTATTTAAATATATTTACAAGCAAGGAAGTAGTGTAGCCATCAAGGAGTTTTTGTACAAGCAGAAAATTTAGACCTAGAATAAAAAGTCAAGTTGGGAAATGCAAGCATCCAGAAAAGGGAGCAAGGAAAGGCTCTTGGCAGAGATTAAATGTTTTGGTTTAGAAAATTCAGCTCATCACCAAAACATCTTTTTGATCACTTTGGAAGGCTGGAAAACAAAATATCAAAATTTTATTTCTGCAGAAGAGGACTAGGTCTTATTATAACCACAGTATTGTAACACATCTATGCTGCAAGTTACAACTAAGCAACCCATAAGCAGGCTCATGTGTAAAATGTGACTTGATAAGTAGCAAAGGTGGCAAGTGCTTGGATTTCAAGAATATTGATTGCAGTTCTGGAGCAATAAACTTTTAGACAAGTGAGTGCTAATGTATACTAATAAGCTTAATTAGTGGGCATGTACTACAGGAGAGAAAACAGGTAAGTAATAATAGATCTAATATTACATAGTCTCCACCGACAGACAGAAATATTGATATTTCTGGAGCTCAGAGTCCTACACTCACCTTTATACAGACCAGATGTATTCAGTACAACTTCAGATAATCCTCATTAAAATTGCCTGACTTGTAAAGTAGTTATAGTTGTTGCTATCATACAATAAACCATATTAAGAACAGTACCTGTTCTAAAGACTCTACATGGCGTATTGTCTACCAATCATTAAATAGGTCTCAGGCAAAGTACAGGTAAAGTAGGATTGGTGGCTATAAACTACTTCAAGCAGTCCTCATTCTGGACCCCATGCAGGTAGAATGGTGACAATCTAATCTCGTCAACGAGTCTAGAATGAACCAGCAACTGCTGTATCCTATACAAACACACAATTCCTTTAAAAAGTCCCAGAAGAATTCCACAAGTATTATGGAAAATAAGGAACACTAAAGCATGGGAAGGGTTAAAGCATGAAGACCACTGGCAATCTGTAGAAGGCAGGATGGGATAAGAAGAGTGGAATGTTCTTACACCAATTAGCAGCATACAGTTAAGGCTGAAAGGTCACTATGGCGAGATGAGATAACAAGTCATAAAGCAAGTTCCTCTGTTAAGTGTTATCATGACAGGATTGGGACGATAAATATTTGGGACACGACATTAAAATATCTAATTAGTAGTTAGAGTCAGCTTGATTCAGGAGACTATTGTAACAGATGGAATAGCAAAATATCTATCATATTCCAGACAGGTTAGTCTGGAATAGAAGATCACTGTAGCAGAGAGTTAGCAATAAATATCTAATCGTGACATTAGTTGTACATTCTACTTAATGTTATTCTAAAGAGATAGTGAGAATTAACATCACTGATTTATTGCGTAGCTAGAGTGAGGTACTTTGATTAATATAGTTGGACATGCTGATAAGCTAACAGAAACATGATTTAAAAAAATATAAAAATCCACAGACCTAGAGGTTCGTGGGCATTCAAGAAATTGCTTTCAGTGTCATGGTTTTTTGATTGCAAATAAAAGACCTACTTCTTGAAGAATTCTCTGCGTCTCCTAGTGATTCTCTATATTTTCTCCACAACAGTATGTGGTGCCTCAAGAGGATGCAGAATATTGTAAACACCAGCTCTTTCACATTCCAAACAAATTTCAATTTTGAATGACAACCTGACCCACCATGTCAGTAGAGTAAAATAAATTCCATCACACAAAGAGAGAGTGGACAAAAACACACAAGAAGGTTCTCTCCATCCAATTTGGACAGCTCAGAAGCATCAAATCTTTTCCCCAGGGTGGGAGAGTCCAAAACTTTAGAGGAATAGGTTTAAGGTGAGCAAAGAAAGATTTAAAAGCAACCCAAGGGGTGGCGTTTTCTACACAGAGGGTGGCACGTGTATAGAATGATCTGCCAGAAGTAGTGGTGGAGGCAGATACAGTTACAAGATTTAAAAGGCACCTGTACGGATGTATGAATAGGAGGGGCCGAGGGGGATATGGGCCAAATGGAACTAGATTAATTTAGGATATCTGGTCAGCATGGACGAGTTAGACCAAAAGGGTGTGTTTCCGTGCTGTACAGTTTTATGAATGGGAGCAATTTCAGGGAGGAACCGCTAGTAGTTTAACATGAACTCACCATTGTCACTTCCATTACTGTCAGAAGGCTGCTGTCTCAGGCGTTTTAAAGGGCCTCGCAGCATTGCTTCCACACTGTGAAGAGACATTTCCTCCTTTAGCCTTCTCTTTTGGACAATTTGCTGTCTGTAACCTAAAAGACAATGAAGCAGCAAATAAATAATGAACTGTTGTATTTATACCCAAGAGATTGGAGCAATCTTTCCCCAATTAGACCAAGGGGAAAAAGGATGTTGTGGTGATGAGGTTCAAAACAGCAAACAGGTTGGGTTCTAGTAGCAACAAGCACTGCTTACACCTTTTGACAATTTGTATCAAAATGCAAGAGCATAGATTTTAAAAACAGGTGTCAAGTGTATAACCATCTATAAAGGTGTTAGGAGCCAGTGTCCCCTTCAGTCCGGAGTCTAGTACACCATAGAGTCATGACTGATCATCTACAGCAACTCCCTACTCCCATATGCCTGGATGTCTTTAACAAGTAGAAACCTATAAATCTCTCAAACTTAGTGAGTTTTCAGTTTTTCCGGTAAAGCATTCCAAAGGTTCACTGTTCTTTAAGCGAAGAGGTTCTTCCTTATCTCAGTCCTAAATGGCTCAGCTTTTATCCTGAGACTATTCCCATTGTTCTGGACCAAGGGAAACATCCTTTTTACAGCTACTGTATTTACAAATATCCATCAGCAATAAAGTTTCAAAACCTCTAGAACAGTCTTCCTTCAAGTCAGTTATGACTGACTTGGTAGTATTGACACCTGAATCTAAAGTTTGTGGGTATAAGCCCCACACTAGATGATTGAGCATGACTATCTATATTGACCTTCTGTGGCACTGAAGGCTTTTTAAAAATTATTCATGGGATGCAAAAATTGACCATCCCTAACTGCCTTGGAGATGCTTATAAGCTGCCTTCCTAAATAGCTGCAGACCTCTGGGTAGAGACTTACTTACAATGCTATTAGAAAGCAATTTAGACCTGGTGATGATGAAGGAACAGTTCAAAATCAGAACGGTGTGCAGTTTGCAGAGGAACTTGCAGGCGGTGGCATTCATGTCCTTGCATGTGCTACACTTACTCTTCTCGGTGATAGAGGCCTCCGGTTTGCAAGGTGTTGTCAAAAGAAACCCTGAAGAGAGAGTTTCACTAGATGGTAACCACCACTGCCATTGATGAAGGAAATCAATATTGAAAATGGTAGTTCAAATCAAGCAGGCAGCTTGACATAATCCAAAACAAAGCATCATGTGGTGCTGAGAGTTGTACTCATCTTGACAAGCAAATATTATTCCATCATAACTCTGTAGATTGTGGGTGGTGGACATGTTTTGGGAAGACAGAGGGGAATTACTTGCTGCAGAATTCCTAGCTTCTGACACACTTGTAGCCAGCATGTAGCTCCTGGGTACTGGCAACACTCAGGATGTTGATGAGGGATTCAGGTGTGATAACACCTTTGAATGTTATGTGGCAATGGCTAGACAGTCTCTTGCTGGAGGTGGTTATTGCCTAGCACTTGAGACATAAATAAATAGTTGCACTGTTGGACACAGGCACTGCCTTTCAGATGAATCGTTACATGGAGTAACATCTGCTCTCTCAGGAAGATGTAAACAGGCACTATGGCATTGTTTTGAAAATCAGAAATTTATCCCATTGTCCTGGTCAACATTTATTCTTCTAAAAGCCCTAGTATTCAAACGGCCTGTTTTTTTTTCAAACTATTACAATGCATTTAAGTGTAGCTTTTCAGACTGGAGGCCTGTGACCAGTGGAGTGCAACAAGGATCGGTGCTGGGCCCTTTTTTTTTGTCATTTACATAAATGATTTGGATGCGAGCATAAGAGATACAGTTAGTAAGTTTGCAGATGACACCAAAATTGGAGGTGTAGTGGACAGCAAAGAGGGTTACCTCAGATTACAACAGAATCAGGACTAGATGGGCCAATGAGCTGAGAAGTGACAGATGGAGTTTAATTCAGATAAATGCGAGATGCTGCATTTTGGGAAAGCAAATCTTCTCAGGACGTATACACTTAATGGTAAGGTCCTAGGGAGTGTTGCTGAACAGAGACCTTGGAGTGCAGGTTCATAGCTCCTTGAAAGTGGAGTCGAAGGGAGATAGGATAGTGAGGAAGGCGTTTGGTACACTTTCCTTTATTGGTCAGAGTATTGAGTACAGGAGTTGGGAGGTCATGTTGCGGCTGTACAGGACATTGGTTGGGCCACTGTTGGAATATTGCGTGCAATTCTGGTCTCCTTCCCATCAGAAAGATGTTGTGAAACTTGAAAGGGCTCAGAAAAGATTTACAAGGATGTTGCCAGGGTTGGAGGATCTGAGCTACAGGGAGAGGCTGAACAGGCTGGGGCTGTTTTCCCTGGAGCAGAGACTGAAGTTTACACAATTATGAGGGGCATGGATAGGATAAATAGACAAAGTCTTTTCCCTGGAGTCGGGGAGTCCAGAACTAGAGGGCATAGGTTTAGGGTGAGGGGGAAAGATATAAAAGACACCCAAGGGGCAATGTTTTCATGCAGAGGGTGGTGTGTATGGAATGAGCTGCCAGATGTGGTGGAGGCTGGTACAATTGCAACATTTAAGAGGCATTTGAATGAGTATATGAATAGGAAGAGTTTGGAGGGATATGGGCCGGGTGCTGGCAGGTGGGACTAGATTGGGCTGGGATATCTGGTTGGTATGGACAGGTTGGACAGAAGGGTCTGTTTCCATGCGGTACATCTCTATGACTCTAAATGGTTTGAAAGAGAGGATGTTAAAGATTTATACCCATTCCAAGTCTTATGCTGACTTGGTGTTTTCCAATCAATGAAAGTAATAAAACATTTTCCACTGTTGTAGTGAACACCACAGACAAAGAACAAAAGCAATGTCGCAAAAAACCAACATAAAATCACTAATTACTTCTGAAAATCCAACAGCATTTGCACACAGCAAGACCACAAAGAAAATTAAGTTATGTGGTGTCAATTATAAAACAAAAATAAAATAGAAGCAGCATTAGGTCAACTGTTCTGCCATTTGCTAAAATGATAGCTGGTCTTTCACATCCAGTCCATCTAAGATTCCTTACCTATGGATTTTCTGAAATTCCCAAAGAGACCTGTTAATTTCAGGCTTAACTATACTCAAATGAATCATTCAGATAAACTATAAGCCGGTTAACTTAGCAGTCATTGAAAAAAAAATACAAACATCTACTAGCAACAGTAGTAGTACCTACAGAAAACAAATCCATGCTGATCCTGCTCATGCGAAAGTGAAATATTGCCTGAAGTACAGTCCTCTGAAGATTTATCAAGGGTGGATAAAGCTGTACCCAAGAATTCGCCATACATGCTTTCTGACAAATTAGTCAGAAAAACAAACTGATCACTTTCTGTTTGATAAACTGTAATGACAGGGGTTCCATAGGGAACCACATTTGAGACCCAACTATTTGCAATCTTTATTAATGATGAGTGTTGGCAACTGTTCTATTACAGCCAAATTTGCTTCTATTATAAAGATAAATAGCAAAGCAAGTTATGAAAGTGACAGAGTCTGCTAAACATCTGTAGACAGATAAAGTGAATGGGCAAAAAGTTGGTAGACAGAGTATAATATTGTAGAACAGATGAGGAATTTCTAATTAGGGACTTTTAATTTTGGAAATTTTCACCCAGAGAACACTGAATATATACAATGCTGCAGTTAGAGTCGTCCTTTTACTGGAAGGCTGTCAATGTGGTAAACAAGTGGAAAAAAAACAGACCCTTGGGATATGATGAAAGGAATATTGGCTCTAAAACAAACAAGTAGGATTAAATTGGGTTGGGATATCTGGTCAGCATGGGTGGGTTGGACCAAAGGGTCTGTTCCCATGCTGTACATCTCTGACTAATACTTCAGAGACCTGGATTCAAATTCAGCCATGGCAGAAAGTCAATTTTAATTTTCAAAGTCTGGAACTGAAAGTCTAACAATGACCAAAATATTTCAACAATTGTCAAAATTAACATGGTTTATTAATGATCTTTTGGGAAGGATCTCTCACCTGGACTGACTTACAGATAACCACAATACTGTGAATCTGGAGTTAATTCTTAAGTGTCCATTGAAATGGTGAAGCAAGTCACTCAAGTAGTTAGCAGTTTAAATAAAGGGTCTCAAAAGCAGAATGAAATCACTGACATCAACTATTCTATTACCTCTTTTCTAGATGTTAAAAAGTGCTCTACCCATAAACATATTACACCAACCCCATAGCTTGTGTAGGGGGGAATGTCCCTAATCATACATGCTGCAAGTGTGTACCAAGAAGTCAGATTACAGGATGAAACTAAACTGTAACAGCTCCACAGCCAGGTTGAAGCCTCAGTCACAACACAGAAAAATGAGAACAGAGGAGCATAATGAAAGTCATAAGCCACTTGGAACTGCAGTCACTGAAAAGAAAGTGCAAAAAACAAACCCTTTGAAGACTGCAAAGATTATTGCACAGTGGCCACAGCAGCCTGACAGTTGCTGTTAATTTTAACCTGTCCCAGAGCCTAACGAGCAGATTGGCTGATGCAGGAATGTGCAAACTGGGTGGGAGCTGGCAAACTTCCCACTGGGCAAATTCCATCCAGATGAGAAATGCAGTTTCCAGCAGAATTTCGTTTTTTTTTGGGGTGGGGGGGGGGGGGGGAAGAAAAAGAGAGGGAGGTTAAGGAAAGGAAAATCACAACAACAGAAGGTTAAGGATTAAACAAAAATAATTGCCCTGAAAGGAGTAAGTTTTTGGCCGTCTGCCTTAATGTTCTGTTGCAGAGTTTCTCCCTCAGAACGTGATTGATCATGTTTTTGGGGAAGGGGTAGTCGTTTACCATATTCCGCACTTCAACAAAAAAAAATACAATAAGCAGGACTTCCTTTATCTGGAAAAAAGGTGGCGAGGATTCGGCAACTGTCAGAAATGGAAACACTTTTTTAAAAAACAAACATATTAAAAGCCGTGACACGAGCGAACCGCCGCGCTCCAGAAGAAATACAAGCAAAGCAGCGATTCCCCCACCAGCCCCGGTTAACGAGCACCTCTTCGGCCCCCGTCCTTCCCCCTCCCGGTGACCGAGCTCGCTCACTCACCCTCACCCGCTTCTGTCGATAGCGCCAACAACCGCTCCCGTCGTTTAAACTCCGCGCCCTTTCCCACACATGCGCACTCACCAACCGTCACTCGCCTCCTCCTTCACCAGCGCACTGCGCATGTCAGCAAGGTGGTGCACAAACAATGGCTGACTGTCCCTCTCTCCCTGGCTATCGCCTCCTCTCGGCAGAAAGCTGTATAATCCTAAAACTATCATGTACTGTACACTGGTGTATACATTTTTTAACTTCATTAATAAATTATCTACAACAGTTCTTTACAGACTCCGCAGATCATATATATTTACTTCATTAATAAATTATCTACAAGTGGAAAACAATTCTAGAGTCATAGAGATGTGCAGCATGGAAACAGACCCTTCGGTCCAACCCGTCCATGCCAACCAGATATCCCAACCCAAACTAGTCCCACCTGCCAGCACCCGGCCCATATCCCTCCAAACCCTTCCTATTCATATATCCATCTAAATGCCTCTTAAATGTTGCAATTGTAGCAGCCTCCACCACTTCCTCTGGCAGCTCATTCCACACAAGTATCACCCTCTGCGTGAAAAAGTTGCCCCTTAGGTATCTTTTCTATCTTTCCCCTCTCACTCTAAACCTATGCCCCTCTAGTTCTGGACTCCCCGACCCCAGGGAAAAGACTTTGCCTATTTATCCTATCCATGCCCCTCATAATTTTGTAAACCTCTATAAGGTCACCCCTCAACCACCGATGTTCCAGGGAAAACAGCCCCAGCCTGTTCAGCCTCTCCCTGTAGCTCAAATCCTCCAACCCTGGCAACATCCTTGTAAATCTTTTCTGAATCCTTTCAAGTTTCACAACATCTTTCCAATAGGAAGGAGACCAGAATTGCACATAATACTCCAACAGTGGCCTAACCAATGTCCTGTACAGCCACAACATGACCTCCCAACTCCTGTACTCAATATTCTGACTAATAAAGGAAAGTATACCAAATACCTTCTTCACTATCCTATCAACCTGTGACCTCACTTTCAAGGAGCTACGAACCTGCACTCCAAGGTCTCTTTGTTCAGCAGCACTCCCTAGGACCTTACCATTAAGTGTATAAATCCTGCTAAGATTTGCTTTCCTAAAATGCAGCACCTCACATTTATTTGAATTAAACTCCATCTGCCACTTCTCAGCCCATTGGCCCATCTGGTCCTGATCCTGTTGTAATCTGAGGTAACCCTCTTCGCTGTCCACTACACCTCCAATTTTGGTGTCATCTGCAAACTTACTAACTGTACCTCTTATGCTTGCATCCAAATCATTTATGTAAATGACAAAAAGCAGAGGACCCAACACCGCTCCTTGTGGCACTCCACTGGTCACAGGCCTCCAGTCTGAAAAACAACCCTCCACCACTACCCTTTGTCTTCTACCTTTGAGCCAGTTCTGTATCCAAATGGCTAGTTCTTCCTGTATTCCGTGAAATCTAACCTTGCTAATCAGTCTCCCATGGGGAAGCTTGTCAAACGCCTTACTGAAGTCCATATAGATTACATCTACTGCTCTGCCCTCATCAATCTTCTTTGTCACTTCTTCAAATAACTCAATCAAGTTTGTGAGACATGATTTCCCACGCACAAAGCCATGATGACTATCCCTAATCAATCCTTGCCTTTCCAAATACCTGTCCCTCAGGATTCCAGTTCTTTACATACTTTGCAGAAACAGTGGGATTTTGACATTCGTCAATAAATTTTCAATCCGCTTGTAACAAAAAATTGCTTTCTAAGCATGAGAGGGAACCATCCATGAAAAAACAGAGAGTGGTGGTGGAGGGTTGATTTCCAAACCAGAGGCTGTGATGAGTGGTGTGCTACAAGGATCAGTGCTGGGTCCCCTGCTTTTCGTCATTTATATGAATGATTTGGATTTGAATATAGGAGGTGTAGTTATGGAGTTTGCAGATGACACCAAAATTGGAGGTATCATGGACAGTGACGAAGGTTACCTCAGGTTAAAATGGGATCTTGATCAGATGGGCCAATGGGCTGAAGAGTGGCCGATGGAGTTTAATTTAGATAAATGCGAGGTGCTGAATTTTGGAAAGTCAAATCAGGGCAGGACTTATACACTTAATTGTAAGGTTTCAGGGAGTGTTGCTGAACAAAGAGTCCTTGGAGTGTAGGTTCTTTGTTCCTTGAAAGTGGAGTCGCAGGTAGGTAAGAGAGAGAGGAAAGCATTTGGTTTCCCTTCTTGGTCAGAGCATTGATTACAGGTGTTGGGAGGTCATGTTGCAGCTGTAGAGGACATTGTGCAATTGTGGTCTCCCTCCTATTGGAAGGATGTTGTGAAACTTAAAAGTATTCTGAAAAAATTACAAGGATGTTGCCAGGGTTGGAGGATTTGAACTGAATAGGCTGGGGCTGTCTTGCCTGGAGCACCAGAAGCTGAGGGGTGACCTTATAGAGGTTTATAAAATCATGACGGGCATGGATAGGATAAATAGACAAGGTCTTTTCCCTAGGGTGGGGGAATCCAGAACTAGAGGGCATAGTTTTGGGGTGAGAGGGGAAAAATTTAAAAGGGACCTAAGGGACATTTTTTCACGCAGATGGTGGTGCATGTATGGAATGAGCTGCCAGAAGAAGTGGTGGAGGCTGGTACAATTACAACATTTAAAAGGCATCTGGATGGGTATATGAATAGGAAGGGTTTCAAGGGACACAGGCCAAGTGCTGGCAAATGGGACTAGATTAGGTTAGGATATCTGGTCGGCATGAACGAGTTGGACTGGAGGATTTATTTCCGTGCTGTACATCTCGATGACTCTATGACTGTAATTGTTTTAAGGAACAGAGGTGGTTTTTAGTAGAGTGATGTGCTCTTTCTGTCAGATGTGAGAGATTAGGGAGAATTTCAGTGTTCCTGGAGATTATCCTTGCACAATGTGTGTTTGGATGTGAATCCTACTGGATAGCACTGACGGGCTGGAGCAACAGTTAGACAATGAGGAATTTACAGGAGCCGGGGGGTATGATGGATGGCAGTTTCAGGAAAGTAGAAAAACTGCAGATATAGTCAGGTATATGGTTTACCATTAGGAAAGGTAGGAGAGGTAGGCAGATAGTGCAGGAGTCTTCTGTGGCTATCCCCATCTCAAACAGGTAAGTAACTGTAGAGGATGATAGCTTCACAGGGCAAGATAGCACTGACAGCCAGGTTTATGGTACTGAGGCTGGCTCTGTTATAGTAAGGGATTTGTTAGGTTCCAAGTGTTTGATTGTGATTGGGGACTCTCTAATCAGCACAGATCGACTTTTCTGTACCAAGAGCGAGACATCAGAATGGTGTGTTGCCTCCCATTGCCAGGGTCGAGAATGTCTAGGAGAGGGTGCAGAACATTCTCAATGGAAAGAGTAACCAGCAGAAGGCTGTGGTTAGCACTGCTGCTTCACAGCGCTAAGGATCCAGGTTCGATTCCAGCCTTGGGCAGCTATCTGTGTGGAGTTTGCACGTCCTCCCGTGTCTCATGGGTTTCCTCTGGGTGCTCTGGTTTCCTCCCACAGCCAAAAGATATGCAGGTTAGCTGGACTGGCCATGCTAAGTTGCCAACAGTGTCCAGGCTGAGTGGGTTAGCAATGGGGAATACAGGGTTACAGGGTAGTGGGGTGTGTCTTGGTGGGATGTTTCGAGAGGGGTGGCACGATGGCTGAGTGGCTCAGTGGTTAGCACTGCTGCCTCAGAGTGCCAGGGACCTGGGTTCGATTCCCACCTCGGACGACTGTCTGTGTGAAGTTTGCACATTCTCCCTATGTCGGTGTGGATTTCCTCTGGGTGCCTTGGTTTGCTCCCACAATTCAAAGATGTGCGGGTTAGGTGGATTGGCCATGCTAAATTGCCCGTAGTGTTCAGGGATGTGTGGGTTACTCTTCAGAGGGTCAGTGTGGACTTGTTGGGCCAAATGACTTGTTTCCACACTGTAGGGACTCTATGGTTCTATGAAGGTTGTCATACATGTTGAACCAATGACACAGGAAGAAAAAAGGATGAGGTTCAGCAGAGAGGATATAGGAAGTTAGGCAGACAATTAAAATGTAGGTCCTCAAGGGTAGTAACATCTGGATAACTCCTGGTGTTATGAGCAAGAGAGGGTAGGAATAGGACGATAGAGCAGATGAATGCATGGCTGAGGAGCGAGGGCAGGGATTTACAGTTTTGGATCTTTGGTTGACTCTTCTGGCTAGAAATGACCTATAAAAGGAGTTGGAAGTGGATCAATATCTTGGCAGGGAGATTTGCTAGACCTGCTCAACAGGCTTTAAACTAGTAAGGTGGGCAAACCCAAAGAGATAATGAGAAAAGATATAAGTCTAAGGCTGATACAGTAGAGAAAAAGAGCAAGTTAAGTAGTCAAGGCATGTCAGCATGGCAGAAAACGAGATAAATAAGACTGATAAATTAAACTGTGTTTATTTCAATGCAAGAGGCCTCTCATGTAAGGCAGATGAACTCAGAGAATGGTTGAGAACATGGGATTGGAATATCATAGCCATTACAAAACATGGCTCCAGGATGGACAAGCCTGGCAGTTAAATGTTCCAGTGTTTAGATGTATATGAAAGATAGAAAGGGTGGGGGGGTGGGGCAAGAGAGGAGAGGGAGTAGCATTTCTCGTTAAGGATAATATTGCGGCTGTACTGAGGGAGGATAATGTCCTGGACAATGTCCAGTAAAGTCATATGGGTAGAACTGTGAAATAATAAAGGGATGATCACTTGATTGAGATTGTACTCTACGTCCCCCCCAATCATTAGCAGGAAATTGAGAAGCAAATGTGTAAAGAGAACTCAGACATCTGTAAGAATAATAGGATTATAATGGTAGGGGATTTTAACTTTCCAAACATAGACTGGGGACTGCCATAGTGTTAAAGGCTTGGATGGAGAAAAACTTGTTGAAAGTGTTCAAGAAAAGTTTCTTATTCAGTATGTGGATGTACCTACCAGAGAAGGAGCAAAATGTGACCTTCTCAGAGGAAATAAGGCAGGGCAGGTGACTGAGGCAGCAGTGCGGGAGCACTCTGGGACCAGTGAACGTAATTTTTAAATATTTATGGAAAAGGATAGGCCTGATCTCAAGTTAGATTTCCAAATTGAAGTGAGGCCAATTTTGACGGTACTAGGCAGGAACTTTCACAAGTTGATTGGGAGAGGCTATTCATAGGTAAAGGAATAGATGGAAACTTGGAGGCCCACAAAAATGAGAGTTCAGAGACAGTATGTTGCTACGAGTGCAAAGGGCAAGGCTGGTAGGTGCAGGGAATGCTGGATGATTGGAGAAATCAAGAAAAAGGAGACTAATGTAAGGTATAGACACCTGGGATCGAGCGAATCCCTAGAGGAGTATAGAGGCAATAGGAATATGCCTAAGAGGGAAATTAGGAGGACAAAAAGGGGACGTGAGATAGCTTTGGCAACTAGGCTTAAGGAAAATCCAAAGAGATTCTATAAATACATTAAGGACAAAAGAGTAACTAGGGAGAGAATAGGGCCCCTTAAAGATCAACAAGCCCATCTATGTGTGAAACCATAGGAGATAGGGGAGATACAAAACAAGTATTTTGCATTAGTGTGTAGAACTTGGGGAAATAAATAGTGATATCTTGAAAAGTATTCATATTACACAAGAGGAGGTGCTGGATGTCTTAAAATGCATAAGATTAGATTCCCTACAGTGTGGAAACAGCTAAGTAAATTGTCAGAATCCAAACAGGCGTATCCCAGAACTTTGAGGGAAGCTGGGGAAGTGATTGCTGGCCTCCTTGCTGAGATACTTGTATCAGCGATAGCCACAAGTGAGGTGCTGGAAAACCAGAGGTTGGCTGATATGGTGCCATTATTAAAGAAAGGTGATAAGGACAAGCCAAGGAAGTATAGACTGGTGAGCCTGACGTCTATGTCCCTGGCTGGAGAATGGTATGAGGTAAGACTCAGAACAAGTCATTGAATTTCCCAATTTCCACCTCATGCTACTGAGTTTCTGAGTAGCTGGCAAAGATTGAGTCTCTATGGCTCAATCAAAAACCCTCCTAAAACCATGGGGACCTCATAAAATTAAGGAGAAATCTCCCACAGTGGCAGATTATTAATAAAGTGAGCTTCTATCCAAGTGCTGTGAGCTCAGTTCCTGTCTCCCAATACTGGAAGTGTTTTCTCATGGATGCTTCGACATGGCTCAGTTGGTTGCATCAAAATTCGATGGTATCTATTCTCATCCACGAACAACAGGGACTTGAGGGGTAGAGCAAAAAAAAAGTAACACATGTGGGCTAGCAAGAAAATGTAAAATTCTTTTTTGGGTGTTGGGGTAACCACATGTGTTCACGTACGTATCCCATTCTGGGATGAAAGCACTGACATCGAAGAGAGCCTGAATTGATTAGGACCATATTCACAGGAATTTAGAAGAATAAGATTCTATAAGATTCTAACAGGACTAGTCAGAGTAAAGACAAAACTGATGTTCCTGATGACCAGGGGTGACAGTCACAGCCTAAGGATAGAGGATAGGCCATTTAGGACAGAGGTGAGGGGAAACTTCTCCATCCAAAGAATGCTGAGCCTGTGGAATTCTCTGCCACCGAAATTGGCAGAGGCCAAAACATTTAAGGTTTTTAAGAATGAGTTAGATATCTTGCTACACTTCTACGGGGCCTTGGTGAGGCCACACCTCGAGTATTGTGTGCAGTATTGGTCTCTTAGTCTGAGTCCTTGCTATCGAGGGAGTCCAGCGAGGGGGTCATCAGACTGATTCCTGGGATGGCAGGACTGACGTATGAAGAAAGACTGGATTGACTGAGCTTGTACGCACTGGAAATTTGGAAGAATGACGGAGATATCTCATAGAAACACATAAAGTCCTGATGGGACTGGACAGGCTAGATGTGGGAAGAATGTTCCAATGTTGGGCAAGTCTAGAACTGGGGGGGGGATGGAGAGAAAGTGGGAATGGGATACTGAGATTGCATGATCAGCCATAATCATATTGAATGGTGGTGCTGGCTCAAAGGGCTGAATGGCCTACTCTTGCACATGTTTTCCACATTCCTATATTTCTACATAGTTCTTAGGGTGAGAGGGATTGGTGAGAAAGTGAGAACATTGCATAATCCAATGTGGTCATATTGACTGGCAAAGTAGGATTGAAGTGTTGAACGACCTATTTCTGTAGCTATTTTCTATGAAAAAAAGAGATAATATCATTTTATTTCCGAGCTAAGTTCATAGCCTTAACCACAATGCCATTTCTTATTCAATTGGGAAGTTAAGTGACTGGTTCCCAGTCTTACCTAATACCGTTCTTCAGCCAGAAAGATAGAACTGTTTCCTTATTTACAAAGATATGTCACCATTCAGGCCAAATGAAGCTAGAAGGAATTTGAGGCAAATCATTAAGCTATCTTTTGGTGAGGACCAGCTTGGGTTCAAATTCCTGCAGGTTTAAGGAAGGATAGAGGTTAAGGGAGGTAAGGAGTTCTACTACTATAGGTGATGGACACTTTTGAGTTCAACTAGGGATAGTACAACAAGTCTTGAACTTATCCCAGGGTGGATTTAGATGAAAAATAAATGCTCAATATACCAACCATGAATGTAAGTGAAGGAAGCATAGTGAATGGTTAACTGAGCTAAATGAGACCATATTACTGTCCCATCTGTTTATGCCTCAATTACTTTATTCACAGGCGAATTTGGTTTTGGAAGTGGAGCAACAGGAGTAATTTTTTTACAGTGAAATGGCACTGGCTTAAGGATTGTACACTCATGTATAATTCACACAGGACTGTATACAGTGTGCATTCACAGAAATAATGATGGCACAGTCAGTGTTGTGTGACTACAGATATGGCATCACAATTAGTGATGTTGGGAAGTTTCAGCTAAGCAAACTGTTGCAGAGTTCGGTAAAGGGATGGCATTCACCAGCTAGAAGTAGATCAGATGTGATTCCTGTACAATGGGACTGCCCTATCTGTTACCAGGACTCAATGTGCTTCTGGTGTACAAAAAGGAACTTAATTGCACGCCGGAGAATTTGCAGATCAGGAGACACTGCAAGAAAAGATCAGGTACAGTGCAACCTCTACAGAAACAAGTGTCAATGAAAGACAGGTTTTGTAATTAGCTTTCCTCTTTAAAAATGAGAGGAAGATTGTGATAAAATCTAACATGTTGAAGTTTATTTTACTCCATTTATTTTCTCAATCCCATCCTATTGTGTATCCGTTTTCTGAAGATGACAATCCCCATTTAGGTTTAGTTCCCATCCTGAAGACAACATAGGGGGCACGGTGGCACGGTGGCTAGCACTGCTGCCTCATAGCACCAGAGTTCAATTCCCGCCTCAGGCAACTGTCTGTGTGGAGTTTGCACATTCTCCCCGGGTGCTCCGGTTTCCTCCCACAGTCCAAAAATGTGCAGGTTAGGGGAATTGGCCGTGCTAAGTTGTCTGTAGTGTTAGATGTAGGGGAATGGGTCTGGGTGAGTCGCTCTTCGGAGGGTCGGTGTGGAGCTGTTGGGCCGAAGGGCCTGTTTCCACGCTGTAAGTCATCTAATCTAAAACAGACCGTGTGAAGTGTATCCATTCATCTCCTGAAGAGACCAGCCCCAATTCGGTCCTCGGTGCTTTGTTTAAGCAGGAGAATCGACGTTTCGGGCATGAGCCCTTCTTCAGGAAACCTTCCTGAAGAAGGGCTCATGCCCGAAACGTCGATTCTCCTGTTCCTTGGATGCTGCCTGACCTGCTGCGCTTTTCCAGCAACACATTTTCAGCTCTGATCTCCAGCATCTGCAGTCCTCACTTTCTCCTAGCACATCATTCAGTCCAATTTTACTCAGTCCATGTTAGTGCATCACACACGCCTTTCCCATCTCAGTCCATCTTGGTCCACGTTCAGATAATTACAATCCTGCATTGTCACTCCACGAAAGTTCTCTGTAATATCCTTGCAGATTTGCTCCCCTATATCTTTTCTGGTGAGTGGACAATCAATTGTCTACCAGTGCTGTGTTGTCTCGAGAAAGAGATTCACTCCATGATCCTCCTGGGACATAGTCTCCCCCTCCTCATCCTTCCCTGTCTTTCCTGAAAATCTTTTATCCAAAATACTTAACAGAATTACTCAAATACATTGTTGAATCTCAGTTACAGACGTACTTCCTTTTAGGGACATAGGAGTGGGCACAGGACCACCCAGTTGCAGGAACCTATCCCATTATTCAATTAGAAGATAATTGATGGGTATTTGGTTCATCTTTTCATTTCTGTCTGTCTCTGTTACTTAAGGAGATAGGTATCTGTGCTGGGGAATAAAATATAATTCCAAAATCAATCTAACACAGTCAATCACAGAAGAAATTCATACTATTTTGGCCTAACAACATGTCTCTGCCACAGCTTCAGACAAACAACCCCTTTCTGGATCAATATGGAATGTTTTTTCTTGGTCATCCCTAAGTTTATTTTCAGGTTCGTTCCCTTTGCTGAGTGTTCAGAGCCATATTGCTGAGCTGTAATCAATTCCCATTGCCTCCTGATTGCCCATGAGGGAGCTCGTCCTAGAAATTCCATGTC
Organism: Chiloscyllium punctatum; assembly: GCF_047496795.1. NCBI lineage: Eukaryota > Metazoa > Chordata > Chondrichthyes > Orectolobiformes > Hemiscylliidae > Chiloscyllium > Chiloscyllium punctatum. The sequence goes on from NC_092764.1 coordinate 75,554,639, forward strand.
TTCCTCAGCTCCTTTTAGTACTGATGTGGCTCTTCAAAGCAGTGCTCCATGTATGTACTGAATCACATGGTCAAAATCACGCAATTGTCCACTCTTCATGATGTTTCTTGTACGTTTTCTGGATTCCATCCTTCCCAGGATCATAGAGTCATAGAATCCCTACAGTGTGGATGCAGGCCATTCTGTCCATTGAGTCCACACTGGCCCTCCAAAATCAACCCCACCCACCTACTCTATCCCTGTAATCCTGCATTTCCCATGACTGATTCGCCTAACCTACACATCACTGGGCACTATGGGCAAATTAACCTTTACTAATTCGCCCAACCTGCACGTCTTTGGACTTGTCAATGTTTACTCTCTCTTTCCAAGATATCCTGAGCGTTCTTCCATATCCGTACATTGCAAAGGCTTTGGGTCTTTTGGTCAGTTGATTGCTTGCACACTCAATTCCATAGCCCCAGTGAAACATTGATCAAATACAATATTTAAGCAAGTGTTTTCTTGTACATTGGATTCTCCTCTCCATTGTTAAATCTAACTCATTCGGTGGAAAGCTTATCTTGCTATTTCAATTCCTCTGATTCTCTTAGTGCTGCATTTAGCATCTTCTGTAATGATTGAACTGAGATACAAAAATCTGCCCGCTTGTTCTACACTGGTGCTGTCAATTGAATTTCCTTGTGTGAGTGAGCCCAGTTGGAGTGAAACTGGGAAGGTAACAGAGGGATAGTTAATTCAGGAGTGAGGAACATAAGTTGTGTGCTGTTGACTTGAGAAAGCAGATTGTCAACTCAGTTATACATTTCTGCCTCGTGCCCTACATAATCTTGACAGCAGAGTTACAGGAAAGCTTTTTAATCTTAACGATTAGTAACAGCTCTCAACATCAAGGCCACATTTAACAGAGTGTAGCATCAAGGAGCCCTAGCAAAACTCAGGTTAATAGGTATTGGGGGCAAACTCCCTGCTGATTGGAGTCATATCTGATAGAAAGGAGGTTGGTTGTCTTTGTTGGGGGTCAGTCATCTCAGCTCCAGGACATCTCTGCAGGAGTTCCTCAGCATTGTGCCCTAGGCCCAACCACCTTCAGCTGCTTCTTCCCTCCATCATAAGGACAGAAGTGGGGATGTTTGTCGATGATTGCAAAATATTGAACACCTTTTGCAACCTCTCAGATATTGAAGCAGTCCATGTTTAAATGCAGTAAGATCTGGACAATATCCAGGCTTTGGCTGACAAGTGGCAAACAACATTCGCACCACGCAAATGCCAGGCAATGACCATCGCCAGTAAGAAACACTCTACACACCACACCTTAACATTCAATGGTGTTACCGTCACTGAATCGCCCACTATTAACATCCTTGGGCTTACCATTGATCAGAAACTCAACTGGACTCGCCCCATTCTGGCAACATGGTGGCAGAATAAGACCCTCCAACAGAGCTCCACTGATCTGCCTGTTCTTTCTCTTTCGTTTCCTTTTCTTTTCTCTGCCCACCTTGAGTGGAGAAACTGGCAAGTCCCAGAGGTGAATCCCGCAGTTGTGGCTTTTGCTGGGGAAGCGGTCCGAGAGGAAACTTACCTTGGAGCAGCCGAGAGCCTGTGCGGAGCAGACTGGAGGCTCGGAGAGGAGTGGGGATGGTTGTTGGACTGGGCTCTGATACGGGCGGTCAGTCCACGTGGGGTGGGCCCTGCGCTGAGCTACTGCAATGTAATGTTTGTTTGAATTTTTTTGAATGTGACTGTAATGTCAATCCTTTAACGGAGCCTTATTTCTAACTTATTCTATAAACACTGCAAAGTAATGCAATTACTTTTATTTTTCATTCCTCTTTTCTATCTCAGATTTGTATCGAGGTACTGGTACCTGAGATGGCACCATAAGAGGCAGTCATTGTAAAAGCTTTTCACTGTACTTCTGTACTTGAGTACTCATGACAATAAAGGATATTCTGTTCCGTAAACGCAGTGGCTACAAGAGCAGGTCAGAGGGTAGGAATACTACAGTGAGTAACTCATCCCAAAGCCTGTCCAACATCTACAAGACACAAGTTGGGAGCATTAGGATTAGAGAGTTTTGAGAAGTTTTGTAGCTCAGGTTGAGGTTCTGGATGTAGGTTTACCCACTGAGCTGGAAGGTTCAATTCCAGATGTTTCGTCACCCTACTAGGTGACATCTTCAGTGGGCCTCAGGCAAAGCACTGCTCATAATTCCTGCTTTCTATTTATATGTTGGGTTTCTTTGGTTGGGGATGTCATTTCCTGTGGTGAGGTCACTTTCTCTCTTTCAGGGGTAGTAGATGGGGTCTAACTCGATGTGTTTGTTGATAGAGTTCCGGTTGGAATGCCATGCTTCTAGGAATTCTCATGCATGTCTTTGTTTGGCTGGAACACATCCATCCTAGGCCTAAGGAAAAAAAGATGTTACCTAATAGGGTGACAAACATCTGGAAATGAACCTTCCAACTCAGTGAGCAAACCTACATCCATTAGGATTAGAATTAGAATTAGGTTTATTGTCACGTGTACTCAAACGAGCACAGTGAAAAGTTTACAAGTCACCACTGACACCACCATCTTATGTAGAAAGGTGCCGAGGTACAGGATCTCAGGAGCAAATTAGAAAAGTAAAGAAGCAAGAAGTTGAGCATTCCAATCCCTCAAGCAGGCCATACTGGGAATATTCGTCACTTGTCTGGATGAGTGCAGCTCAAGCAGCACTCAAGAAGCTTATCCAGCATCCAGGACAAAGCAGCCCGTGTGATTGACACCACATCCACTCCCTCCACCACTGACACTCAGTAGCAGCAGTGCGTGCAAGATGCGTTGCAGAAATTCACCAAAGATCCCCAGACAGCACCTTCCAAACCCAGGACAACTTCCACCTGGAAGGACAAGTGCAGCAGAAACGTGGCAACATCTGAAGGTTCCACTCCAAGCCACTCATCATCCTGAATTGGAAATCTATCACATCGCGACGTCAAAATCCTGGAATTCCCTCCCTTTGAGTATTGAGGGTGAATCCACAACAGGCGGGCTGTCTTGGTTCAAGACGGCAGCTCACCATCACCTTACAAAGGGCAACGAGGGAGGAGCAATAAGAAATGCTGACCAGCCAGTGACATTCAGGCCTCACAAGGGGATAAAAGAAAAGTGAGCCAGGTTGATCTTCCAACACAAGATCATTTCCGATAAAAGCCCAAAAATGCTCTGTTCTAACATCAATATTATTCTGAAGTATTTCAGGTCAGGTGAAATGATGATTATTCTGGATAACCTAAATGCAATTGGGAGGGATTGAGAAAGAAATCCAGTCACATTTAGTTTAGGTACAAGAACCACAACGTAGGTTGAAATTTTACCAGTCGAATCATTTGGTGATATCAGAACTTCCTTTTCAATAACTTAAAAGAAGGCTGTGTGTATGGAAGAATCCAGAAGATGTCCATCACAGCCGAACAGTTTCTACCATTGTGAACTAAAGATTTTAAAACTACATACCTATATGTCAAGCAAAAATCTTAGCCAAGTTGCTGAAATTAAATCTGACCGCAACACAATAATGATGTCATTAGCTGTAAAACACAAGAAAGAAAATGCAAGAAGTCACACTTCAGGCCTAGCTTCATTCAGATCTTTTAAAGACTGCAGAACAAAAAGCATTGAAAATACACAGAATAATTATCCTGCTCTTCTTACGCGTCATATACTGCTCCACCAATAGATGGCAATGTTACATCACAGACATCATTTTCTCTGTCAGATGGAGGCCTAAAATATGATAATTTTGCACATCACAACTTTCCCAGAATAATAGCGGCTTAAACAGCCACATTGTACCCATGCTTGTACACATAATTCTTTACTCAAGCCTGCAATTTAGACTGACCACGTAACTGCTTTGTTAGCTTTGACCTGCAGAATCCGGATGTGGCAGTCTCTATCTGACACAACCTACGCTTCTAATATAAAGATATTAAAACCTACTTCTATGATGCTCAGTTGTTTCTCCTGTTATATCTTGCCAGATATTCTAATGTTCAATGAATCATGTCCAAGTTCACATGTTATATCTCCTTTTTTACTTCAGCCCTTTATGTTATCATGTGATACCCTTTTCCTATGCATTAGGTTGCTAACCATTTACATTAATCATTATACTCCATTATTCTCCACAACATCCACCAGCAAAGAGAGAGGCCAACTGACCCATCAATAGGACACCAAGGTGCCATTCAGCCTAACCTTCCAACATCAAGGCCTCAAGTTCTGGAAATCCCTCCCTCAAGCTGTCTGCCTCACTGACTTTGTTTGGAACTTCTTAAAACTCAACTCTTTCCTCAAAGCTTCTTGGACTCTTTCCGAAATTATTTTGTTGTTTGATAACACGCTTGCAAGGTGCAGGGGGGATAGTTCTTAGATTAAATGTGTGATATAAACACAAATTGTCCCATAAAACTCACTCTAGCCATCCCTCCAATTCTGGCCTCTTGAGTATCCCCAATTTTATTCACTCCACCATGTCGCATTTCCTCCTATCTGGCAATTAGCCTTGGATCTCCCTCTCTACAACTCTCAGATTCTTGACCTCTGCCAAGAATTAATGCTTCAAAACTTACTGATCTGAGTCATAGAGTCCTATGGCACAGAGACAAGTCCTTTGACTAAACTGGTATATGCCGACCAAAAAGTCCGTCCACGCTAGCACTACTTCCCTGCACTTGACCTATATCCTTCTAATCCTTTCCTATCCATGTATTTATCCAAATTCCTTGTAAATGTTGATAATGTACCGGCCTCAAATACTTCTGCTGGTAGCTCGTTCCATATGTGTACCAGTCTCTGTGTAAAAAATGTTGCCCCTCAGGTTCCCTTTTATTCTTTCCCCATTAACCTTAAACTGATGCCCCCTCATCCTTGATTCCCCAATCCTGGGAAAAAACTGAGTACATTCGCCCTATCCATGTCTCTCATGATCTTATACCCTTCTATAAGGTCGCCCCTCAGTCTTCTACGCTCTAAACAAAAAAATCCTAACTTGTCCAACCTCTCCCTATAACTCAGACTATTGAGCCCAGGTAACATTCTTGTAAATTTTTTCTGCACTCTTTCCAGTTTTTTAGATTAGATTAGATTACTTACAGTGTGGAAACAGGCCCTTCAGCCCAACAAGTCCACACCGCCCAGCCGAAGCGCAACCCACCCATACCCCTAACCTAACACTATGGGCAATTTCGCATGGCCAATTCACCTGACCTGCACATCTTTGGACTGTGGGAGGAAACTGGAGCACCCGGAGGAACCCCACACAGACACGGGGAGAACGTGCAAACTCCACACAGTCCCCTGAGGCGGGAATTGAACCCTGATCTCTGGCGCTGTGAGGCAGCAGTGCTAACCACTGTGCCACTGTGCCGCAGTTTAATAACATCCTTCCTATAGCAAGATGATAAAAACTGAACACAATACTCAAGTGTGGCCTCACCAACATCCTGTACAACTGCAACATAACTTCCCAACTTCTATACTCAATGTCCTGACTGATGAAGGCCTGTGTGCCCAAATCCTTCTTCCTTGCCCTGTCTATCTGTGATTCCATGTTCAGAGAACTGTGCACCTGAACTCCAAGGTCCCTCTGTTCCGCTACCCCCCTAAAGGCCCTATCTTGTTTTGGTCATTTGTCCTAATATTGTCCAATGGGTCTTGGTGTGTTACACTTTGCTTTGTATCATTTCTGAGCAGGAGCTTTGGACATTTACTACATTAGAGGTGATGTAAAATATAACTTGTTGTTATTGGTGCAATCTTTTGTGCTTTTGCTAAGGTTAATGCAACAGTCTAGCATTGCATTCACCAAAAAAAAGTCCACCCATTAGGTACTCGGATGACCCTCTGTGTTCCACCAACACCGGCCTCTTGACTCGACTTCCTTTGGTCTGTGAATGGCGGGTCTTCGGCTGTGTGCATATTAAACTCTGGAATTACAGTCTCTTGGTGCCTCTAGTAGCTTCCTTAGTGTTAGCCACAAATAGCAGAAGTTTACAAGCCTTTTGGGGACAGGTTAGGAGATAGGGAAATGCGTGAAACGTATGTTGTCAGGCTGGAGGGGGTGTCTTCACCCAATGTGTTCCTGCAGCCTTGCCATCTTGCCATTGGCTGGAAAAATGGCACAAGAGCCACCTGTTTGCAGACCAATTGAACCCCTTACATGGCCAAATAACAGTCTCTGCCCTCTGCTGGCATATTGGCCATCCTGACAGAGACCAAGCTTATAGAATCATGGAGTTACATAGCACAGAAACAGACTCTTTGGTCCAACCAGTCGTTGCTGAACATAATCCCAAACTAAACTAGTCCCACCTACCTGCCTCTGGCCCATATCCCTTCAAACCTTTCCTATTAATGTATTTACCAAAGTGTATTTTAAACATTGTAACTGTTCTCACATCCATGACTTCCTCAGGAAGTTCATTCCACATGCAAACCACCCTCGGTGTAAAACAATGACCCTTGTGTCTTTTTAAAATCTTTCTCCTTATCCACCCACCACCACCAACCACCCCCCCCCCCCCCACACCCCTGCCAAGTCTTGTGGGATTTTTGTCAATAAATTTGACTGGCCTTCCCAGTGGGCCGTGGGGTTGTGCGTGAGATGGGCTGGTCTTCCACTTTGGCCACCCTTAGGCCCAAATGAGCCAAGGACTGTTACTCTTCACCATAGTCGGAGCAGGACCATTAGAATGGCCATGAAGGAAGTCACATTCACCAACTCACACCTTGGACTACTGTGGGAGTGCTCAAAACCAATCCCAAACAATCGATATTTCCAGATTTAAATGCCTAGACTGGAGAGGTTGCAGCCTACTCAATTCTCAATAATGGTTTTGTACCCTTCTGTTGGTGGAGGAGAGAACACAGGCCTGATAGACTTCCATTGCCTCTAACATTCTGTACTTGTCTGAGGGTCCACCCCATGGAGATTGATGGTAAGCTCTGGGAAGTGACATTAACTAGTTAAAAGGAACAGCTAACTCAGTACTCACAACAATAAGACTGTGAAAACGCTCTGTTGGTTACAAAGCAGTTTTTTGTCCCTGATCATGACAGGCACTATATAAAGGCAGACCTTGCTCCCTGATAGCAATGTGCGACATTGGCATTCTAGGTGGCAAGAATAAACAGATTCAGCGATGGCACCCTGCGTTCTCCTTGTTGAAGGTCCAAACTGAAGCCCAAATAGGTCAACAGTGGGGGAACCTCCGGAGGGAGAGGAGGGGACGAGCCAATCTTTCCTGGAGATGGCTGGCAGTAAGGAGGGAATCAGTGCCCACCTCCTCACTGCTATTCACAAATGCCAATGGGGGCAGAGAAACCAGGTCATCTGCAGCTTCAGGGGAACAGAGAAACTGTGGAAAGGAAAAGGTTTAATATACAGTGAGAAATGGGAAGCTAGAGGTAATTCATTGAAGTGAAATGTGTTTGTTTACATGAAAGGCCTTGTTTGTTCCTAAAACCTCTTACATTCGTAACATAGCCCCGAATAGAGTCATAGAGATGTACAGCATGGAAACAGACCCTTCAGTCCAACCTGTCCACACTGACCAGACATCCCAACCCAATCTAGTCCCACCTGCCAGCATCCGGCCCATATCCCTCTAAACCCTTCCTATTCATATACCCATCCAAATGCCTTTTAAATGTTGCAATTGTACCAGCCTCCACCACATCCTCTGGCAGGTCATTCCATACACGTACCACCCTCTGTGTGAAAAAGTTGCCCCTTAGGTCTCTTTTATATCTTTCCCCTCTCACCCTAAACCTATGCCCTCTAGTTCTGGACTCCCCGACCCCAGGGAAAAGACTTTGCCTATTTATCCTATCCATGCCCCTCATAATTTTGTAAACCTCTATAAGGTCACCCCTCAGCCTCCGACGCTCCAGGGAAAACAGCCCCAGCCTGTTCAGCCTCTTCCTGTAGCTCAGATCCTCCAACCCTGGCAACATGCTTGTAAATCTTTTCTGAACCCTTTCAAGTTTCACAACATCTTTCCGATAGGAAGGAGACCAGAATTGCATAAAATATTCCAACAGTGGCCTAACCAATATCCTGTATAGCCGTAACTTGACCTCCTGAATTTGTTTCTTCTAAAATACAGTAAATTCATAACAGAACAAAAATCATAATAGAATTCTTCTGAACTCTCTTGAGTCCCTGGACCCTGCTAAAATACTGGCCCTGCACTGGGCCACCCTTTTCTACATCACTGATCCTTTCTACATGGGTCATTCAGACCAAAGGGGTAGCCATGGGCACCCGCACGGGCCCCAGCTATGCCTGCTCTTCGTCAGGTACGTGGAACAGTCTATCTTCCGCAGTTTACACCAGTACCATCCCCCATCTTTTCCTCCGCTACATTGATGACTGCATCGGTGCCGCCTCGTGCTCCCACTAGGAGATTGAACAGTTCATCAACTTCACCCACACCTTCCACCCTGACCTTAAGTTCACATGGACCACCTCGGACACCTCCCCTCCCCTTCCTGGACCTCTCCGTCTCCATTTCCAGTGACCAACTCCACATGGACACAAATTTCAAACCCATCGACTCCCACAGCTACCTGGACTACACCTTCTCCCCCCAACTCTCCTGTAAAAACATGTTCCCTTACTCCCAATTCCTCCACTTCTGGTATTTCTGCTCCCAGGAGGAGCAATTCCACTCCAGGACATCCCAGGTGCCCTCCAATTTCCAGGACCATAATTCTCCCTCCCATGTGATCAACAATGTCCTACAGCACATCACCTCCAGTTCCTACACCTCCGCCCTTGAACCCAACCCCTCCAACCGCAACAAGGATAGAGCATTCTCGTCCTCACCTTCCACCCAATCAATCTCCAGATACAACGCATCATTGTCTGCCATTTCCACCACCTACAGTCAAACCCCAACACCAGAGATATATTTCCCACCCCACCCCTATCAGCATTCTGCAGAGATTATTTCCTCCATGACTCTCTTGTGAGTTCCACGCCTCACCACCAACCCACCCTCCACCCCTGGCACCATCCTTTGCCACCACATGAGGTGTAAAACCGGCGCCCACACCTTCCCCCTCACCTCCATTCAGTGCCCCAAAGGATGCTTCCACATCCGGCAGAGTTTTTCCTGCACATCCATCCACCTCATCTACTGTGTCCGTTGCTCTCGATGTGGTCTCCTCTACATCGTGGAGACAGGATGCCAACTCACAGAGTTTTCCAGAGAACATTTCTGGGACACACACATCAAACAATCCCACTACCCCATGGTCAACTCCCCTCCCACTCTGCCAAGAACATTCAAGTCCTGGGCCTCCTCCACTGCCAAATCCAAGTCACCCGATGCCTGGAGAAAGCACGCCTCATCTTCCGCTTAGGACCCTTCAACCACACAGCAGTGACATCAACTTCACTAGTTTCCAAATCTCCCCTCCCTCCACCTCATCCCAGACCAACCCTCCAACTCGACACCGCACTCTTAACCTGTCCTACCTGTCCATCTACCTTCCATCTATCTGTACCACCCTCTCCACTGACCTATCACAATCACCTCCCACCTGCATATACCTATTGCCTTCCCAGCTACCTTCCCCTCAGCCCCACCTCGACCACCCCTAGTTATCTCTCAGCCCCCTTCCCCCTCAACATTCCTGATGAAGGTCTTATTCTTGAGATGTCGACTCTCCTGCTCCTCAGATGCAGCCTGACCTGCCGTGCTTTTCCAGCATCACACTTTACAACATTGAGCTGTTCAACTAAGGGATCTATCACACCCAATCCTGATTTCTTTCCATCATTGGATGATTAATTGATCTATGGATACTGGTCAGCACCAGGGCTAAGTGTTGGAGAATGATGCTAGAATCAGCTTTCAGTTTTATCATCATTGCATTGTCGGCTGTCAGAAGGTCAACCAGATGCACTTGGCATTTATTTTGTCGAGCATAAATGGCAGGTGACTTTTCTCAACATTTCATCTGATGCTTATGCACTTACTGGGATTTTGCAGTCATCCATTTTAATCACGCTGTGTTCCTGGCAATGGTCAGTTTGGAAGTAGATAGTTTACAGGTTTTACAGAGAACATTCCCTCATAAGGCAATGATGTCATGAATGGGATGTGTAAGTCAGCTTGCCACGATCTATTCATGAGGTCACTGGGCTGCAACAATGCGAGAGTTACATGGTAAAAGTCTCCTTTCAGGGGAAAATGCAGGTTGCTCAATTGTCCCAGAATCCTAAGTACCAGCGAGGGCTGGAGCAGATTGCGTCATGACTTGATAAGGACTGTTTGTATCTGGGAAGTAGTTGAAACCAAGTCATTTCCAATGATTGAGGGCTCTGGGATATTGGGCATAAAGTTGATCATTAGGACAGAGAAATGAAATATCTTTTAATCACAGGCTGTAAGGTGGATAAATGATTGAAGCAAGGACCTGACCTAGAAGTTCCTTGAGGTGATTTACATCATTGTTGCCTCTTTAAAAAAAGACGTACATCAACCACTAGCCTCTAGAGAGTGTGACATAAATAGGAGTCTTGGGTACGTTTATTTTCATATCCATTGGCATAAGCATTGAAAATCTCTCAGCAGGTGGAGACAAGGAGGTAAGGCCAAAACATTTCTTGGCTATTTAACTTCTCCCTGTATGCCTTACCATTCCTTTTATTGCAGTCAGACAGGATCATGGACATTCAAATGCCATCTATGCCCAGAGGGTAGCAGGACAAAATCCACCTTCACCCCTTCAAACCCTCCTCTGTTCCCCATACAACTGGCAACCAGACCCATTCACCCATCAAACTAGCACTATATCAAGCCCATGTCAGCCACTTCCAACCTTAAAATTCTCATTCTTTCATTCAAACCCCCCAACGATCTCTCTGTTTTCCTGCCTCCAGCCTCCCAACCCTGTCCACTTTTCCAATTCTAGCCCTATTTTTTGACATTAATGATTTTAATCCCTCTGTCTCCAGTGAATGTCTCTTCAGATACCTGGTTCCTGAACACTGCAATTCTCTCCCTAAACTTCTTTGTGTTTCTAACTCACTGTCTTCACTGAAGGCACCCCTTGAAACGTTTTGCTTGGACCCAAGCTTTTTCTCAGCTTCCTTGATATCCCTGAATGTGGCTCAATGTCAGTTTTTATTGGGAACATTGGTGAGGTGCCATGGGACATTTTTATTATGCTGTTGTTGAGGGTTTTGAGGGCAGAACAATAAACTTCAGAGTAATTGAGATAATTGCTCAGAATTGGTGTAGAGGAAGGTGGCATCACTTCTGATCTTCCCAGCTCCCCCATTTCCTTACCCCATGCAGAGCAGAGATCCATCTGCCATGTGCATGTTAGTGATAAACCGTACATCTCTCTCGTGTCTTTCCCGTCTTCCCCAGGGGTCAACAAATCCTCTTAAAACTCCCACAAGGAACCCTTTGCTGTCCCCTCTAGTGAACAATGTCTCCTACTCTCTGTCTCTCTCTACAAGATTACATGGCTCTCTCAACATATCCAATGCTGCCTTTCCGCACTCTCACTCTGCCACATCTGCTCCTTCTTCTCTATTGTGGTACAACCCATAATGAACCTCTCAACAGCACCAGACCTTACTCCTCTGCTATGTATCTACTTGCAGGCTTCCCACCAAAGAGCAGAGTGCCACTGAAACTGTCTCCTCCTCCATGCCATCCATGGGGCAGTGCCAGCCGAGGCGTTCCCAAGATATGGGTGGGTTTGGCAATGCCTTAGTGATGCCAACATCCTTCCAGAGTGAGGCGTGTTTCCTCCTTCCCTTCCTGCAGAATGAGGCAGTTCAGGAGGAAGAACGCTGATGATGATATGGAGGAAGACAAGGATTCAGCCGCCCAGGAGCCTCCACTGCCTCAGAATAGCAGCATGCAACCCCACAAACCACACCAGTTTGCAGAGTGCCGTGTCCATGGAATATTGGAGGTGAGGCCGGGTTGCCTAGGATTACTTTCCAGTTGAGGCAGTCAGCAGTGTCTTCAGACTGGCACCCAACTGCCATGGACATAGGCTCTGCCAGGGCTCAGCGGGTAGCCCTGGCACCATTAGGCAGAAAACTATTGGATCCAAGCCGAGAGACTTGAGTACCTAACCCAAGCTGACATTTGAATACAAATCAGAAGGTTGTGTGTACTTCCACTGGAAGTGTTTCTGGTGAGATGTTAAACTGGGGCCCCCTTCTGCCCTCTCAGTTGTATGTGAGAGATTCCATGGCAGTAGACAACCTTAAGCATGGGTGTTCTGCCCAGGGTCCTATTATTTATCACACCAACAACAGTATTACAAGACACTATCTGGTCATTATTTGGTGTTGGGGAAGGACCTCATTGTGTACAAAGGGACTACCATGTTTCCTAAACTTTAACAATGTTTCTCCCTCAAAATAACTTCATTGGCAGTCAGCCGCTGTTTGGATTGAAATGCAATCAGGTACAAATGTCTGTCCTCCTCTGCCGTAGTCATGTGATCTCGACCATGAGGCACACACCCTTTGGAAAGACATCTTCAGCTTCTTGTCAATATAGCCCTTGTGTTGAACACACTGCTGTGTTGTACACTTAAAACAAGTTGTTTGAGATGTTCCGTGGTTGTGCAAGTAGATTTATAAATTAAAGTAATTCTGTCTTTCGTCTTATGCATGAGGAGCTAACTGACATTTCCTGTCACAATAGCCCCCAGATATCAGCCAGAGAAGACACAGGGATGGGTCATCATGGGGAAGCAAATTAATGGACAGATTTCAAAACATTCCACACCTACACCAGATTATTCAAACTATTCAGATTATTATGGTGGCTCAGTGGTTAGCACTACTGCCTCACAGCACCAGGGACCCAGGTTTGATTCCCGCCTCGAGCAACTGACTGTGTGGAGTTTGCACATTCTCCCTGAGTCTGCGTGGGTTTCCTCCGGGTGTTCCGGTTTCCTCCCACAATCCAAAGATGCTAGGTGAATTGGCCTTACTAAATTGCCCCATAGTGTTCAGGGATGGTTAGGCTGGGTAGATTGGCCATGGGAAAATGCAGAGTTACAAGGATGGGGTTGGGGTCAGTGTTGGATGCTCTTCGGAGGGGCAGTGTGACCTCGACGGGCTGAATGGCCTGCTGCCACACAGGGATTGTGTTTTTCTCCCCGGAGCAACGATCTTTCGGCGAGATTTAAAGGAGATGTTCAAGATTTCTTTGGGGCAGGGCATCTTGATAGAGTAAAAGGAGAGAAACTTTTTCACTTGGTGATGGATTCAGGAGCCAGACGAGACTGATTTAGGAGAATTGGCAAAAGAATGAGAGAGAAACCAAAGTGATTTTACGAGACATGTTGATTTGATCTGGAATCTGTAGGAAGTAATCTGAATAAGAGCTTTCAGAAGGGACTGTATGAGTAAGTTAAATGAACAATGTTTTGGGACTATGCAAAGCAAAAGGCCAAGGAATAGGATTAATTAATTCAGCCTTTCAGTAAGCTGCCCAGACACAATGAAAGCAGTTATTTTATGGAACACACATACGTAGGATCTGGATGCAGTTCCCAGACACTTCTGTGTTTGCTGCTGAATCTGCTGCAGCTGTGTCTCTTTAAAACTGGTGTTACATTTCCCAAACGGAATTTCTTCTCCATGGAATCATGTCTGAGTGCTGAGGTCAAGCGAGAATCAGCAACCCAGCAGCGAATGATCCTAGTATAGAATCCCTACAGTGTGGAAGCAGACCCTTCGGCCCAATACATCCACACTGACGCTCTGAAGAGTAACCCAGCCAGACCCGTTCCCCTACATTTACCCCTGACCAACGCACCTAACCTAAGCAGTTTAGCCTGGCCAATTAACCTGCACATCTATGGATTGTGGGAGGAATCTGGGGCACCAGGAGGAAACCCACGCAGACATGGGGAGAATGTACAAACTCCACACAGGCAGTCACCCAAGGTTGGAATTGAACCCTGGTCCCTGGTGCTGTGAGGCAGGCAGCGTTAACCACTCAGCCATTGTGTTGCCCCTATGAGGCTGGGAATGGAGAGGACTTGCAGCTATGTGTGTTAAAGGCACAGACATGTTGGCAATGGTTTCCCTAGCTATACCTTCACAATTTCTGTGCAGTTCCAATGCCACTGTGCTAGCCATGGAGAAAAGCTTCCTCTCTCAGATCAACATTTCAGAATAAAAAGGAGGAACTAGGATGTAATAATCCACTGGTCTAGGCCAATGACTCATACAGGAAATAAGCAGCAATGTGGCTTGTGAACCTGTTTTCATTTTGTAACTCTCTACATACCATGTCTAGCAGAACTTTAGATTAAAGATTTTAGTAACAGAGTGCAGGCTTCACCAGTTTATTATTAGAGTCATAGAGTTGTACAGCATGGAAACAGACCCTTTGATCTAACTCGTCCATGCTGACTAGATATCCTAAATTAATCTGGTCCCATTTGTCAGCACTTGGCCTATATCCCTTCAAACCGTTCCTATTCATATACCCATTCAGATGCCTTTTAAATGTTGTAATTGTACCAGCCTCCACCACTTCCTCTGGCAGCTCATTCCATACACGCACCACTCTCTGTGTGAAAAGGTTGCCCCTTAGGTCTCTTTTAAATCCTTCTCCTCTCACCTTAAACCTATGCTCTTGAATTCTGGATTTGGGTAAATGTGAAACAAAACAAGCATCTTTCACAACTCTGAATGCCTGGAAAAACTTCACCATCAATGAAGTCATTTGCTGAGTTATCATCACAGTTGCTTAGTAGAAACTATCACTGGCAATTTACCCATGGCGAGGTCCCATTACGACCTCTATGTTAGCGATGCTGGATGAGGGTTATGTTTTGGCTAAGACACAAGGAAAAACATACCTGTCCTGTTTGGTTTGGCACTGTGGGATCTTTCATGCTCAACTGGGAAAGTAGACAGGGCCTCTCATTTCATCCAACAGTGCGGCCCTCCTTCATTACTGCACAGGTGTCTCTGCTGAACATGTGGGCTATAGTCTCTGGGCTGGGACTAGAAGCTGTAACCACTGAGATGGATACACTGTGACTGATAGTGAATGGTATCAGTAAACCAGGATAGTCCTGAACTTGATGGCCTCATCTGTATTGGGCATGAGGCCTGTACAATTGACTCCAGAATCCCAGGGTGGTACAGGGTAATATCAGGTGGGATCTGTCATCTAGATCACTAGGCCATGCCCCTGCTGTTGGCAGCTGAAGGAAGGACTAGACTGAGCTGTGATGGCTCTCATAGAACATAGAACAGTACAATGCAGAACAGGCTCTTCAACTCTCGATGTTGTGCCGACCTGTGAACTAATTTAAGCCCATCACCCAACACTATCCCATTTTCATCCATATGCTTACCCAAGGACAATTCAAATGCTCCTAATGTGGTTGAGTTAACTACATTGGCAGGCAAGTCATTCCACACCCTTACCACTCTCTGAGTAAAGAACATGCTTTGACATCTGTCTTAACACTATCACCCTTCATACAAGCAGATATCATCATCCTAGGAAAAAGACTTCCACTGTTTATCTTATCTAATCCTCTGATCATCTTGTATGTCTCTATTAAATCCACTCTTAGCCTTTTTCTGTCCAATGTCCCTCAGCCTTTCCTCATAAGACCTTCACTCCAGACCAGGCAACATCCAGGTAAATTTCCTCTGCACCTTTTCCAATGCTTCCACATCCTTGCTGTAATAGGGCGACCAGAATTGCACACAATATTCCAGGTGAGGCTGCACTAGCATTTTGTGCAGTTGCAACTTGACATCACAGTTCCAGAACTCAATCCCTCTATGAATAAAACCTAACACACTGTATGCCTTCTTAACAGCACTATCAACCTGGGTGGCAACTTTCAGGGATCTATGTACATGGACACCAAGATCCCTCTGCATATCCACACTACCAAGAATCTTTCCATTGACCCAGTATTCTGCCTTCCTGTTATTCTTCCCAAAGTGAATCACCTCACATTTAGCTGCATTAAACTCCATTTGCCACCTTTCAGCCCAATTCTGCAGTTTATCCATGTCCACCGGCAACCTGCAACATTCTTCCACACTGTCCACCACTCCACCGCCTTTAGTATCATCTGCAAACTTACTGACCCATTCACCTATGCCTGCATCTGAGTCATTTATAAAAATGACAAACAGCAGTGGTCCCAAAACAGATCCTTGTGGCACACCACTAGTAACCGGACTCCAGGCTGAATATATTCCATCAACTACCACTTGCTGCCTTCTTGCAGAAAACCAGTTTCTAATCCAAACTGCGAAATCACCCTCAATCCCAGGCCTCTGCATTTTCTCCAACAGCCTACCATGTGGAACTTTATCAAGGGCTTTTCTGAAGTCCATGTATACCACGTCAACTGCCCTACCCTCATCTACATGCTTGGTCCCTTTCTCAAAAACTCAATGAGGTTTGTGGGACACGACCTGCCCTTGACGATTCCATGTTGACTATTTCCAATCAAATTGCTGCTCGCCAGATGATTATAAATCCTACCTCTTATAATCCTTTCCAAAACTTTTCCTACAACAGATGTAAGGCTCACTGGTCTATAATTACCTGAGTCACCTCTACCTCCCTTCTTGAAAAAAGGGCACAACAGTTGCAACCCTCCAGTTCACTGGTACTAAACCTGTAGACAATGACGACTCAAAGATCAAGGCCGAAGGCTTGGCCATCTCCTCCCTATCTTCCCAGAGAATTTTCATGGCAAAACAGCCTTGTGACATTCCCCTTCTGAGCTTCCAATAACCACCATGACAGAGAGTATGGAGATACTGTCAGCTAGAACAGAGCCACCACAGCTATGGAGAGGAATAAGGAATAAAGATTTTACTGAATGAAATCTCAAGAAGAAAGCACCAGTTCCACAAGTATTTCAATTTTTCTGGGTGCATTGTTAGCTATACTCCTTTAGAGAAAACCTCTCTGCACCACTGTAGTGCTATAAGTATTCCGAATGATGCATTCCTCCATTGCACAGGGGCTTGGCATTGAATGTATTCTTTGTTTCTTTCTGAAGTTTCCTGCAGCTGTTTACATGATTCACCTCGCATGGCAAAGCCTTACAATGACAGCTGATGAAACATTCTGTCAATACTCCCGGTCCCACATTCACACCCGGCCCCCAGTCTGCACCAGCTGCTGTGCTGCACCCAGCTGCATGAGCAACACCGGCTGTTGCCTTTCTGAGGTGGAAAGGCCTCATGCTGAATTACAGCAGGCAACAACTGCAACCCTTCAACTGCCCAAGGTCATAGGGCACTGACGGTCTTCCTGGGGAAGCTAATTTCTACGGTCACACGGAGGCACAAACACCCATATAACATTAACACAAAATAAAGGCTCAAATAACAAATTCAAAGGAGAATTTTACCTCCTTCCTTTTGCTTTCTCCCTTTTTTCTCATTCAGTCCCTATCCATGTCTTTATCTACACAATTTAATCATTTCAAACTCTATTTCATCCCACTTTATAAATGGCTTTCTTTTCTCGATCTCACTTTTTAAAATCCTTTCTTCCACACAAATGCTCTTTTTCTAAAGTACATTGCAATCTGTCTTCGTTACTCCAACCTCAATTACACTAATGCTCTCCCATCCCATCTTTCACCTTCCATAACCATTCAAAGTTTATCCACTAATCTACATTACCGCTGGGTTTCCATTTGCATTGTGAATAGTGCTGCGAGATCTTTAACATATGAGAGGTCAAATGAAGCCTAGGTCAGTATTGCACTGGAGCATAAGCTTAGATTCTGCGCTAAAACCCTAGAACGGGTCTGACACACTGTCAGTGCTATCCACAGAGCCACAGCCGACACCTCAATACGTCCTGAATGGTAAAGCCATCAAGCAATATGAGGTAACTATGAGGTGATTTGGAACTATTTCACTGCTTCTTCACTGTCACTCTGTCAAACATTTAGAACCTCCTCTTGAAAAGGATTGTGGGTATGTGTCACTGCATCCCAGCAGTTTCAAAAAGCGCCTCGCTATCTCCTACTCCTGGGCAATTAGGGATGGCCTAGCCAGTGATGCCCACACCCAATGAATGGAAAATAAAACCAGATTTCCTTTTTGTCTTAGAACTGTAGAACATCATGTATCAACACCAAAATCTCAAAAGCCTAAGATTTTTTTTATCTTAAGGTAAACTCTAGACTTCTTCTTATCAGTTTGTCCACCACCACACAATCGTCCCCAGCACTTTCCTGAGTGGTAAGAGGTTGTTTAAGACATTTTCAGAAATGTCTGGTAATATTGCAGGGCTTACAAATGACCATTTTGAAACATGAAACACACTTGAAATTGAATGTTTGAACTTTCCGTGAGATTCTAGAAGGAATGCAGTGTATGTGTAGAAACTGGTAATGCTGTTAAAAACAACAGAAGGTTGAGGCTAAAATCCCACAACATCCTGAAGGTGGATATACACACAAAAAATATCATTTGTGTTTTCCATTGACAGATTCCCTTAATCATGTTAGTTTTGATCTGATTCTGCTATTCAGTTGTGTCATGGTTGGTCTGCCACTTAAATCCACAAACCTGCCCTATTCCCCTAACCCTGAATGCCCTTGCATGACAAAAATCTATCAGCAAAAGAGGGAAATAATGTGAAGGTTGGAATAACTTGCTGGAAATCAGTAGGTCTGGCAGCTTCTGTGGAGACAGAAAGAAAGTTAATGTTTCAGGTCAGTAATGTTTCATTCCTAACCAGGATGTCATTTTGTAAGTTTGCATTTTGATGCCTGCAGTCTCTTATCTTATACCTATAACCCAAGGCATCACCTGATCTCATAGCACTGCTTGTCTGAACACCCTGCCCTATCAATCCATCGTGGCCTCCAAAACATGCTCCCTCTACCCCAATGGAGGTGTCATGAATCCCTTAGGCTGCCAACAATTGACCTTCCCACCTCATCCCCTCCATACATCCCAGCCAGTCTTTGATCACTCTGCCTCTTTTCTCCACTCCCTGACTGTGGTGTGGTTTCGAAGCCCTACCTAACCTAAAGTCAGACATCTCTCCACCTGCTGTTAAATTTGTCAGGATCCAAGTTTAAATCTGTCAGTCTGGGCATGGCTGCTTTTGAGTAAATCTCTTCTCAAACTGCTTTCAAAATTCTTTCAATAGAAAGGTCCACTCCTGCCTCATTTCCACAATCAGGCGACATCCTTCCACACTGAATAACCAACCACCCTCAGACAAGTTGCCTTTTCTCCTAACTCATCCCGTTTACAAGTTCTATTAAATTACTGCTAAAAACAGGTGCTTGGTTGTGATGATCGCTGGGTATATTTTGTTTGCAGGAAAATCTGAGACTTTCCGACCCATCGCTGGACACCTTGCTGACTGTGCCAGAACATGTATAAAAATGAAGAGCTTCGTCTCCCAGTTATCTCTCCCTTCCTGGTAATTCAATTGTCATTTAGTTATCAGTCGTTACCAATTATAGCTTGTTGGTTTTCCCTCTAAATGTATGTAATTCAGCAAATATTTTGCAATTTGCTTATTTCATCAGATACATTGAGGGGTTTAGGCTTAGCTGGGTGGAATTTTGTGGTATTAATGCGGCCCAGTAACATGGGTGGGGGGGTAGCACTACTGCCTCATAGTGCCGTGGACTCAAATTCAATTCCAGCTTTGGAGGCCTATGCAAAGTTTGCACGTTCTCCAATTTGTCTGCGTAGGTTTCCTCCAACTGCTCTGGTTTCCTCTCACAATCCAAAGATGTGCAGGCTAGACAGATTAGACATGGGAAATGCAGGGATAGGATGTTGGTGGGGGGGGGCGGAGGGGAGGGGTTTCTGGGTGGGATGCTTTTTGGAGATTCAGCGTGGACTCAATGGGCCAAATGGCCAGCTTCCGCAGTGTAGGGATTCTATTTTGGGGTCTCATCTGCTAACCAGAGAGTTGGTGAGACATACAACTCTCACTGCCTCATTACAAAATAGTCCAATCATCAAAACCTTCATGTTTTTGAACACAAATGGGTGGCATGGTGGCTCAGTGGTTAGCACTGCTGCCTCACAGTGCCAGGGACCCGGGTTTGATTCCCACCTCGGGCGACTGTGTGGAATTTGCACATTCTCCCTAAGTCTGCGTGGGCTTCCTCTGGGTGCTTCGGTTTCCTCCCACAGTCCAATCCAAAGATGTGCAGGTCAGGTGAATTGGCCTTGCTAAATTGCCCGTAGTGTTAAGTGCATTAATCAGGGGTAAATATCGGGGAGGGCAATGGGTCTAGGTGGGTTACTCTTTGGAGGGTCGGTGTGGACTTGTTGGGCCGAAGAGCCTGTTTTCAAACTGTAGAGAATCGAATCTAATCTTTACAGGGTAGTCCAACCAGGCAGTGGTGAGGCTCCTACTGAGTTTATCCCTAGGCTAAAGGTCTTGCCTATTGAGAGATGTTGGCGAATTAGACTGGCTGCTTGGCTGCTCAGTAGTGCCACTGGGAAGGCTGTGGCTGCTGATGGAATGAGAGGCACAGGACTTGGCTGTTTAATGGAAAGTCATTGGGAGGGTTGTTCACAGAATGGCTATTGTGAGGCAAGGGCAGGGGTTAGTTCTCAATGCACACCACCTGCACCCTCCCCTCCCACCCTTTCTGTTGACCGGTCCCTCAAAATTTGACTTTGATGGAGGGTCATTGGGTCATGGCGGCTGTTTCAAGTTTCACAACATCCTTCTGCTAGGAAGGTCACTCCTTGTTGGGGTGACAAACTTGCCACGTAGTCTCAGATACTGTGCACATTTATGGTGGTGATGCCATCAACAACTGGGATAATCCCTGGGATGTTTTGTCACCATGCAAGGTAACATCATCAGTGAGCCTCCGGTGAAGCACTGGTGTTGTGTCCCACTTTCTATTTATGTGTCTTGGTCTCTTAAGGTGGGCGATATTGATTCCGGTTCTGATTAGACTACCCAGAATACATGGAATTCCCATGGATGTCTCTGTTTAGCTTGTCCTAGGATGGATGTGTTGGCCCAGTTGAAGTGGTGACCTTCTTCATCTGTATATAAAGATACTAGTGATAGTGGGTGATGTCTTTTTGTGACTAGTTGGTGTTCATCTGTCCTGGTGGCTAGTTTCCTGCCTGTCTGTCCAATGTTACAGTCCTTGCATGGTATTTTGTAAATGACATCTGTTTTGCTGGTTGCTTGTATGGGGTCTTTTAGGTTCATCAGTAGCTATTTAAGTGTGTTGATAGGTTTGTGAGTTACCATGATGCCAAAGGGTCTGAGTAGTCTGGAAGTCATTTCAGAGGTGGCTTTGATGAATGGTAACGTGGCATTGTTTGGGTTTGTTGTTGAGAAAATCGGCAGTCTGTATTTATTGGGTACCCATTCTTCTTGAATATGCCGTGTAGGTATTTTTCTTCTGCTGGTTGCAGTTCCTGGGCGCTGCAGTGTGTTGTGGCCCTTTGAATGATGCAGCTAGAGTCTGGGATTCTAACTGGAACGCCACCAAGAAACACATCGATTTGGACCCCATCTACCATTCTCTGAGAAAAAGAAGCAGAAATGACATCACCCAACTTAAGAGACCAAGGCACATAAATTGAAAACGAGACATACCACCAGCACTTCACCGGAGGCTCACTGATGATGTTACCTATTATGGTGACGAAATGTCTGAAAACAAATCTGCCAGCTCAGCGAGCAAACTTACAACCAATGGCTGTTATACCAGGGAGTGCCTGCAGAGGGCAGGTTGACTGGGTATGATGAAGCTCATGATTGACAGTGGAATGTTTACTAGAGAAATATAAGTGTGTGTTATCGCTAAGAGTTGCTTTTGCTTCTACTAATCAATATCAACAGTGATGCTTTCTCAGTTTCAGTTCCTTCCTGAAATATTGGATTTCTAATGTAGATTGCCACTCTATGACAAACTGGTTATTTTTGGAGTGTATTTTTGGTGCTGGAATATTTTCTGAATTTATTTTTGGTCTCCTGAGCAATGTAGGAAAACTTGTGCTGTTTGTCATGCTGTTAGTTTTCTGTGTGAGAGGAAATCTTTGAGAGCGACAGTACCTCCAATGCAACCTGGATCAATCGCTGCCCTGTGGTATTAATCTCACTGTTGTTCTTCCTTCTGTTTATTTTCCGTTATCCTTCTCGTAAGAGTAGGTATGGACTGTATAGGTCCTGTCAATCAACAAGATTATGCCTGGTGTTTTACAACAACTCCACTTTCTCACCCTGTTCCCATACCTGTTAATTCTGTAAATGTCCCAAACTTCATTCATCTCAGGCTTAACCATAGAAAGTAATAAGCATTGACATCCTCAGTTGCTGTGAATTCTAACTACTCACAAGCAAGTTCTAGAATCATAGAATATCTTCAGCATGGAAGCAGGCCACTCAGTTCATCAAGTCCACACTAGCCCTCCTATGAGCATCCCACCTAGATCCACCCCTTCCTTGTATTTCCATGGCTAACCCACCCAACCTGCACATCCCTGGACACTATGGGCAATTTAGCATGGCCAATCCATCTAACCTGAACATCTTTAGACTATGGGGAGAAGCCACTACACCCAGAGGGAATCCATGCAGACACAGGAGGAATGTACAAATTCCACACAGACAGTTGCCCAAGGGTGGAATCAAACCCAAGCTGCTGGCACTGTGAGACAGCAGTGCTAACCACTGAGCCACCATACCACACAATGCTGCGGCTTGGTGCAATATGGGCTAGTGGAGAGTTTGACCTGTGAATCCCATTGATTCCTGTCTGGCTAGGGCTCCTTCAGGGCACACTTGGTGTCACCTCTCTGTTGTTTCTTGCCTCTTTATTCTTCTCTGTTTCCTGTAAGAGGAATATTTGGCTTTATTCATTAAATGGTCACCCCTCATTATGATATAGTGAGTGTTGCCAGAGTATTCATTCTGAAGGAATTTGTTTCTTGGGAAATTTAACAGGGACTTGCACAAATGCTATTTTACTTGATCTTATCTGTAGGCTTGCCCTTCTAACTGTATAGGGAGGAGGGAGTATAAGTAGAACATAGGGAATAGAGTACAGGGCATCATAACTGGATAATAAACAGGTGTGAAAGGAACTGGAGCTGGAGCCTGCGTCTGTTCGGGCCCGGACATGATGCCCTCTCCATCCAGACACTGTATATAGTTATACTTTTTATTAATTTTTTAAAATTCATTATTTTATATTCAATAAAGCTTCACAACAGTGTAGGTCGCATCTTGTTCGACCAACAATTCTGGGAAATTTGCTACCAATTACTTTCTGGGAAATTTGTTTTCTTTTGCTTTTCGAAGTCCAGTTGAGAATTTTATTTTGCCCTGTTCCCAGGAGCAGGGGGCTAGCAGGCATTGAGTGGCAGGCACAGAATTGGGCAGCAAATTAGGGGTACCACGCCAGTTGCCTGTCTTGCTCGGCAGTGGTGCAGTGGTTACAGTTACCAGTGACGTTGGAGCCTGCCAGCTCTTGGATCAGTCAAAGCCCTCCTGTGGCTATTTAATGGTGTACCACCTCCTCCCACTCCTTGCATTTTCCAACAGTAGGGATGGCAGGGTGGCAATGCCAAAGTGAGCCCTGGGCTGGCATCCTGTGTCAAACAGAGGCTACTCTCACTGCCTAACCTTCCTTGTTTCCTCTCTCTGCCCCTCCTATCGTACCATCTTGCCTCTTTCCTCACAGGGGAGTGCCAGACTGACTGCAGTGAAACAATGCCCCCACCACCTCACTTCACGGTGGCACAGTGGTTTGCACTGCTGCCTCACAGCACCAGAGACCCGGGTTCAATTCCCGCCTCAGGCGACTGACTGTGTGGAGTTTGCACGTTCTCCCCGTGTCTGCATGGGTTTCCTCCGGGTGCTCCGGTTTCCTCCCACAGTCCAAAGATGTGCAGGTCAGGTGAATTGGCCATGCTAAATTGCCCGTAGTGTTAGGTAAGGGGTAGATGTAGATGTAGGGGTATGGGTGGGTTACGCTTCGGCGGGGCGGTGTGGACTTGTTGGGCTGAAGGGCCTGTTTCCACACTGTAAGTAATCTAAAATAATCTAAGCTGTAAATAATCTAATCTAATCTAAGTAACCACCTCTCCAGGTGACGCCATTGAGAATGGGGAGAGCTGGAAAAGTTAGGAGCTAGATCCTCTTCTCTCAGATGGGGTTGGAAGTCTCATGCTGAGTTGATCACACAGTCGTTTAACATCTCCTCGAAAAAAAAATAGATTGTGTGCAGAAGTTCCTGAAGCCAGACTTGAACCCACAACTTTGCAAAAGGATTGTTATGATTTTTGCTGAGTGTCAGCCATCTGGTTTTCCCTGAAAGATTGGTGTACTTCACTGGGAAGCAACCAGTCAACAGCCTGTCATAAACATTACCAATTGCTGTTATGTTACACTTTGCACCATTTAATTCTGTGTCAATTGTTTTCATATAATCGAGCACACAAATCCAGTGTCAACTCACAAGTCACAAGGCAGAGTATCAATACAGCATTGGCACAGGAATCAATTTGCCTGATTTTCAAGCTGCTATTATCCGAAATAGAATGATTGAAAAATATTTGGAGGACGCAGTGAAATGTAATTTTCTTCTTGTTGTTCATGTTCATGAGACTAGGCCAGTCTTTCTAGTCCAGCCCTAATTGCCCTGAAGATGATCCTGTCTTCTTAAATCACTGCAGTCTTTATGCTTAGGTACATCCATAGTGCTGTTGAAAAGTGAGTCCCAGAAATTTGAATAAATAGTGAATAAATAGTGCAACAGCTCCAAGTCAGGTTGGGGAATTTGCAAGAGTTAGTATTCCCATGCCCTTGGATTTCTAGGCTTTGGAAGTGCTGTTGAAGGTGCCTTGGTGAGTTGCTACAGTGTCAATGATACTCACTGCGGCTACTGTACATCAGCACTGAAAGGAGTTTGGGTGGCTATCAAAAGGGGTTAATGCATTTCAGCAGATAGCCAATCTAGATGGGTAACTTCTCCAGACTGATGGTCTGTTCTACATCAAAGTTCACAGTTAGATTGGATGGTACAATGAGCTTTCTAATTAACTTTTTTCAATTCACTTGTAGGACATGGGCATTGCTGGCTGGCCAGCATTCATTGCCCCTTCGTCTTGTCTTTGAGAAGGTGGTTGTGTCATTTTGAACCACCTTGGTCTATGTGCTGTTGGTAGCTCCACAATTACGGAGTGAATCCCAGGACTTTGACTTGGCATTATGGAAGGACTGGCAACATTTTTCAAGCTTTCAGAGCGCTGCTCTTTGGTCAGACTTCACCTGATAAAGGAGCAGCACTCCAAAAGCTTGTAATTCCAAATAAACTTGTTGGACTATAACCTGGTGTCGTGTGACTTCTGAATATTTTTCCAAGTCAGGATGGGAATGAGTTGCAGGGGAACTTGCCTGTGGTAGTGTTCCTATATATCTGCTGTCTTTGTTTTTCTAGATGGAAGTGGTTGCAGGTTTGGAAGGTGCTGTCTAAGGTTCTTATGTGAATTTCTGCAGTGCCTCTTGAAGATAGTATACACTGCTGCTACTGAGCATTGGTGGTGGAAGGAGGGGCTGCCAATCAAGTGAGCTGCATTATCCTGGATGATGTCAAGCTTCTTGAGTGTCGTTGGGGCTGCACCCATCCAAGCAAGTTGGAATATTCCATCACACTGTAGATGGTGGACTTGCTCTTGGAGTGAGTTACTCATTGCAGTATTCCTAGCCTCTGACCTGCTCTTGTAGCCACTGTGTTTATATGGTGAGTGCAGTTGAGCTTCTGGTCAATGATAACTCCAAGGATGTTGATAGTGGGGGATTCAGTGATGATAACACCACTGAATGTCAAAGGGGATGGTGGTTAGATTGTCTCTTATTGGTAATGGTCATTGCCTGCCATTTATGTAGAACAAATGTTATCAGCCCAAGCCTGGATATTGCTGAGATCTTGTTGTATTTTAACATAGACTGCTTCAGTATTTGAGGAATTGTGAATGGTGGTGAACATTGGACAATCATCAGCAAACATTCCCACTTCTGAGCTTGTGAAGAAGGGAAGGTCATTGATTAGGCAGCTGAAGGTGATTGGGTTGAGGACATTATCGTGAGGAACTCCTGCAAAGATGTCCTGGACTGACCTCCAACAACCACAATGACTTTCCTATGTGTCAGGTATGCTTCCAACCAGCAGACAACTTGCTCTCTGGTAGGCCTTGATACCCATTTTACTTTACAATGCTAGTTTTGGGTTAAATGTGGACTGATAGCATTAAAGATTTCTCCATCTATTTGTCTCACTCTACATGCATACGAACCTCCAATTTCCCTATAAACTGGGTTTGAATCCCAGCCTGAGAAGTGAAAGCCCATGCTAGTTTTCAATGGAACACCATGAATAGTCAGAGAGAATGGTTCTTTGGGCTTGTTGACATAAGATACAACATGGCCCTTAATATAGAACTAGTTGTTGCAAATGGGTTATCTCATGCAGTTGAACAGGTGATGACTGTGGGAAGTGGACCATGTCACGTCAGTGTGTTTCTGATGTGAAAGTTAAGTCATGCTAATTTGGCTAAACATGAGATGCAGTATTTTTGAAAGGCAAACGAGGGCAGGACTTATACACTTAATGGTAAGGTCCTGGGGAGTGTTGCTGAACAAAGAGACCTTGGAGTGCAGGTTCATTGTTCATTGAACGTGGAGTTTCAGATAGATAGGATAGTGAAGAAGGCATTTGGTATGCTTTCCTTGGTATGTTTACCACAAGCCAGACTTGAAGCCACATCTTTGTGAACAAGGTAATTGTGGTTTCCTTTGATTACTGAATGATAATCCAACAGGCTTTCCTTGAGAGATTTGCTATGCTTCATTAGATAGAAAACATTGGCTTCACCCAAAAACTATGAGAATAAGAACAGGCCAGAGGGTGGAAACTCGGCAGAAAATAGCTCACCTCCTAAGTAATAAAAGCCTGCTTACTGTCTACAAGCACAAGTTACGAATGCAATGGAATATTGTTAGAACCTCTGAGGAGATCACCCAATTTATGTTAGAGTTTGTCTCTGGGCTGATAACTTTAATTTCATATGAAGTAGACAAAATTGGACATGCTTAGAGGATAAAACTCACAAGATTCCACTGGTCTGAACAAACAAAACTAACTTTATCACACAATGTTAGAACAATAAAACAATTTGCAATACTCTTAACATCCAGCATTAACATGGGGTAACAATATGTTAATAAACAAATGGTGGTTAAACACGCCACAGACTGCACTTTACTGGCTGGTGCAGTCAAGACAGACCCTGTGGGTCACCAAATCTCATTAAGACTTTGTCACTTTTACAAGGGATTTGAATTCTTCACATCAAGATCTGGCTTCAGAACCCCCTCCCACCCTTTCTGCTTCAAACTGCCCATATCTTGATATTTCAATCTTTTCTTCCAAGGCTAAGTTGCACAGGTGGCATGGTGGCTCAGTAGTTAGCATTGCTGACTCACAGTGCCAAAGATCCAGGGTCGATTCCAGCCTTGGGTGAGTGTCTGTGTGGAGTTTGCATATTCTCCCCGTGTCTGTATGTATTTCCTCTGGGTACTCTGGTTTCCTCTCACAATCCAAAGATGTGCGGGTTAGGCGAATTGGCCATGCTAAATTGCCCATAGTGTTCAGGGATGTGTAGCTTAGGTTCAGTAGTCATGAGAAATGTAGCGTGGTAGGGGAATGGGTCTGGGTGGGTCACTCTGCGGAGAGTCTGTGTGGACTTGTTGGGCCAAAGGGCCTGTTTCCATACTGTAGGGATTCTATGTGGTCTCCTTTGAGCACCTATCTGTCAGCAGAAATTAAGCTTTTGGAAAGCAGCTAGTTTCACAGAGATGTGACTGAATTTAGCGAAGCTATAATCTTTCTCAGATGCATTAAGTAAATACTGATTGTGAGCTTTCTTCACTACACTCTCGTCCGTACTGAACTATTAGTTACTGCCAAGGACTGCTCCTGTTTTTTTGCTTAATCACTTTCCCACTTTCATCCCAGCGAACTCCCAGATATATTGAAACCAAAGAATGTCTTTAGGCTCCAGTCATCCTTGGGATGATATATCTGTTCTTTTACAGGCTTTCAGAGTTCGTGGAATGGTTTTTCATCTCGTTTAGCTCTAACGCCAAAGCAATTTCTTTGAACCTTCATTACTGCAGTCTTTGTAAAGCCATGTCTCCACTTAAGTAAGTCAGCTACAGATTTTATAGAGGGGCAACACAGTGGTTCAGTGGTCAGCACTGCTGCCTCACGGTGCCAGGAGCCCAGGCTTGATTCCAGCCTTGGGCAATGGTCTGTGTAGAGTTTGCATGTTCTCCCCATGTCTACACGGGTGTCCTCCTACAGTCCAAAGATGTGCAGGTGAGATGGATTGGTCATGCTCAAGAGTCCAGATTGTGCAGGTTAGGGAGAACCCAACTTTCCCTGAGGCACCAGATATAGAAGCCTTTCTGGACCAGAGAGACCAAATCACAGTGGAGGCTGGCATATTATTATGGGAAGCAAGAGTGATTATCCAAGCAATCACTTCACCAGGATCATCCAAGGGTTTCCAAGATGAAGATGTTGGTGAGAACTTATGTCTGGTGGCCAGGATTGGATGCTGACATAACTGCGTTGGTGGGACAGTCCCCAGAGTGCCAGCAACAACAAGAATTACCATCAGGTCCCCAACATACATTGGAATGGCCAGGTAAATACTGGACTCAGTTACATGTTGACTATGCAGGTCCTTTCGTGGGTTCAATGTTCTTAGTCATTGTGGACGCCCACTCAAAGTGGCTGGACGTGCATAGAGTTCAGTTGTCAAACACGATGGAAAACCTGTCTGCATCTTTTGCAATACGCAGACTCCTGGAAGTGTTGGTCACAGATAACAGGCCATCGTTTACCAGCTGGGATTTTGAGTATTTCTTGAAGGTGCTTGGTAGTCATCATGTAAGGACAGCTCTATACCATCAATCATCCAATAGTTTAGCAGTCCAGTGAGCAGTTCAAATGTTGAAGGAAGGTTGTAAGAAACAGCCTACAGCTTCACTAGACACCAAATTGTCCCAATTCCTATTTGAGTAAAGGACCACCCATCATGCATCATTAGGGATAACTCCAGCAGAGTTGCTAATCGGCAGAAGATGCTACACCAGGTTAATTCTGATCTTCCTGGACCTGGGGGGAGGATTAAATACATCAGAATGCCAATGTCAGACGTAAGACTCCATTAAGCGAGAGAGGCAGTTTACTTCAGGGCACCAAGTTTGGTGTAGGAACCACGGCAATGGCTCTGCTTGGATAAGGGCATGGTCAACGTAAGGTCAGGTCTAGTGACGTATAAAGTTCAGGTAGGTGCAATGGTCCTGAGCAAACACGTGGACCATATGAAAGTTGAAAACTCGCAAACGGTGTGGAAGCAAAATGTGCCTGGCCTCTCGACTGTCTTTCCTACTGCTTTAGAATCCATGTGTTCTCCCTCTCCATCAACTTGGAATCTGAGATGGACACGATGGATGCTGCTGCCTCAGCAGAAGAATGAACTTCTTCTGAGACAGTCCGGGCACAAGAGGTAAGCTACACGCTGCCTGTATCTGAGACAAAGTTGGAGGAACCTGACCCTGTGCTAAAACACCCCAGGAAGACCTACAAAAACAGCTATGTCCTCAGACTCTGGGATGGTGAGAGATGTAGCAATTGTAACAAGGTCAGCAAGGTGGACCCTCATACAATATGAGTTCCCTGATTGGGGCTCTTAACCTGGTCCAATCAGGGAGCCCTGGCTGACAGAGATAAACCAGAATATCAGAGGTTCTGTTCACTCTGAAAGCTGGCTCTGAGGGAGCTGGATAAGTGTCAAGGATTCTCTATGTGTACATATTGGGTGACTTGGAGACTAGTTTCTGTGGATTTAATTGAGTTCCCTGTCTTCAATTCTCATTTCATTAAACTCAGATAGGTATCCTTCTGAATTGCCAACCATTTTAAGAGATCTGGTAATCACTAAACCCAATATTTTAAATATGTTACCTCTCTAAAGATCAATCTCTTAAAGCAGCATGACCTCAAAGACCTTCAAGAGCATTCAATCCACTTTCTATGATTAAACTTTAATTTCTAAAACTAAAAATGATATACTGAAATACACGAACCAAGAATAATATATTTGCAACAACATTGTGTACATTCCTGGATGAGTGCAGTTCCAATGACTCTTGATGAGCTGAATGCATTCTATTCTTGCTTTGAACAGAAGGTCAGGGTAACGATATCACCTATCCCAACAGCCTCAGCTGTATCTGCACTCTCGGCCATCACCGCAGACGTCAGACTGGCCTTCTTGAGAGTGAATCCATGGAAAGTGACTGACCCAGATGGGGACCCCTGGTATGGACTCAGATCCTGTGCAGGCCAGCTGGCGGAGTATTTGCAGACATCTTTAACCTCTTCTTATTCGATATGAAGTCCCCACCTAAGAACACCACCATGATCCTGGTGACAAAGCAATATCATGCAACATGCCTCATTGACTACTGTCCAGTGCTCTGAGCTCCACAATTATGAAGTGCTTCAAGAAGTTAGTCATAGCTCATATCAACTCCAGCCTCCCAGATTGTGTTGATCCCCTGCAATTCACCTACTGGTACAACAGGTTCATGGCAAATGCCATCTCCTGGCCTTACACACATCCCTGGGAGCATCTGGATAGTAAGGATACCTATATCAGGTTCTTACTTATTGACTAAAATTCCACCTTCAATGCCATAATTCCAAACAAACTCATCTCCAAGCTCTGAGACTTAGGTCTCAGCTCCCTCCTCTGTAACTGGATCCCCAACTTCCTGTCCCATAGACTGCAATCAGTAAGAATAGGCAACAACATCTCCTCCACCATAGCCCTCAACACTGGTGCCCCACAAGGCTGTGTACTCAGCCCCCTTACTATATTCCTTATACATGCACGGCAGTCCGTGCCAATTCCATTTACAAGTTTGCTGACAACACCACGATTGTAGGTCAGATCTCAAACAGTGGCGAGATGGAGTACAGTAAGGAGATGGAGTACTTGCCGCCATGGTGTAAAGACAACAATCTCTCCATCGACATTAGCAAAATGAAGGAGCTGGTCATTAACTTCAGGAAGTGAAACAGAGGGCACACCCCGGTCTGCATCAATGGTGCTGAGGTGGTGATGGTTGAGATGTCAAGTTCCTGGGAGTGACGATCACTAACAAACTGCGCTGGTCCACCCATGTGGGCACAACGGTCAAGAAAGCATAACAAAGCCTTTATTTCCTTAGGAGGCTAAGGAAATTCAGCATGTCCACAAGGACTCTTAGCAATTTTTAGAGATGCATCCAATCTGTATGCATCACAGCGTGGTCTGGCAACTGCTCTACCCAAGACCGCAAGAAACTACAGAGATTTGTGAACACAGCCTGGTCTTTTTTTTTTGTTATTCAAGGGGAAAGCAAAAGAAAACTCTCCTCCAAAACACTGGAACCAACAGTAGCAGGAACACACTGACTGTGACCCAGACAGCACAGAGTCAGTTCCCTAAACTGAGGATCCCTGATTACATTTTTTTTTATTTTACGCCCACTACTGCCTAACTGCAGTATTGCTTATATTTTCCCCAGCACCCATGTGTGTGTGTGCAGGTGTGAGACACAGTGAAAGACAACAGCTGTACAAATCTTTATTCAATTTCCACCACCAGGAAGAAAGGAAACACCCAAGTGACAACCCAGTGACAAGCAATGCCCTTCTTAACAAAGGCAATGCTGTGTGATCAAAAAAGTGAAGGAGAGAGGCAGGGATTAAATCAAAATAGAGTTGGAGGGGGAAATAAAACACTCTACTCCCTGTGGTGCCCACCTCTCCCTGAACAGCTCAAGTGAGGTGGTATACACCACATCCTCGTTCTCCAGAGACACCCGGGGTCGGAGAAGAGGGGCAGGCAGTCGGCCCTAATGACTCCCTCCGTGGCCCGCTGCCTGAACCTGTTTATGGCCAGTTTGGCCAGTCCCAGGAGCAGACCCACGTGGAGATCCTCTGACCTACCCTCCACCCTCCGCACTGGGTGCCCAAAGATCAGGAGCGTGGGACTGAAGTGCAGCCAAAAGCAGAGGAGAAGGTTCTCTACAAAACTGAAAAGGGAGTGCAAAGACCCAGACCCCGTACATACATGGTCCACGGACTCCACAGCACCACAGAACAAGCAGTTGGGCTGGGAGTCTGTGAACCACTGCAATCTGCAGTTGTAGGGGACTGCTGCGTGCAGCACCCTCCACCCCAGATCCCCAAGAGAGAAAGGGGGAGGACTCCCACGTAGAGAGCCCTTCACTGGGGATCCCCACTACCCGGTGGCAAATGGGCACGCCAAGGTGTGTGAGGGAAAAGATGGTGTGCAGCAGCAGACTGTACAGGGCTCTCTATGATACGTTCCTGAAGGGGAAAAATTAAAATTCCAGATGTGGCTCAGGTTGTGGGGCACTGGTTCCTGCGAGAAGTATGGGGCCTTGGGGCCAATGTGAAATTCTGTCCGGGCTGGGGTGAGCGCAGATGGGATTCCACCACACACCTGAGCATCCTCCAACTGGTGCACTATGTTGGGTCCGAGCCCCGCCATCTTAAGGCGTCGAATGGCAGTGGCCACGAACCGTATGTCTACTGCTGCCCTGCTCGCTATATCCTGTGGCAGCATAGAGCCCAGACCCCCGCCACACAGCACATCTCCGACCCTGTTCACCCCCGCTGCCCCAGCCCTCCCCTCTGACAGCCGCTTGAACCTGCGAGAACGGATTCCTGATGACAGCCGCTAATCCTGTGATTCAACCACATTCCAGATAGTGATCAGGTCCTGGTAAAAGACAGGCAACATCCTGAGAGCGACCTCCAAACCATCATGGTCGATGAACAGGAGCTGCGTGTCGTTGTTGAGGTTATGCACCTGACAGAAAAAAAACGTCGCCAGGGTGCACCACCTAGGAGGAGGCGCTACATAAAGGTATCGCTGCAAAGTCTGAAGGTGGAAAATCCCCGCCGGGGTATGAACGCACACCAGCGACTGACTACCCTCTTCAATAGGGAGACTCAGGACCTGTGCAGTGACCCAGTGTGTCTTTTTGTCACAGCCCAGTCCATTTCGCAACCAGCCTTCCATCTTTTTTTTTGTGAGACACAGTGAAAGACAACAGTGATACAAATCGTTAGTCAATTTCCACCACCAGGAAGAAAGGAAACACTGGAGTGGCCAGTGACAAGCATTGCCCTTTTCATCAAAGGGCAATGCTGCGTGATCAAAAAAGTGAAGGGGAAGGCAGGGATTAAATCAAACTAGAGTTGGAGGGGGAAATGAAACTCTCCACTCCCTGCTGTACCCACCTCTCCCTGAACAGCTCCCAGCCTTCCATCTATTGGCTCCATCTTTTCACTGCCTCAGAAAAGCAACCAAAATCACCAAAGATTCCTCCCACACCTATTGTACACTTTTCCACCTTCTTCTACTGGGCAGAAGATAAAGAAGTTTGAATACACATATGAATAGATTCAAGAACAACCTTTTCCCCACTGTTATCAGACTTTGAATGCACTTCTCACATGGTAATACTCCAGCTGTGCACCTTCTCTGCGGCTGTAACACTGTATTCCACACTCTGTTCTGTCACCCTGATGCACCTTGTATGGTACAATCTGTCTGCACAGCATGCAGAACAACACTTTTCACAATATCTCGGTACATGTGATAATAATAAACCAAATCAACTCCAGGAGTTTTGATATCATCCAAGACAAAGCAGGCCCCTCAATTGGTAACCCATCCATCATCTTAACATTCTGCCTGATACGGTTTGTCAGCATGTGCTATACATTAAGGACCAGGTTTCTTAGACTGTACCTTCCAAACCCATGCCATTTACAACCGAGAAGGACAAGGGCATCAGACGCATGGGTGCATCACCTTGTACAGGTTCCTTCCATCACACCATTCTGACTTGGCACAAGGTCACTGTTCGCTGTAACTGGATCAATTCCCTTCAAATGCCACAACAGTAGCATTCACAAAAGTAGCTCAGCTACTCGCACAGGGACAATTAGGGATGGACAACAAATGCTGCTTTGTCAATGATATTCACATCCCGCAAAGAAATAAAATCAAAACTATTGTGCTGTGATGTATATTGCTCTGCCGTTCGCTTTGCCAAACATGGGCTCACTACCTGCATCCCCATGAGCATCAGAAAACAGTTAGCTTTGTGCCATAAACATGAATGTATCTCACTGCAAACATTGAAGACTGATACTTCATGGTGCAAAGATCCCGTCAATTCCATGATTTAAGTCCACAGAATGAAGCTCAAACTTGCAGTCCTGAAATGGCGAATAATTAAAACTGTCAGGTCTCACTTCAGCAGGCAGTAAGATGTTCATAAGCGATTTTTTTTCTGAATCATTTTCTTTCCATTTCTTTATTTGTCATTCTATATCTAATTTGACTGTAATTCATCCTTTCCCCACTACTGCTTTGTTCCCTTCTCTATCCTTAATTTTAATTCACTTTATAGATGGATCATTGGATTTAATGTTCAGGTTGACCTCACTTGGGGGGGGTTGTTATCAGCTAGACTTTTCAACAATTTGTGGCCAAACTAATGCCGTCACTAGTCACAGTTAAAAGTGCACCCTTTCCTTCTTTTATTTTTGTAGCCAGGACTTCATTCTCAGAGTAAGAAATTGTCACAAGGGAACAAAAGAGGACCGAGAATGGGAAGGAAGGACTACTTCTACTTGTCCCCAATTTAAGTAACTCCCTTTAAGGGCTGCATGCCATAGATTTATGATATTTGTAAAAACTCTTAACATTTTCTGTACCTATTAAAGTTAACACAAGTAACTGTTAAACTTTGATGTTTGAAGCTTGTGGTCATTATGAGTGTAGTAGGGGTACTGACTGATGGTGGTGAGGTGAGGGAGAAGTGGTATCGGAAAGAGGAGTGATAGCAATGAACACTGTTGCAGTTGCAGGGAAAGAGGAGTGAGCTTTGTGGGGAGGACGCAATTGAGGCGGACCAATGTTGTCAGGGCATGCAGTTTCATGGGTGTGTGAGGAGAGTGCTGCTGGGGGTAAGCATTATTGGGAGGGAAGGAAGCAGTGTATTGGGAAAATGAGGAGGTGGTCAGCATTGTGAATGTTAATTAGGGCATGGAGCAGGATGAACATTGGCCTGGATAAGGGGGAATAGCGTTGTTAGGAGGAGATCGGGATCTAAGCATAATGGAAGGTATTGTGGAGGTGAGCCATGTCAGGAGAGACGTGAGGTGTGAATATTGTTTGGAAGGGGCTTGGGGTGGGCATTGCTGAGGATATG
Source organism: Chiloscyllium punctatum (assembly GCF_047496795.1). Classification (NCBI taxonomy): domain Eukaryota; kingdom Metazoa; phylum Chordata; class Chondrichthyes; order Orectolobiformes; family Hemiscylliidae; genus Chiloscyllium; species Chiloscyllium punctatum. The sequence goes on from NC_092764.1 coordinate 75,590,092, forward strand.
GGAGGTCAGTTAGAGGGTGGTGGGTTGCTAGGCCTTCATGAGCAGCTCCTGCTGTTGACCACTGTCCGTCACCTCAGATTAACAGTAGGACAGTCCCAGGATAAATATCCAGGTAGGTATAGGCATAAAGCCCAGATCTCTACCTCTGAGGATGCCTACAGTGTGGAAAGAGGTCATTTGACTCATCATGTCTGCACCAATTCTCCAAACAGCAGCCCATTTGGACCCCCCCATCCTATCCCTGCAACCCCACATCTCCCATGGCTAATTCACCGAACCTGCACATCCCTGGACTCTATGGGGCAATTTGGCATGGCCAATCCATCTTTGGATTGTGTGAATAAACCACAGCACCCGGTGAACCCACACAAACATGGGGAGACTGTGCAAACTCCACACAGTCACCCAAAGGCTGGAATTGAACCCTGATCCCTGGTACTGTGAGGCAGCAGTGCTAACCACTAAGCCACCATGCCCAAGGTCAGGGTCTGGGACATTCTTCGAAGACCCTTGTCAGTGTAATTTTGCCCATTGAAAGTTTAACATTCCTGAGTTAACTGTACAGGTCACACCCCCCTCACACACCGCTTTGCAACAGCATCTGAACAAATGCCTCTGGTGCCACTATGAGATCAAGATCAAGGGGCTGATATTTTGCAGTCAAGGGTGAAGATATAGCTCAAGTCCCTGATCTTGAATAAAGTACTCTGCAAAATCTGGCTGTCTCAATGTCAAAAGTTTCACCTCTGTCCTTGTGTTATTGAGTGTAGCTTGATAAATGTGGGAAGGATTCATCCATAAGCCCAGAGCCCTCGCAGTATCTGATGCACCAGCCATTGTCGGGCCTACCTCTTCTTTACAGGCATGATGTGAAGGTACCAGTGTTGGCCTTGGGCGGACAACGTCAGAACACACCATCAGGTTTTAGTGCAACAGGTTTATTTGAAATCACAAGCTTTCAGGGCACTGGTCCTTTGTCAGGTGAAGTGACTGATGAAGGAGCAGTGCTCTGAAAACTTGTGATTTCAAATAAACCTGTTGGACCATAACCTGGCGCAGTGCGACTTCTGACTTTAGTTACAGGCACTAGTCCTGAACGCTGAAAGTGTGTGCAAATTCAGACGGGTGATGGCAACGTTAAAAAAATACCCTATGAATCCTGACTCTAACTCAAATGTGTATGAAAATGACCAATTCACAATGCTTAGTGAGGCATTTCATTCATTCATTTCTGTTCCTTTGTTTTACTGATATTTACTGATATTTACAGATACTACTTAGTGGACAAAATGTCAGCTTCGGCAAGGCTAACAAAACAGAGTGAGGTGGAAAATGGGGACCTCACTCTCTGTAGCACTCCAACTTGTTGGACTATTTGTTACCACTGAATATAGGAAAAGAGAGAAAACAAGACCGGAGTAGGCCAATTAGCCTTCTGCGCCTGCTCCTCATCTCAACACGAACATGGTTGAGGAAACAGTTTCTATCTGTTCCCCTCCTCCTCCCCAAAATACTTTATTCGTAAAATTTGTACCCCCCCAAAAAAATCCATTCCAATATTACAAAACTTGCAAGGAAATTCGGCTGGTAAAAGGTAAAGTCGCCACAGTCCCAGAGGACCATCTGTCATTAAAGAGAGACGACGGTGGTCGGTTTAACCCGTGGGCTTGCTGCATTCCGTACCATTGCCAAAAATCTGACGGTGCCACAAGCCAAGTGTGACCCGCCAGGATCGGTAAAAGTGGCGAGCTGGCAGAGGAGGGCTGAATCTCAGACTCTCCTGGCGTTTTTTTTTCAATTCATTCGTCCGCGGCAGCCGCAGTAATCCCCGCCCTCTTGGCTCAGAGCTGCGGCTGCTGTGTGTGAGTCTGTGTGTGTATATGGGGACGGTTAAGGTGGGCCGCACTGTGAATCCCTCTGAATCTCATTCCTGTGGGAACGGGGCAAGTCGAATATCCTGCGATCGTCTGCTCCATGTCTTGAGTTAATAATAGCAAGCGTTGTCAGCTGCTTCCCTTCATATCCTTCCCCTACTCTGTCTTAGAATAGCGCCTCCTGCTTCCTCTGCACAGAAGATAAATCCTGCAAATGGAAGGTTTTTAAGCCAAGACTCTCTCCACCGCGAGAGGCTTTATCTGTATATGTATTTTTGGAGGGAGCACGCTTTTATAACGGCTGTCATGTAAGTGGGACGATTTTATATCCTCTTTCCCACCTCCAAAAAAAAAGTCCCAGATGGGACATTTATCCAGGCACTGTCGCTTTTCTTAAGGAAAGTGATATTTTCAGATATGTCTGGGGCAGTTTGTGGGGGAGAATTCTGCGGCAGGTGGGATTACAAAGAGTGCTAAAATCGGCTGAGGGAGAGCCAGCATCGATCGTTCAGTGTGTAAGAGAGAAAGGGACTGTTTATTGTGGGGAATGATTCCCGCTCTGTACTGTATGAACGGCATTGTCTAACAGTCTGTTAATTGGACAATCAGCAGGCGGGCCCATTGTGAGACCCGCCCTTACACACTTTTGCCACAGAGTTCACTCTGATTCCTATTGTCCGCCGGGCTTTGTTTACCAAGGAGCGGTGCAGATGCTGAAATGATCTGGCAAGCGGAGCAGTGTAAGTTTATGTTTTGCTTGTCTGTGTTTTGTGTTTTATTTACCTGCTGTCCAGGGCTTGACTCCCCCCCCCCATCCCTTCACCATCTGCTTCTATTGTTTGTCCCTGACCCACACCCAGTGTCTGAGATTGACTCGGTGGCCGCACTGAGGAGCAGTTGTCAAGTTGCAAGCAAAGGCGATGACCAGGGCTCCAGCAGACTGATGTATGTTTGTGGAGCCCGGAGTCAGGCAAAATCAACGCCCAGTGTTATTGTCTGCTCAGCTTTGAAAGGGTTCAAAAAGCTCTCTATTTCCACATTGTTTCAACAACAAAAAAGAACTATATTCTAATCTGTATGATGTCGACTGACAGATCTCAGCAATGCCTAAACTACGGGTCGTAGAATGGCAAGTTCGTGTCCGTGATTTTGAAAGAGGGAGAAAGATTTTCAAAAGATTGATGTAGTTGAGTCTACAATTAGAGACACACAAATACTGGTACTCAGGATTCAATCCTCTCGACCTCCAGAAGTATGGTATGTGCAATCTGGATATGTACAAAATGTTTTTTAAAGTGCAAGAATTTATTTAAAAAGCCAGAACATACAATATATGCAATCTGAATATGTATAAAACCTTTTTAAAAATTCAAAAAAAAGAGCATGCAGTGCGTGCATTTAAAAAAAATCAAGATTTTATTTAAAAATTCAAAACATACAATATACAAATTCTTGAAAAAAAAGAATTTATTTAAAAATTCAGAAGAGTCACTAGGTTGCAATCTGAATGTGCACAAAACGGTTGATTTTTTAATTTAAAAATTTCATGAATAATGGTCAACATTTCTGGGATTTCGGATCTTCAAAAGCCCACAGTCCCTCTGGAGCGCTGGACTGAAGGATAGAGAACAGCTTATTAAAACAAAGAGCAGAACAAAGAACATGGGGAGGGGGCGTGGGAGACAGCGCTTGTGCGGACACGAGAGGAAAATGGAATTTCCCAAGAAATGCTTCAGTAGCGGTTCGGAGGGGGTTACGTTACAAGGACGGGCGAAGGAATGAGGGACTGAACAGCTGGAGGCGACACAGAATATGAGAACAGTGCAAGATTGATAGGAGAGTCGAAATGGTAAGAGCGAGAGAGATTTGATCCGGGCTTGAGGGCAGAAGATGTGCTCATCCCAACAATCTCCGAATTTGTGTGCAATGTGAAGGAGATCACACTCTGCAGGATCTGCCATATTCCAGATTGGAGAAAGTCAGGGTAGGCAGGCAGATAGTGCAGTTCCTGTTACTCGCACGGGAAAGCGCCTGGGCTATAATAGAAGCTGGGGTGGGAGAATGATCTAAGAGTTTCGCATTGGGACTGGTGCTATTTGAATGCTGGCGCTGTGCAAATGCAGGATATAACGGAAGAAGGTTGGCCGTATGCAGAGTTTGATGGGTATAGAAGATTTGTTCTTGCGGTGCACAACTGCTCCCACCCCACTGTCTGGCATCCAAACTACTCCCTGAAAACAGAGACTGAGCAAAGTTTCTTTTCTCTCTGGTGTGCCTCTGGTACTAATCTTTCTGAAAAGGTGCTAGCAACTTGAGTCCTTGAGTAGATAGAGTTTTGAGGTTACAATCAAGGCTTGAGTGTCCGATTTGTACTTGGCTCCACTTTCCTGCCTGCTCTTTCTATCCCTTCTGAGTTAGAACCTGGAAACAGGCCATCAACCCACCCCCACCCTCTGAAAGGCATCCCAACCAGACCCAAGCCATCCCTGTGACTCTGCATTTCAACCTAGGCTGCACCTCCATTGACACTCCAGGCCAATCAACCTAACCCACATACGTCATTATGAGTGTGGAGGAAACCCACATAGAAACATGGAGAACGTGCAAACTCCATACTGACAGTCACCCAAAGCTAGAATCGAATGTAAGACAGCAATTCTAACCACTGAGCCGCCATGCTGCCCATTCCTTGGAAGTCCAATGATCTGTTTATCTCAGTTCGAAATATATTAGGTGATGCACATCCACAACCCCTGGGGTAAAGATTTCCAAAGATCTCAACCCTTTGACTGAAAACTTCCTCCTCATCTCAGTCCTAAATATTTGGCCCCTCATTCTCAAACTTATGCCTGATTGCCGAACCAGGCAAGAACATTTCAGTATTTACTCTGTTTAGTCCCTTCGTAACCATGAAAATTTCAGCAAGATTACCACTCCATCCTTCTAAGTTCACATCAAGGGACAGCACTGTCATCACTGAGACAAATTATGTGATCTTTTACAGCCTGCAATCCAAGTACTGTCCTCCTTTAAATATGGAGACCAAAACTGCACACCACTTTCCAGATAATCTCACTGTAGAAAGATGTTGTACAGCTTCTCTTCCAATCTGGCTGTGATTAAAAACCAACATGTGATTTGTATTCCAAATGGCTTGTTGTACCTGCATTCTGATGTTTTTTACACTGCATGAACAAGTGCACACAGGTCTACCTAGATGTCAACTGTTACAATTTTCATGCTTTTGGGGAAAACAAACCTGCCTTTCTATTCGTAAAACCAAAGTGAATACCCCCCCTCTCTTAACATAATTATACTCAATCTGTCATCTTGTCCACATGCCTAACATACATGCAATTTTCAAGGTGAAAGTGGGGACTGCAGATGCTGGAGATTAGAGTTGGGAGTGTGGTGCTGGAAAAGCACAGCAGGTCAGGCAGCATCCGAGGAGCAGGAAAATCAAAGTTTCAGGCAAAGGTCCTTCATCAGGAATGAGGCTGGGAGTGTCAGGGGGTGGAGAGATAAATGGGAGAGGGGTGGGGCTGGGGGAGAAGATAGCTGAGAGTGCAATAGGTGGTTGGAGGTGGGGGTAAAGGTGATAGGTCAGAGGGGAGGGTGGAGTGGATAGGTGGGAACCATACTTGCAGCATCAGTCAATATATTGCTCTCTGTTTCTTTGGATAAGTCATTAATATTGTCCACTGTACCAAATGTGGTCATAATCTGTGAGTTTTTGTTGCTCATTAGCCCCCTTCTGGTTTTTCAAGCTTTCAAATTTAAAAATAACCAACAGCAAAGTTTTAGTCTTAAAAATGCTAAAAGTTTATTTTATTGCACAACTATTGTTGCATGTTATTGAGTAAAGTGTTCAATTTATTCACCCCCAAACAGGTACAAAGATTAAAAGTAGGTCTAGATAAGTGACACTTATAAGGGTGGAAATAAGATCAGCCTATTGTCATTGCAAGCCTGGGTTGATTGAAGGTTTTTCTTTCCAATGTGAAGGGGTTGCAAACTTGAGGTCAGAATTCAGCCGCCACAATGCCTTCTGTATTTGAATAGTTGGAGGTTTATTGTCAGAGGTACTGCGTGGAAGAGAATGCTCCTTTTATTTTGCTTCTGAGGCATCCAGATTGGTAGACTATTTCAATAAGGCAGATCTTAGCTGGTTTGTGATTTTCCATCCTCCCGTCCAAGACTCTTTCTCTCTGATTTTGTTCCTCAGAATTCTTCTTGCAGTTCTGATGAAATGGTGTCTCACATAGCTTGGCTTTATCACAACCAAAGCAAAATGGCTGCTAAGTCAACTTTTGTAGTATTTTTCCACAAAACAAAGTCACTTCATACTGCAGTTCCCTCACGTTTCTAAATGTTTATCACTTTTAAGAGCAAACATGTACCAAAATATAATAAAATTTGATACAATGTTCAGCAAGTGAAACTCTCAGATTCCCTGTGTCAAATATGGTTCAGTGGCAGTGTTCTTGGCTCATGAGATAGAGGTTTCTGGGGTTAAATCCAACTCTCCAACTTGAGTACCTAACCCTGTGTGTCACTTGAGAGAACACTGCACCAACTAGGAGATAGTGAGGACTACAGATGCTGGAGAGTCAGAGTCGATAAAGTGTAGTGCTGTATAAAGCACAGAAAGTCAGGCAGCATCTGAGGAGCAAGAGAGTCAATTTTCCAGGCATAACACTTAATCAGAACTGGGGAGGGGAAGGGTGGCTGAGAAATAAACGGGGTGGGGGGTGTGGGGCTAAGGGAAGGGTAGGAGGTGATTGTTATGGGTCAGTGAGAAGTGTGGAGCAGATAGGTGGGATGGAAGATGGACAGGTAAGTCAGGCCAAGAGGGTAGAGCCGAGTCGGAGGGTTGGATCTGGGATGGGGTGTGGGGAGAGGAGATTTGGAAACTGGCAAATTCAATATTGAGGCTGTGTGATTGTAGGCTCCTGAGGTGGAAGAGGAGGTGTTCCTCCTTCAGTTTTCATGTGGCCTTGTTTAGGTGGTGAAGGAGGCCCAGAATGTCATGAGGGGGAGTGGGATGGGGAGTTGAAATGGATGGCCACTGGAAGGTGGGGATGGTTGGTGCATACAGACCAGAGATGTTTTCTGAACCATTCCGTGAGTCCTACCTGTCCATCTTCCTACCCACCTATCTGCTCCACACTTTCCACCGACCTATCACCATCACCTCCTACCTTCACCCACCTATTGCCATTCCACCTACCTTTCCCCTATACCCATTTATTTCTCAGCCCCCTTCCCCCTTCCCAGTCCTGAAGAAGGGTTATGCCTGAAACGTTGACTCTCTTGCTCCTCAGATGCTGCCTCACCTGCTGTGCTTTTTCCAGCGCTACACTTTTTCAACATAGGCACTGCACCATCAGAGTTGCTAACTTTTGGATGAAAAGTGAAATCAGAATTGTGCCTGACCTCTCTGTTAGGTGCAAAAGATACTGTGGTGCTATTCAAAGAAGACCAGGAGAGTTCTCAGTTGCCCTGGTCTACATTCATCCCTCAACAGATACCTAAAGCACATTAGAAATTGAGACCCTTCTTCTTTTTATTCATTTGGGGGGGACATGCTGGCTAGCCAGCACTTATTGTCCATCCATAGCTATCCTTGATTTAGGTGGCGTGGTAGGCCATTTCAGGGGGCAGTTGAAAATCAGCCACATTGCTGTGGGTTTAGAGTCACATATGGGCCAAACCAAGTGAGGACAGTAGTGAACAAGATGGGGTTTTCCAACAACCAGCAATGGTTTCATGGTCATCAGTAGATGCTTAACTCCAGACTTTTTTTATTGTTGAATTCATCACATGGAATCATCTGCCATGGCAGGATTTGAACCCTGGTCCCCAGAACATTAGCTGAGTCTCTGGATTAATAGCCCATTGATAATACCATTAGGCCATCGCCTCCAAGTACGAGGGCTGTGTGGAATTCAGTAGAGCCACGAGAGCAAGATCAAATGTAATGGAGCCTAAGTGATAACAAATCCTTCTTTATGAAGGTTGAAAATGATGTATTGTGTTTGCTGTGATGACAAGGCACTAGAAAAATGGAAGGTTATTCATGGTAGCTGCCCCAAGGAAGGCTTCCATTATCAGAGAGATCAGCTTTAAAAGGAATTTTGAAAAGCACATCAGAGTTGATCTTTCTGAATCAGAGCTTCTTACAGAACAAAGAACAAAGAAAATTACAGCACAGGAACAGGCCCTTTGGCCCTCTGAGCCTGCGCCAATCCAGATCCTCTGTCTAAACCTGTCACCTAATTTCTAAGGGTTTGTATCCCTCTGCTCCCTGCCCATTCATGTATCTGCCTAGATACATCTTAAATGATGCTCTCATGCCCGCTTCTATCACCTCTGCTGGCAATGTGTTAAAGACATAATTGCAGCATGTGGAGTTATTGATTTTCATTAATACATCATAGCCATTTCCAGCCCATTATATACAATGAAGAGCAAGATATTATTAGTAGTCAAACAAATGTCTGATAGTTTAAGGGAACAGAGCATTTATGGACCGAATACCAATCATCATTAGCTATCTGCATCAAAAATAATTATGAGCTCTTTCTCCTGCCTCTGTTAATCACAGATAGCCAGTCACATTTCACAAATGAACTCAGCAGCTTTGTGTTCTACTAACTATGGCTTCAGATCTGTTATCTCTCTCCTAGTTCAGGAATTTTTTTTGATGTAACTAGTTGACAGCTTTTGCTAAGAGATTTCTCCCCATATTTTTTACGTTGTAGTTGGAAAATAAAATTCTCCAGTGTCCAGTGTGTGGCTTAAAGACTAACTTAAACTCTCATCTCACCCAGTATTTTCTTAACAGCAGTTCGACTTGAAGGCCTGAAAGGCATACATTCTGCTGTACATTGTCTTCATTAAACAGTCTATAGCACAAGGTACTGTGAGAAACCTATATCTGTCCATGTCCACGGTCGATACTGTAGCTCATCAAGGAGCAGTAAGGAGATCAGGAGCGAATTGCAGCGAGAACTTTACTTATCGACTGGGGAAATAACTGTGTAATAAGCAAAGGGTTAGAGACAAAAAAAACTGCAAATGCTGGAATCCAAAATAGGCAGGCCTGAAGAAGGGCTACACCTGAAACATTGACTTCTCCCCCTCCTGATGCTGCCTGGCTTGCTGTGTTCTTCCAACCTCCTGCCTGTCTATAATGAGCAAAGGGGGCAGGAACTCCTTAAAAGTGTACAATAATAGTTTTCATCAGTGTACTTTCAACCCAATGAGGAAAGAATGAGTGATAGACCTGGTTTGGGAAATTACATGGGACGAATGGCATATATTTCTTTGGAGTGTGTTTTGGACACAGTGGTCAAACTGTTACAGCACAGAAACAGACCCTTCGGTCCAACCAGTCCATACTGAACATAATCCCAAACTAAACTATTCCCACCTACTTGCTCCTGGCCCATACCCCTCCAATCCTTTAATATTCATGTACTTATCCAAATGTTTCTTAACCGTTGCAATTGTACCCACATCCACCACTTCCTCAGGACGTTCATTCCACACGCGAACCACCCTCTGTGTAAAAAAGTCCCTCATGTCTTTTTTAAGTCTCTCTCCTCTCACCTTAAAAAAATGTGCCCCCCTAGCCTTGAACCCCTCCCCCATCCGAGGAAAAGGACAATTACCATTCACTCCAGCTATACCTCTCACTATTTTATAAATTTTTATCTGGTAGGCTGTCAACCTCCTACAGTCCAGTGAAGAAAGTCCCAGCCTACCCAGCCTCTCTTTATGACACAAACCCTCTGTACCCAGCAACATCCTGAAAAATCTCTCCAGCTTGATGTTATCCTTCCTAGATAGAGTAGCCAAGGAAAGTACAAAGAAATTCAAATGTGGAAATATTCAGATGGGAGCAGGGTGAATTTTACTGAGTTATAAAGGGATCTGGATTGGAATTGAAAATGATCATGTTCAACAGTAAATGAGCAATGGGAGGTCTTTAAAGAGGATGAAGTTGTGGGAACAGGACTTTAGGAAAGATGTCAAAGCTTTAAAGTGGGTACGGAGAATATTTACTGACATGCTATCAGGGGATGAGGATCTTCAGTTGTGTGCAGATAGAGTAAAATAAGGAGAAACAATTTCTAATGGTACGAGTGGTACTATCCAGAGGACACAGAATTCAGGTTGACAAATGAACCCAACGTGACAGGAAAGAGCAATAAAGCTAAAGAAGTTCTTTGTTGTGATTTGGAAACAAAATTGGATAGTTTATTCACAGTGTGGGAATGGGCACGATAGGCCAATTTGGTTGCCTTTTAGAGTTATAGAGATGTACAGCACAGAAACAGACTCTTTGATCCAACTTGTCCATGCAGACCAAATATTCTAAATAAATCTAGTCCCATTTCCCAGCACTTGGCCCTGTCCCTCTAAACCTTTCCTATTCATATACCCATCCAGATGCCTTTTAAATGTTGTAATTGTACCAGCCTCCACCACTTCCTTTGGCAGCTCATTCCATACACGTACCACCCTCTACGTGAAAAAGTTGCCCCTCAGGTCCCCTTTAAATCTTTCCCCTTTCACCTTAAACCCATGCCCTCTGGACTCCCCCACCCCATGGAAAAGACCTTGTCTATTTACCCTACCCATGCCCTTCACAATTTTATAAACTTCTATTAGGTCACCCCAAAGCCTCTGATGCTTCAGTGAAAACAGTCCCAGCCTATTCTGCCTCTCCCTCTAGCTCAAACCCTCCAATCCTGGCAACATCTTTGCAAATCTTTTCTGAACCCTTTCAAGTTTCACAAAATCATTCCTATAGGAGGGAGACCAGAATTGCACGAAATATTCCAAAAGTGGCCTAACCAATGTCATGTACAGCCGCAACACGACCTCCCAACTTCTATACTCGCTGGTCTGACCAATAAAGGAAAAGATACCAAACCTCTTCTTCACTATCTTATCGAACAGTTACTCCACTTTCAAGGAACTGTGAACTTGCATTCAAAGTCTCTTTGTTCAGCAACACTCCCCCACTCCTTACCATTAAGTGTATAAATCCTGTTCTGATTTGCCTTTCTAAAATGCAGCACCTCACATTTATTTAAATTAAACTCCATCTGCCACTCCTTGGCCACTTGGCCCACCTGATCAAAATTCAATGAAATAAAAAAAATTGAGGTCATTCACATCCCAACAATAAAAGGGGAGGTGATGACCAAGTGATATTATTGCTGGACCATTAACCCAGAGACCCAGATAACATTCTGGGAATATGTGTTCAAATCCCATTGTGGCAGATGGTGACGTTTGAGTTCAGTAATAAATCTGGAATGAAGAATCTCATGATCGTGACAACCGTTTCCAATCATTAGGAAAATCCCAGCTGCTTCTCTAATGTCCTTTAGGGAGGGAAACTGCCATCCTTACCCGCATCCTGGCCTGCATGCAACTCCAAACCCACAGCAATGTGGTTGACTTTTAACTGCCCCCTGGGATAGGCAATAAAACCTGGCCTAGCCAGCGAAATCCACATCCCATGAATGAATAAAAACAACCTAACACATATAGTGGGAAACCTTTGGGTTGAATTATCTGAATACTTTTTACATCTCAATGTTTTTGTTTATTGTTAACGCTGCTGGAAGTGGATACGATCCCATCATTTTGTTGAATTAGTTTTCAGCCAATTCAGCACCAGGTATTTGGTTCTTACTTTGACTTCCAAATGGCAATACAGCTTTGTTACTTCCTAACAGAATCGACTGAAGGCCAAATCATGGTCCTCAGACAGTCACACAGTTTTGACTGGGACTCTGGGTCCCCCTCATTGTTGAAGTATCAAAGCTGCATTGGTTCAATAGTGAGAATTTGGGAAGTGACAGGAAATAAAGCTCCTAACAGCTGGTGCAGTGCTAAAGCCAGCAGCAAGCAGCCTCCTCCAAATGTAGACTTATCCGGACAGAAGCAGATTTTAAATTTAGATCACTTGGACTGCAGTCAAATGTAAATCAGCACACCTCTTATTGAAACATGTGTTTTTCTTAACTGGTTGAATAACTGCATACTGTTTATGCCACTGTAGATATCTCCTCTTTCAAGACATTCATTTTTGGCTCACGCTTTTGACGTAATAATGTCAAATTTAGTCTCAAACTTTTATATCGGATATAATGCACAGAAACCAGCCATTTGACCTAACCAGTCCATCCTAGTGTTTCTGCAGGACCGAAGTGTTCTCTTTGGTGGAGACAGGGGTGCGGTGACAATGTCACTGGACTAGTACGTCTGCTCTGGAAATACAGGTTCAAACCCTACCATGGGATTTAAGTTCAATTAATGAATAAATCTGGAATTAAAAGTGAGTCATAGAGATGTATAGCGTGGAAACAGACCCTTCGGTCCAACTCGTCCATGCCGACCAGATATCCTAACTCAATCTAGTCCCACCTGCCAGCACCCGGCCCATATCCCTCCAAACCCTTCCTGTTCATATACCCATCCAGATGCCTTTTAAATGTTGCAATTGTACCAGCCTCCACCACTTCCGCTGGCAGCTCATTCCACACACGTACCACCCTCTGTGTGAAAAAGTTGCCCTTAGGTCTCTTATATCTTTCCTCTCTCACCCTAAACCTATGCCCCCTAGCTTTGGACTCCCCAACCCCAGGGAAAAGACTTTGTCTATTTATCCTATCCATGCCCCTCATGATTTCTCAGTGATGGTGACCATGATACTACCATTGGTCGTTCCAAAAAAAAATCCATCTGCTTCACCGATTCACTTTAGACAAGAAAATCTACCACCCTTACATGGTTAGGCCTCCATGTGATTCCAAGTTTGCACCAATGCGATTGAAATTTAAATGCCCTCTGAAATAGACTTGTAAGCTGCTCAATTCAAGGACAATTAAGGCTTGACCTTGCTGTTGATGCCCCACATCCCATGAAAGAATAAGGAAAATGAAAATGCTCCCGTGAAGGGCCTTGAGCTGTTCTGCTTCATCAGAGGTCCTGTGTTAATTGTTGTTGTAAAATACAACACAGCAAGACCCAACGAGGCAAAGGAATTACCTTTCGATAATCTACGTATGCACATGTTGATCTGCCAGTATTTGAAATACACTTTACAAGTATTTGAGAATATGATGTTGCATAAAGTCAAGAGGATTAGACCACAATCCACAATGCATTATCCTGCTGGTGAGACAGAGATGGCCATGATTCGACATGGGGACTTCCTTCTCATGCACTGTAACTTTTGTGAGCCCCTGCTGGGAGACTTCATGGAGGCCCAATTTGAACCCTTTGTCTCAGTGCCATAGGAAGTTAGCCACACCCGGAGGATTTCCAGGGTCTGCTGTGTGCTTCCCTTTTAAGACTCTGAAGTCTATTTGCTTTAGAGTTCTCATTTTGCTGTCCAGTTACAGAATGGAACCTGCAACTTCCAAAGTAAGGTCAGAGAAGCGTTAACTGTTTTCCGCTCTCCGCAAATACCTGCTGAGTATTTCCAGCGCTTCCTGTTTTTATTTCAGGTTTCCAGTACCTGCGAAATTTTGCTTTTGCGAAAGACAGTGTGTTGTCTCATTGTTGCTAAGTGATCGGGAGTGATTTCTGAAACTGACACTGAGCCACTTTGCCAGATGGTCAATTTCAGTCTCGAAAACAGTGCTAAAGATTCCAATCATGTAGCTTTCCTACAGCTTTCTTGCAAGATATTGACGAGCAAAGCCTCTGATTCAGAGTGGCTTAGTGACATTCTGGAGGAAGGCTTGTGTTGGAAGGCCATAAAACCTAGTTATAATGTCCATAGACTTTAATAAAACCAATGTGTAATCCAGCACGAGGATATCTGGCTTTCTGGGGTATTGGAGGAAGCTTTGGTGTATTTTTAACTTTAATCATGGACTGAGGTCATAGTTTCCAGCTCATTTTAAGATGGCCAATTCCACTTCCTTGGGCAGGAAGTGAGGTTTCAAGTTAAAGTGGATGTTGACTCAGTTTCACAGAGGACGTGATTTCATTTCTTTTCTTCCATTTGTGCAGAGGGGTAGATCGTTAAAGTTCCACTTCCCAAAATACTGCCTCCTGGCCTCGGCGATGGTGCTTGACCCAACGGCTCAGGCCTTGGCTGGGCCTCAGAAGAACAAGAGGGCGGGTCCGGCCAAAGTGCTGAAGAAAGCAGCCGAGAGGAAGAGCAGCGAGAAGAACGGGGTCTGCTCGCAGAGCAGCCCGGCTGCTCCACAGGCGGAGGGGCCTTTAAGGACTGCGTCACAGACTACAGGGTCGCTCACTTGCAGCCTAAAGGTCAACCGGGCCCTTGGAGCAGGATCGTGCCTTGTCGGTAATGGACACTGCAGCTGGATGAGGCGAAGCGAGAGCTCGTACAGTGTAAACAGCATGGGCTCTGATTGCCCCAGGACCAGGATCAGGAATGCCACGTCTCTCCCGCACATAGCTAGGTACAGTGCCCGAGAGCCACCACCCGTTAAAAGCCCCTGCCTCTTGGTGGCGCTGCGACCAATAAACGTCGACAAAGAGAAAGAGCTGTTTTTCCAGTCTAACTACACCTACAATCCCCAGTTTGAGTACTGCGAGCCCCTCAGCAGCAGCATCATGAGCAAGTACAGCGTGGCCTCTGATCGCTTCATTGAACAGGTACGAACTTCTTCTCAAGTCACGAGAGTCATAGAGTCCTAGAGATGTACAGCATGGAAACAGACCCTTCGGTCCAACCCGCCCATGCCGACCAGATATCCCAACCCGATTTAGTCCCACCTGCCAGCACCCGGCCCATATTCCTCCAAACCCTTCCTATTCATATACCCAACCAAATGCCTCTTAAATGTTGCATTTGTACCAGCCTCGACCACTTCCTCTGGCAGCTCGTTCCATACACATACCACCCTCTGCGTGAAAAAGTTGCCCCTTAGGTCTCTTTTATATCTTTCCCCTCTCACCCTAAACCTATGCCCTCTAGTTCTGGACTCCCCGACCCCAGGGAAAAGACTTTGCCTATTTAGCCTATCCCCCTCATGATTTTGTAAACCTCTATAAGGTCACCCCTCAGCCTCCGACGCTCCAGGGAAAACAGCCCTAGCCTGTTCAGCCTCTCCCTGTAGCTAAACTCCATTACTTCCACACTTTGGCCAGCTCCAGAATTGACTGTCCAAAAACTCTCTCGGCCCAACCCATGCTCTCTCGTTTTGTACTCCCCTACCCCGGGGGAAAACACCTTGGTGATTTACCCTGTCCAAGCACTTCATGATTTTATAAACCTCTATAAGGTTACCCCTCAGCCTCTGATGCTTACCATGCATTTCAGCTCATTGATGAATCCTGCTGCCCACTTCCTAACTTACACCATGCCCCGTTCAGCCTTCGACCTTGCTCTCACTGACCCACATTGGCTCCAGGTCTGTCAACCCCCTAACTTTCAAATTCTCCTCCTTGCGTTCAATCCCTCCACAACGTTCATAGAGTCATAGAGATGTACGTCATGGAAACAGACCCTTCGGTCCAACCCGTCCATGCCGACCAGATATCCTAAATTAATCTAGTTCCAATCACTAGCATTTGCCCCATATCCCTATAAACCCTTCCTAATTATATACCCATGCTGGTGACTTTTAAATGTTATATTTGTTATAGCCTCCACCACTTCCTCTGGCAGCTCATTCCACACATGCACCATCCTCTGTGTGGAAAAAGTTACCCCTTAGTTCCCCTTTAAATCTTTCCCCCTCACCTTAAACTGCGCCTTCTAGTTTTGGACTTCCCTGCCTTGGGAAAAATACCTTGGCTATTCATCCTCTCCATGCCCCTTATAATTTTATAAATTTCTATAAGGTAATTTCTTGACCTCTGAAGCTCCAAAGAAAGTAGCCGCCGCATATTCAGCCTCTCCCTTCAGCTCAAACCTTCCAACCCTGGCAACATCCTTGTAAATCTTTTCTGAACCCTTTCAAGTTTAACAACATCATTCCTGTAGCAGGGCGACCAGAATTGAACACAATATTCCAACAGTGGCCTTACCAATGTCCTGTACAGCTGCAACATGACATCCCAACTCCTATACTCAATGCATTGAAGTGTACCAAATGCCTTCTTCACTACAATGACTTCAATGCTCCAATTCTCTCTACCCTCCTCCAGGTCAACAATTTTTACTGATCTTTGAACTTCCCTGATTCTGGGCTTCTGTGTGCCTCTAAATACCAATGCTCCACCTTTCAGACTGAGCCGAATTCCCTCCTTAAGCTTTGTCCTCTCCCTATTT